>NC_083728.1:49217192-49520222 GCF_028564815.1 Eubalaena glacialis | reverse complement strand
AGGAACTCAATGAAGCTATAAGGAATTACTGTGTGATATACAAACGGATTCAACCCAGGGAAGTGCTATCTGTCCTGTCAGGAGACTCTCGGAACACAGACTTGTTTATGGAAACACTTACTGATTAAACAGCATGGATAACATCATCTCATTAGTCTCTTCTGGTAAATTATTAAGGAATAAAATATAGTTTGGAGGGTAATCAGGGACCTATTAAAAAGAAATGGCAAAGTTAGTTTATAAATATAAAAAGTACAGTAAACCATTTGGCTCTTAAAATCTAAACTTCAGAAAACTACATTCCACCGTTTAAGGCTTGTGAAATCTTACTACATCAAACACTAAAGCTGAAAAACAGTGACACCAGAGAAATAAGCAAAAACCTAACAGTAACCAAACAAGGTAGGCATTCAAGTCACTTAATAAATATCTGGAAGATTACAAATCTTATTAACAGTTTTTAAGTATTTAATTAATGGTATTTAAAACAATATTTAAGTTTTAAGCATCTGGAGGTCAGCTGGAACGGGAGGATTTTGTCGTCTGGATTATATAACCGATCTTAACAAACCAGAGAAGGCATCGGTGTCACCCACCCTCAGCTGCTTATCCCTCAGATATTCAATCCTCTGCACTATCGCTTACTACCTCCCAGTGTGTGAGAAAATCTGGAAATAGAAAGATTTCCACTTAGAATCACTGCTTGGCGATTTTTAATGTTTTTTTTTTTTTTCTGAGTAAATGAGATATACATGGCATCTAGTTACATACAAGTAAGTGGAAACAGACACTGTTATGGGGAACTATAGGGAAAGGTCTTTATATGTAAGAGCCTCTGTCTTCAGGCTAATTTCGTGGAAGAAAAAAGAACATGAAAGAACAACTGAAATGTAAAGTTGTGAAATGTAAAATGTTGTGAAATGTAAAGAACAACTTAGGGCTTAAAGAATTAAGTGCTGGCATTTGTGAACTGGACTATAATTGTTGAAAGACTTCAAAAGAGTAGACAATGCAAGAAAATGCAAATAACTTAAAATCAGAGGAGGAAAACCTCAGTGGTGCAAGGAATTCCCTGGATGTAAGGATCCTGTCAGACCCTAGCACCCAAGGGACTAATCGGGAAACCATCAGTACATAACTCAGGCTTTCTTTTTGAGGTCTTTATTGGGAAGCTTAGGTAAAGAGTTTCTAAAACTCTTTGGTAAAGAGTTTCCTGATAAGTCTATATCAGGAGACTAAAATATGTATGTGCTGAGGAAATAAGAGCAAAGGCAACTGTAAAACAACTTTGCTCTATCAGAAAAGATGGGTTAGTGCTTCAGCCAATGGGAATGGATACCAAGCCACAAGCCTGGAAAGCTCTGGGCCATGTACTGTGTGGAAAACAACCATTTTGCTCCTTGCCCTCATAGAGCTTAGAATCTATCGTTTTGATTCTGTCATTGACTCACCATGGGAAGCAAGGAATAAAGTCAGGTTTTGTTTTCTCCCTCTTAAAGAAAATTAAAATGTTTTGAGGAGTGAGTTTCCACATTATTGTGGCTTATAGATGGAAACATTTTCAGTTTTTGGAGACATGCAGGTTGTTGTAATTATTGTTATTGTTTTGTAATTTTATTTTAAAGTAAGTATCACATGGAAAAAAATATTACCTGAGGATTTGGCGCTGCATTTCCTTGGGTATTAGCTGAATTTGGTGTTCCCTAACCCAAAGAAATAGAGAAACAGTTAAAATTTCCAACCCCTCTAAAACAGCAGCAGGTATTTATATTTTAAATTACTTCATAAAAATAAGATTAACAAACAGATTTTTAAATCTATTTAACTTTACTTTCACTGAGAATTTACATCTTAAAATTCTGACTCAAACATTTATGTATTTAACTTGTCAAATGTTTTTGAAAGGTCTATATCATAAAATTCAACCTCTAAGCTTTAAAATTATGGAGAAATATAAATATAAGAGAAAAACCAAGGACCAGTCTTTCTCTTTTTTTAAAACAACTAGAAAAAAGTCAAACATTATACTTAGTAAAACTGATTTCTAATCACTTTCAATCCCAAAGTAACTACTTTTTGGATGATAATTTCACCTTTACCTGGGATTTTAAATTAGATTTTGAATTCCTGAACTGTTCAAAGAAAGCTTTCAGTGGCATACTCATGATTAAAGATAACATCTACAGTATTATTTATACACAGAACTTGAAAAATAAGCCAATAGATATTAACAAATTTTGGAGAATGATGGAACTAAATATCATGCAAATTCAAATAAAACTGTTCAATATAAATCTGCATATGTAAAGGTTTATATTTTAATCTGTTGCTTAAACACAAATATTGGAATTTTAGAATTCAACCATTCCAGCTTCTTAAAAATCTACCTTTAACACACACATGTGCACATGCGTGCCTCAAAGATCACCCCTCAAATGGAAGACAGACATCGCTATCAAATTTTTAACATCAAAAAAAAAAAAATGAACTTTTGCCCATCTTACCTGACCAGGTTTTTTGTTCATGGTTGTTGCAGTCTGTTCCACAGTTTTGGCTTTTTTCTTTTCTTTTTTCTTTTCTTTGTCAGCAAAAGTGCCACGCATTTTAGATATTATATCAGAATCTGTTTTTGCATACTGGATTCGCTGTTTTAATTATTTGAAAACAAGTTACTTTTCATCATGCTGAAGGCTGTTTTTACACTTGTCATTAATATTACAAATTTCATTATGCAAATACGAGCTAATTTTAAACACATACTTAAGGAAATCTGTCAAATATACTGAGCACCAAATGAAAATAAATTGTGGCCCATGATTCACAACTGAGACAAAGTTAGATTCAACTGTTTTTATTACAAGAAAAAACCATAGATTTTCACAGGAGAAAAACAGGACTTCGAAATATCTGCACCACTGCCCCTCTCCACTTAAAAGAACAGAGAAAACTGCATTGGAAAGCTGTCTATCCCTTACAGGGACACTCCACAGAGGGTCCATATATGCATGGAATTTGTTACTTCCAAAGTTAAAGTACCAAAGATTGAGAATGACTTTCCCTTGAATCTGGTCTATTATTTTTAAATGAAATGACTAACAGTGGCATCCACTTAAATTTAAAAAGCTTTGAAAGGAAACAAAAAGATGGTGTCACAGCTAGTGCAACCAGGTCACTTGCATGAGTAATACGCCACAGCCAGCAGGCACAGCACACACGACTGAACAAGCGTTGAGAAACATTGGTCTAGGACAGCATTTCATGAACTTTAATGTGCATTCCAATTAACTGGAGAGCCTGTAAGAGTGCAGATCCTGATGCAGGGGGTCTGGTGAGGCCTGAGATTCTGCACTTCTAACAAGCACAAAGGGGATGGTGGGGCCCACACTTTGAGCAGTATGGCCCTGGCCTAAAGCATGATCGCATAGCTGAATGTTCGGGGGAACCGAGAGGAGGGCAGGCCTCCCATGATACCTCAGTCCCTGAGGCTTCCTCTGGCTGCTGGACCATGGCAGCTCCAAGTGGACTTACCCTGCGAGCAACTCTGCTAGTCTTGCATGTCATCATCTAACCAAAAGAAATAGTTTTGGACCAACTCTGACTTGCTCCCAGGGATTCCCTCCCAACTCCCTTCTTCCTGACCTGAACAGATCTTGGGTGATCTTGTACTTGTCCCTGTGACCTGTGAAAATTTCTGACCTCAGCCCTTGCTCTTAGCTGGCTGGTCTAGAGCAGCAGTTCTCAACCAGAGGAGAATCTGCCCACCAGGAGACAGCTGGCACTGCTGACTGGAGACACTGTGTGTTGTCATGCTAAGAGGGCAGAGGCCAGAGATGCTGCTAAACACTCTCCCATAAGCAATACAGCCCCAACAATAAAAAAGTATTCAGTTCAAAAAGGCAAAAGTGCCAGTGTTGAAAACCTTGGTCTAGACTAAATACTGGTCAGGGATAAAAGTCCACCCACAGCTTAGAGAAGGTGCAAGATTTACATTTATACCAAAGGTTTCATGACAGAAGTCCTCAGGAAGATGGTTCTACTTTACTGAGGTATTTTTGGAATTAAATAACCAAATGCCCTTGAATCACAGAGAATAATTTTCTTCTGAGTTCCAAGTTATAGAAAATTTTGTTCATTTCTGATCTGGTGTGTTGGCAACTGAAACCACCTAAGTAAGTATAAACAAGACAGCTCAAGGAACATTCTTTTCTTTCTTCCAGGATGCGGGAGATTTGGCAGTATCTACTACTTTCCTGAAGGCAGAGAACAGACCTCCTAAAATACCTTCAATATGAGATCAGTCTCATGGGCTTTCCCCATTGATTTTAAATAATTAGCTGGCAAGGTGAAGCCAGTGCCAAACGCAGCAAACAATTTCCAGCTTTCCTGGATCTCAGTCACAGGCACATGCAAACTTGTCATCCCAACTTAGCAAAACAGCCCTAAAACCCTCTACGAGAAGAAACTGTTCCTTCATACTAATGTAATTGTAGATTTAAACTAAAACCCAGTCTTATGCTACTGCCAACTGAGATCTCACTTATGCTAGTTCTTTACACTACTGAGAAAGATAAACTGGTCTCAGGAAATGCCAATTTACTGAAAATTGGGGTATGCAGTTACTATCCCCCAGTTTTCTGGAATAGGACTTTCCACATATATGGTGCCCAGTCAGGTGGGAAATGATGGGAAAAGGAGAGCTGGATGGAGGACGGGAAGAAAATGTGCTCCAGTAACAGACAAAAAGCGCTCAGTCCTGAATTAAACAGCGTGGTACCAAGGTCCTCAGACTAGTGACCACAGCCAACACTGCCTGGTGTTGTACGTTAGGTCTTCTTGAGACACAGCACACTCATCGATCTGCACACTTTCTGTGGCTGCTTCTCTGGCCCTAAAGGCAAAGTTAAGTATCTGCAAAAGAGATTATCTGGCTCATAAAGCCTAAAATATTTATTATCTGGCCCTTTTACAGATAGGGTGCTGAATCCCAGTTTAGGGGGAAAAAAAATCACAATATTGGGTGTTCAGGAGATGAGCTTTCAAGTCCTGATGATGCCACTGGTTATAGTAACATAAACTTTCTGTGCCTGATTCTTCATTTGTAAAAAAAAAAAGGGATCAGATGAGTGGTCTGCACTACAGATTATGGGCCAAATCCAGCCCATGGCTGTTTCTGTATGGCTTATGAGTTAAGTACTTTTTTCTTTCTTCTTCTTTTTTTTTTAAACACAATTTTTAAAGGACTGCTTAAAAAAACCACACACACACACACACAAACACACACACACATAAGAATATGCAATAGAAACCGTATGTGGCCCACAAAGCCTAAAATATTTATTATCTGGTCCTTTATAGAGTTTTTGCTTGCTTCTGAATTACACCAAAGAATATCCAGTTTGCTTACTTTTTTTTTTTTTTTTTTTAAACAGGTGAAAGTGAACATGAGCACAGAACCAGTTAATGGCAGAACTAGAATGAGAACATGGGTCCTTGAAACTCTGGGCCTCGGCTCTTTCCCCAACATCCCTTCCCATCACATTCCAGTTCCGGAAGAAAAGCACTGAAATCCACACCCAAGGTACTACATACCCATTCACACACCTAGAGCCCCTTGCTATATACACTGTCTCCACCCTGATCCAATCCTCTAACATCTCTGACTTATACCAATGCCTCCTGAGTTCCCTACTTCCCTTCTGCCCTTCCCACAATCCAATCTTCATCCAGCAGCTAAATGTGAAATCTCATGTCACTCCTGAGTTTAAAACTTTCCATGTGTGACTATTTCATTTCCATTCATTGTTATTCATTAATAAAACCTATGACTTTACATCTATGAACTGTCCTCAGATCAGTGCTTTGACTGCATAGCTTCTGACATGCAGTATTTCACTATGCTACTTTCTGAAACTTCAGACTGGATTCCCTCTTTGACCCACGATTTTTGTTTTGTGTTGTTTTACAAGTTTACAGAGGTTTCTTTTTAATCTTCTGAGTAATTATTAATTTCTAGTTCTTTTGAGATGAGAATATTGCCTATACTGCCATTGTTTTTAAAATATTCTACATCTCAATGTATTTTGTTTTTGCCTATTTGAACTATCATAAATCAAGAAATGAATTATAAGCTCTACTACTTAAGTGTTTCTATAAAAATAAATACATAAATAAAATAAACCCAAACCCACTCTTAACTGAAAGCAAAAAGCAATAGCCATATTTTCAAGGGTATATTTACAAATCTATCATACCATTAATAGTGATTAATGCCAAAATAAGATTGATTTACCATCGGTTTGCCATAAAATGGAAATCCTTGTAACTGTCTCAAGGCATTTGTGGATGAGCCCAGTTCCTTAAATATAACAAAAGCTTGCCCCCTCATCTTCATGGTCTTTAGAGCCACAATATCTACGACGTGGCCAAACTGAGAAAACAGGGCATACAGGGATCTCTTCAATTCTGCACAAAATTAGAGGGGAAACCAGTTATTTGTGAATGAAACTATGACAAAATTCTTCATAAAATGACACGGCACTGAGTGCCCCCCCCCATTTATTTATACAAAGTTACATATTTTAATAAAAAATCTTACTATTCCCATTAGTAGTCTAATTTTAAGTTTTTGAAACCATTTATCTACGAGTGAAAACAGATTCAACACATTTTCAGCCCCTACCTATTTTTATCTTTAAAAAGCCTTAAAATCCTTAAACAATAAGGGATAAACCATTATTTCAGGCACTGAGAAAGATGACTAGATGAGAATTTTTGAAGCTGTATAATTTTTAAGATGGTAGTAAGCAAACACACTTTAGTTTTTTTTAAAAAAGCACTTACCTTCCTTTTTAATTTTGTCATTCATATTGTTGATATAAATTGTGTGATTTGGTCTGATATCCATGTTGTGGGTTAAACTGTTCAAATAGCCTAAAGAGACAGTAAATATTCTGTTATTAAACAGGGAGGATTCATTCATATGATAGTGTGGCATTAAGGACACAGCACAAGGGTACTAACTTTTCAATTCTTTCAACCCCCAATGTCAGAAAATATCAGTTTGGCAGTAGTCTTTAAAATCTCTCGAGGACTTGCTAGCCCTCTTTTTTAAACTAAAGGAGGATAGTTCTCAGGCTGAAAACTTGGTGGGGCACATTTATTTTTATACTTATCTTTCACTTATGACAAGTAATACTGTTCTCCCATCTACCTAATAACTTTTCTTTTTTAACAAAATTTAAAAATTGATATTTGAAGAAAAATGAAAAAAGAAACTAGCAAATGCATAGTCAGTAAAAATCATAAAGATAGAACATTAATGGACTTCCCTGGTGGTGCAGTGGTTAAGAATCCGCCTGCCAATGCAGGGGACACGGGTTTGAGCCCTGGTCCGGGAAGATCCCACATGCCGCGGAGCAACTAAACCCTTGCGCCACAACTACTGATCCTGTGCTCTAGAGCCCGCGAGCCACAACTACTGAGCCCACGTGCCACAGCTACTGAAGCCCGCGTGCCAAGAGCCTGGGCTCCGCAACAAGAGAAGCCACCACAATGAGAAGCCCACGCACCACGACAAAGAGTAGCCCCCGCTCGCCACAACTAGAGAAAGCCTGCGTGCAGCAAAGAAGACCCAATGCAGCCAAAAATAAATAAATAAGTACATTTATTTAAAAAAAAAAGAACATTAATGAAGTTTGCCAAGAACTCTTTCATGGGTACTCTTACAAAGCCCTTTCATATTATTACTTAATTTATCACCAACAGCCCTCACTCCAAAGTCACCTCTAATGGACTTGAGAGACTGGAGCGGTACCGCCTGATGGTTAAGAGCTCAGATTCTAGAGCCAGACGGATCTGAATTCAAATCTGTCTATGCTTCTTACTAGCTGCTTGACTGAGGGCAAGTTCTAATCTCCCAGGTCCACATCTGTAACACGGGGATGGTAACAGAATCTACCCAGTAGAGCTCGAAAGGCTAAATGAGATAAAGTTCTAGCAGCTCTGGAATCAGAATTAAGCACTTCGAGCAGCTGTTATTAATGTCTTTTACAGGTTAATGCAAGTCCTTGCCCACAGTTACACAGCTGATAAGCAGGAGGCCTGAGAATTCGGCCCTTGTTTTCTGTCTCCTGCACTTTTCTTTCACACCCACCACACTATTTCATTTTTTCCCACTGTTTTAGTTGCAAATTGTGGCCTTGCTTTTACTTCCTTGATGCCCCGCATATTTCTTCGTTCCATGAACATTTACACCCACACTATGTGCACAGCATAGGATGACCTACAGGGAAAGAGCCCACAGACAAGGACTGTGCTTGTGTGGCTAACAGGTGAAAGTTAACGCTTCTCAAGGGCTTGCGACGCCCTAAACTGAAACCTGGGGGACTGGGGTCGCGAACGACGACGAGAGGGAAGTGACAGGGATCAAACTGAAGGCAGAGATATCAGAGGGGGAAGTTCTCGCTTTATCTCACGCGAGGTTTGATGGTGGCCTGGACTAGTGCCGGGGTACCGGGAGTCGCCTCCCGGATCCAAAAGGGAGCCTCTGGCAAGCACCTGAAGGCTCAGAGCGAGCTGTAAACGACTCGCACCAGCGAAGAAACACCAGTTATCCATAACTTCATATGCGCGCGGGTCCCCGCCTCTCCAGACCCAGGCATATTCGCCCACGGCCCCGGCCCGAAGCCCCAGGAAGCGGCCACACGATCCCCGGTTCCGACCCGTCCCGCCAGAGACAAGGTTCCTAAGTCCAGGGGCCTCGCCAGACCCGAGCGTCAGTTTCCATGCCTCCCTCGCCGACCCTCCGCGAATACGTTCCGGCCCCGGCGCCGCGCCCTGCCCGGCCCCGGCGCCGCGCCCTGCCCACCCCCAGCTCCCGCAGGAGAGCGTCTGGCCGAGGGGCAACCCGCAGCCGGGAAAGCGGAGAGAATTAAGAAAAAAAGCGGTCCAACTCACCGCAGGCGTCCGCCGCGTCGCGTACGAATCACAAGCCGGAAGCAGAAAGTCGAAAACCGGAAGCTGGAAGCCGGAGGCCGAGCCAGGCACAGGAAGTGACGTTACCAAGCGCCTCAATCGAGGGCCGACAAGTCAAGAAGCCGAGCCCGGAGTGGATCGATGCCCCGCGGTCTCCAAAGCAGCAGTTAAGAATCGCTCCGCGCATGCGCAACATGGCGGGCGGAGAGAACAGGTGCAAAGGGGAGCCGAGAAAAGGGAAGGAGGCTTGTGGGAATCCTGTGGGGTTAAACTGGAATTCTGGGGCCGCGGAGTAAGAGCATAGGGAAAGGCGGTGGTCATTTCCCTCACCATGAGTTTGCGCTGTTCTGTCCCATGCAACAGGTGCCTTCCATCTTTCCAAATCCTATATAGATCTTCCTAGACTTATGATGGATTTACGTCCTGATAAACCCATCTTTAAGTTGAAAACTATAAGAAGCAAATGCAAATGCATGTGATACACCTAACTTACCCAACATCACATCTTAGCCGGGCCTATCGTAAACGTGCTCAGAACACTCACATTGGCCTATAGTTGGGCAAAATCATCTACACAAAGCCAATTTTACAGTAAAGTGTTGAACATCTCATGTAATTTGTTGAATACTGCACTGAAAGTGAAAAACACAGTGGTAGTCTGGGTACAGAATGTAGTGCACCCTCATGATCACGTGGCTGCCCCGTGTTGCGGGAAAATGGGGCCAGAGAGGATGGTCATGTCCCAGGTCTTGGGCGAGTCCCTGGGATGGGCGCCAAGTGAGGGTCCTTGGCTTCGCTCAGGAAAGAATTCAAGAGCAGTGGCAGTAAAGTGAAAGCAGGGTTATTGAGAGGGATACACATTTCATAGGCAGAATGCAGTCCATCTCAGAAGGCGAGAGTGCCCCAGGGTGTGGGTGTGGTTAGTTTTTGTGGACTGGGTAATTTCATAGGCTAACCAGTAAGAGGATTATTTCGACTATTTTGGGGAAGGGGTGGGGGTTTCCAGGACTTGGGGTACCGCCCACTTTTTGGCCTTTTTTACCTGGCCTCAGAACCATCATGGTCCCTGTGGGCATGTCGTTTAGCATATGCTAATGTATTACAATGAGCGTATAATGAGGCCCAAGGTCTACTGGAAGTCGAATCTTCCACTATCTTGGGCCTAGTAGGTTTTAACCGGTTTTGTTGTATCTTCGGTGGCTGTGTCATTCTTTTAATGGTTGTGCCCTGCCCCTTACTTCCTGTCTCAGCTGGGAGCTGTGGCTTGCTGCCCAGCATTAGGACACAGTGAGTATCTACTGCATATCGCTAGCCCAGGAAAAGCTCAAAATTCAAAATTTGAAGTCTGGTTTTTATTGAATGCATATCATTTTCACACCTTCATAAAGTCAAAGTATCATACGTCGAACCATCATAAGTTGGGGCCCCTTTGAAAAGTTTTATAGGCGCAGCCCCTAATGCTGACTGTGGGGGCAGATGCCCTGGTTTCATCCTTCTCTGAGCTCAGGCTGCCCCCAGTTTACCATCACCTTCAGGGTGGCCAGTATCCACCCCTCAAGTCTTCTCTAATTCTTGGGACTCTGAGGGAACTCTTCTCCGACACTTGACTGAAGAGCTTGAATCCCAGAGGCAGCTAATTTGAGGCCCCAAAGTGGAGGGAATTGATGTCTCTGTCCAGCTTCTCACCTGATAAGGCAACCACCTCCAGTAATAACCAAACACCGATAAAATCATCTGCCTAAACTCACTGAAAAAAAAAAAAATCAATTCCCTACCACCCTTCCCACCTTCTTCTCTCCCCACAGAATGGGTTGACTGTTCTAACGTCATCAAATTGTTGGTGTTTAATGGCAAGCTGAACGGGAATTCCAAAACGTACATGCATTCTTTCATCCACTTATGAAAGGTGTGTAAAGCATCATCTAGAATGTGAAATGGTTGTTGAGAGCTAAGAAAAATCAAATTTTATATCTTCCCCTTAACTAATCTCTCTGAGCCTCACTGTCCTCATTTGTAAACTAGGGATCATAACAGTACCTCCTTCTGGAGTTATTGTGAGTATTAAGTGAGCAAAACGTGAAGTGATCAGCACATTGCCAGGCACCAAATAACTGGTTTGTAAGTGTTATTTCCAAATGCTAGCTATAACTTGGACATATGGATAAAGAGGCCAAATAGATTTGTTTTTTAACCTGGAGATTTTTATTTTAAAAGATGACCTAAAAGTACAGCAACTTTAGAATAATGTAAGCTTCTTGAGGGTAGGGATATTTCTTTGCTTTGTTCACTGAAGTACCTTCAGTAACTAGAAAAGTGGCTGATAATAAATATGTATTGAATAAGCGAATGAAGCTTCATGGATAATTAGGCAACACTGAACAAATGTGATGTGTTAGGAAGATGCACATAAGTGTAAGAAATAATATTAAGCAATCACAGAAAAGCAGTATTTTATTATGTAGATATAAAAATTTGAAGGAATGTAAATAGTCCTGCCTCAGTTAAGGAGTTACGAGAGAATACAAAGAGAATATCTTTAATGCATTAAAAGAGAATATAAACTAAATAAAAACATTTCTGAATAGCAAAAGACAAGCTGCCCTGCACATTAGTTTGGTCATCTGAGCAATTAATTAATTCTGTTTGATGATAATGAGGATGGCAATACTGTATTATGTAAGTGGATCTGACTAAGAGCTCATTATAAAAAAAAAAGGGTAAGATAAGACTTTGCAAAGACACTACCTGGGCAGAAAATACCACAGGAAATGCAGAGACCTAAAGACAGAGGGCTTGTAGTGTTCTGTTAATAACTGAACAATGGCTACTATACATTACACCGTGAGAAGAAAATCTTCTAATGCCAGCTCAGTGGCAATAAGCTGCAGGCTCTTTCCCAGGTTCTAAAAGAGCTGGTGCATTTTCCTGTCCTTGGGCAGTTGCTCTGGGCTTTCCAATAGCCTGTTAATGGTCCTCAATGGTTTCCTGAGTGATTTGGAGAAAACAGTCATTGAAAGTAGGACTGGGAAAGAAAAGAAGGGGAGAAAGGAGCTTTTCTGGTTTTGTGAGTAGCATTGCACAACCTGGTTACATAGCTATATTAAGAGCATTATAACACCCAAACTTTGGTTAGATGCACTGTGAAACAACCATCACTCCTTTATAACCAAATTCACCTCTTGAGGGTCAGATCAGAAGTCAGATGTCAAAAACTCATTTTTAAAAATTGAAGTATAGCTGATTTACAATGTTGTGTTAGTTTCAGGTGTATAGCAAACTGAATCAGATATATATATATATATATATATTCTTTTTCAGATTCTTTTCCATTATAGGTTATTACAAGATATTGAATATAGTTCCCTGTGCTATACAGTAGGTCCTTGTTGTTTATCTTTTTATATATAGTAGTGTGTATCGATTAATCCCAAACTCCTAATTTATCCCTCCCCCTGCCTTTGATAACCATAAGTTAGTTTTCTATGTCTGTGAGTCTATTTCTGAAAAACTCACACATTTTAAAAAATACTAGAAGAGCAAACTGGTTTGCTCTGAATTCTGCTGAGTCCAGTATCTCAAATTTCAGTTAGGCAACATGATTTACTTTCCTGTGAAACAGGATTTTTATTGAACTAAACCCAGAGGCAGCACTATAACACTAGCCAAGCTTAATGTAGCTACTGATGAGGAAACTTGCTTATTTTAGGGGTAGCAGAAAAATTACTACCAACAGTTGGGAATAAAATGGTGTCAAGACGTCTAAATTATCAGGCTAACTGAGGCATCTCTTAGCGGCTCTGAATACAGAAATATTTCTGTAGCTTATCTGCACGTGTTTTATGTTTCTCATTAATGTTTTCAGTATCTTACTGCAGTAGTTTTGAGACAGAGCCATGTTTAAAGGAAAATACATCATAAAACTGGTGGATAAATTTTGGCTTATTTATGTAGATAGAACGGCAAAATATATGACAACTTGTTCGTATCTTCTTTCTCTCCCCAGGTGGTGATTACATTAAGAAATTTATGTAGAGTAACATTATTTTCACAGCAAGTGTTAAACAAATTAAAGCGTTATTGTTGAGCCTCACATCAGGTTTACCTTTCCTGGCTGGTTGGGATTACGTTGGCTGAGACTTCATAAAAAGCACCCCCAGCCCCACAATTCAGGGAGGAAATCATTTTATGCAGTTATTTCCTTTCATTTCACTTCAATCCTTCTTTTTTATTCTTTTTGGAAATACTCATATTTAGGGAGAAAAAAAAAACAGAAGTGATGACTATCACCTCTGATATGTACTACATTGTTAATGTTAATAATAGGAAGTCTTTCACATACATGAGAATAATACCCTTTCCCCAAAATAGGTGGAATCTGAGATAGGCTATAATAATATGTGCTTTCCATAAAGCTTGGGAGCAGTATTTTGCCTTTGAAAACTTGAGGACTAATTCAAAGAATTTTGGGGGAAAACCTGAACTTCTTACTATTCAGCATTATGTGTAAATTGTGCTCTGCACGGTACAATCTGACCTCTCCTTGAAGTCCACTAAAGTAACATCACAGGACTGCCATTCCCTTCAAGACTGGAAAAATAAGACGCCAGTCCCATGAGGCCCACCCAACAAGCAAAATATTAGGCAGATAAAATTCTTAAGTACAGCAGGTTTTGCTTCTGTGATTCAACGCTGTAAATTTTTTTGCATCTTGAGCCCATGACAATTTAAAAATCCAAATTTTAAAAAGGAGACCTTTTTAAAATTGGGACCTCAATTGTGTAATTTCAAGCATGTTATGTCATTGATTTCACGGGCATACCCCAGATTTCCTAATCAATCCAGTGTTCCTCAAATATTAACGTGTATGTGGATCACCTAACCATTTTGTTAAAATCAACTTTTGATTTGGTAGAGCTGGGATAGGGCCTGAGAATCTGCATTTAGAGCAAAGCGCCCACGAGATGCTGATGCTGCCAGGCCCACATTTTGGGTTGCAAGACCCTAAGCATTTCCTTGTTAAGAGTGTTTGGTCTACTATCCAGTATCCCACAGTAGTTAGCTCTGGGGCCACTACCAGATACAGAATACTATGGTATGCAAACACAAATCGACTTTCTTTCAAAGGAGGTGCTATTTATCTGAAACGTTCCTTTATTTTAACTGCCTTCACCTGGGCATTTGGAAATAAATCTTAAGTGAGAGTGAGAAAGTCTGGACTTTTTGTTCCCTCGTGACAAGAGATTGACTGGTTGTTTGTGAGGTCCTGGGTCACCTTCTAGTTTTTGGTAGTCATTGCAGCTGTGCACAGACATGCCGGTTCTTGTCTCCTTCCAGGCTCACGGAGGGCTTATGCTTCTTCACGCCCATTGCAAATTGGCATGGCTGTGTAACTTGCTTTGGCTGGCGAAGCATGAGGACATGAGATATGCATCACTTTCAGGCAGAAGCATCAAAAGCCAGTGCACAATTTACCAAGTGTCCTTTTTCCTGTCTTTGTGCTCTTGGAAACATACCCAAGATGGAATCTCTGCCAAGCTTAGATCCCCGAGTGACTACAGCGATCAGAGGACAGATCCCCTACACACGCATACATCGGTTCAAATTGGTCATGTAACATAAGCAAGAAATAATTAACTAAGATTTAGGGGATATTTGTTAATGTGGCATGGCCTAACCCATCCTGACTTGTACACTAATTTAAACTACCTCTGAGAAATAATTCTTAGAAAGTTCAAAAGAGTTTTATAAAACAGCTTCACAATTACAGACTGTTTTTAAGTGCATGAGAGGTTATGTATGTGAGGTGAATCATTCCTTTTGAAGGGAAAATCAAAGTAATCAATTTATAACTGTATGATCTATCTTCTGAGTGACCTTCATTGAGTAATTTAATCCCAGATTTATTGAGCACCTATGTAAGAGGACTGTATAAGAAAATATCTTGAAACCTAGCTGAGAGAAGAATTAGTGGCTGGTAGCATTTTCAGATACCTTCAGAGAAGGGTTCTGAAGAAATAAAGAGATGTCATGTTCACATTCTAATTTTAGGGTGTCAGAATCATCTTGCAACAAGAGACCAGGATATGTATAAAACATTTCAGGCAAGATTTAACATTATGAGACAGTTTGGATTCTTATCACAAGGAATTTGAAAGAAAAAAAATGAAACCTCCAGTTTAAATTGCAGATTATGTTCAGACAAGACAACCCTGAAAATTATTTCTATCTGGGGAATCCAAAACAATTATGTAAATGAGGCTGGTACTTCCTATTCTATTTTGTTTAAGGTGAATGTGTAAATTTCTTCAGTATCCCCTGGCAGAAACATCATCACATGGGTTAATGAGTTTATTAGAATGGATGGTGAAAAAAAATAAGAAATAGTGTTTATCTCTTATTGATATTGGATAGTCTCCCTTTAATCACAGCCTTTTCTTTTCAGCTTTAGTATGAAGCTACTTTCTGACATTTAAAATTACCAAATTACTTCAGCTCCTGAAAGATATTAATATAGCTTATAATACATTTTATCATTTCAGTAGAAGGTTCTAAATGAGACTGGTCAGCTTAGAAGCCTGAAAGAAATTAGTTCTAAGTTATTTCCTCACGACTGAAATTGCAAATGTCAGATTCCATTACAAGCGGCTAAGACAAGAGCTCCTCCCTTGCTTCACTCAGTGCAGGGTAGCCCAGAAGTCTGTGCACTAAGACTTTGGGACCCTCTTACCTTTATTGAACCCCTATAACATTGTGCATCCTGTGTTAACTGCTGAAGACCTGACAGTGAGCAGCACAGATGTGCCACCTGCTCTCACAGAGCTTCCGATCTCTCGGAGGTGTCAGATCAATAAGTCAATGTTTGTGAGTTGTGAGTAGCTACTGTGGATAACAAACTACCCCCAGACTTAACGGTTTAAAACAACAACTGTTTGATTATATCTCATGGACGCTGTGGGTCAGGAATTCAGAGTCAGGGTGTGGCTGGGTGATTCTTCTACTCCTAGAGCCACTGAAACACTCCGTGGGACTCAGCTGGTGGGTGGGCTGGTCTAGAGGCTCCCAACAGCTGAACTCACATGTCTGGGGGCAGGAGTGGCTAAAAGACTGAGCTCACAAGGGACCATCAACTGGAGCGACGAGGCACGGTGTTTCCAGCCTGGTGGTCTCAGGGCAGTTGGATTTCTTACACAGGGGCCAGGTTCCCCCAGACCAAGCATCCCAAGGAAATTAGGTGGAAACTTCATGGCCTTTTTGAACCTAGACTGGAGAATCACACAACAAAACTTTTTAACGATTTCTTGTTGGTTACAAGTGAATCATAAGGCCAGCCTAGATTCAAGTGAAAGGAAACTGAATTCTATTTCTTGCTGTAGGAATGGCAAATTCACACTGTAGAAAGCTTGTGGAAAGGGGGCTACCATTATGGCCATCTTTTTTCCTTTTTTATGGTGAAAAAAATTTATTTTTAGAGTTAGCTGGACTCAGTTTAGATGATCCCAATTTTGTTGGCAACATCCAAAGCATCATAGAAGGGAGCCAATCGAACATATGTCTTCTCTCCATCAGGCCTGATCTGGTGTTGACCTTGGCCACATCAAGGTCGTAGAGCATCTTCACAGCCTGTTTGATCTGGTGCTCTTTGGCTTTGACATCCACAATGAACACAAGTGAGTTGTTGTCTTCCATCTCCTTCATGGCTGACTCAGTGATCAGGGGGAACTTGATGATGCCATCATGCTTAAGCTTATTTCTCCTGGGGGCACTCTTCCGAGGATATCTGGGCTGCCTTCAGAGCTCCAGTGACTTGGGCCATCGGAAGGTGGGTGATATGTGAATCTTCTATATGACCATCTTTGAAAACGCAATCTACCAGAGGAAGAAAGAAAGAAAAAAGCAGAGGTGGAGGGAAAGATTTTATAGACCTAAAGGTAAGAAGGAGCAGGCAGGGGGGCTTCCCTGGTGGCGCAGTGGTTGAGAATCTGCCTGCTAATACAGGGGACACGGGTTCGAGCCCTGGTCTGGGAAGATCCCACATGCCACGGAGCAACTAGGCCCGTGAGCCACAACTACTGATCCTGCGCGTCTGGAACCTGTGCTCCGCAACAAGAGAGGCCGCGATAGTGAGAGGCCCGCGCACCGCGATGAAGAGTGGCCCCCGCTTGCCACAACTAGAGAAAGCCCTCGCACAGAAACGAAGACCCAACACAGCCAAAAAAAATAAATAAATAAATAAATAAATAAATAAATAAAAAGGTAACTTACCATTTAAAAAAAAAAAAAAAAAGAAGGAGCAGGCAGTTAGAAAGATAGTAAGTAGGAGGAAGGCAAAGGAGAGTTCCCCAGGCAGAGTAAATACTTCTTGCAGAGGTCCTGAGATGAAAAGGAATTTCCCAAATTTGAAGAACTAAAAAAATTAAAAATAAAACAATAAAAAAGCCAGTGTATCTGGAGCATGGAGGGAGAGGGTGAGGCCTCACATATCAGGAGATCAGGTAGCATCTTGCAAGCCATGTTAAGACATTTGGAGGCTATGTTAAGGGCAGGGGAAATCAGATGTTTGAGCAGAGGAGGAACGCGATCTGAGGTTTTGTGTGGATCTTTCTGAATGAATTGGAGGGGTCAAGTCTGGGCCAGTTAGGAAATTGTTGCAGTGTCCACGCTGATGATGAAGATGGTCTGAATTAATGTGGCAGCAGAGAAGTAAACAGATTTGAGTTCTATTTAGAAACGTAATTGACAGGTCTTGCTGGTGGAAAAAACGTGGAGAGGCTAGGGATTGTGAGATGTGTTAGTTTCCTAGGGCTGCTGTAACAAACTATCACAAATTAGGCAGCTTAAAAATAACAGAAATTTATTCTCTCACAGTTTTGCAGGCTAGATGTCTGAAATCAAGGTATTGGCAGGGACATGTGCTTTCTGAAGCTCTAGGGGACAGTCTATTCCGTGCCTTTCTCTTGGCTTCTGCTGTTGCTGGCAAGCCTTGGTGCCCCTTAGCTTTGCAGACACATCACTCGAATCTCTGTATCAGTCATCACATGGTGTCTCTCTCGTGTTTCTCTGTGTCTCTTCTCCTCTTTTTATAAGGACACCAGCCGTATTGGATTAAGGATCCACCGTACTCCAGTACGTTGACCTGAAACAAACAGACTGCCAGATATTTCTCCAACAAAGATGGGTTTATTTGGGATCAGCAGAGAATTGCAATTTGGGGGTCTGCAACCATGTGGAGCCACACGCAAGGGAAGAAGGGCGCTTTTATAGAGAAGGAAAGGAAGTTGGCAGGGCCATAGTATACAGAGTCCATGGCTTTTCATTGGCTGAGTCCTCCCCAGGAAAGAGGAGAGTCTTTCTTCCTCCTGTTGAGCTCTGCTATCGTCACAGGGCGTGAGAGCTCCCCTTTCTGGTCTCCCAACTCCATTTGATTGAGGTTTCTGTTCATTAAGTGTTTCACAAGTGTGATCTCATCTTAACTTACATCTACAAAGATTCTATTTCTAATAAGGTCACATTCACAGGACTTCTCAACGTATCTTTTGGGGGGCACAATTCCACTATATGAGGAAAAGGAAGGAATAATCAAGGATGCCTCCCTGTTTTCCAGTGTGAATGCTTGGGGAATAGTGGTGCATGGTATTGAGGTGAGAGCAGGCTGGAGGAAGCAGCTAGGGAATCAGGTGTTTTACTTGGAACAGGTTAAACTTCAGATGACTCTGAGACGTCCAGGTGGAGACGCCAAGCTTGGATAGGCAAGTCTGGAGGTTTCGGAGGGAAATCTGGACGGCAAGCCCTATGTTGGAGGAACTGTAGCCTGTTGAGGGACAAGCAAGGGAGTGCAGGACAACTGGCTGGTGGGAACAGAGAGAAAAGCCTAGAGCCCAGGGGACCTCCATTCCATTTCTCAAGACAGGAGGGAACATCAAGGCCAATGGTGTGCTGGCAAACATGTGACAACTAGCTCTCCAGGGGGGAGGAGAGGAGAGGAAAGCCCTGATTTGGAGAGTGTGCCAATTCCCAGGTTGTAAATGTTCCCACCATGGCCACAGGCCTGCAAAATTCCTGAAAATTTCAAAATCGATCCTTGCAAGCTGGTACAAGCTGGCTCTGGCACAGCCCTGAAATCAAGGCCCTGTTTCATGCCACTAGTTGTGTGAGCTGATCAATTAACTTACCCTCTCTGGGCGTCGTGTCTTTTTTTTTTTTTTTAATTAATTAATTAATTAATTTATGGCTGTGTTGGGTCTTCGTTTCTGTGCGAGAGCTTTCTCTAGTTGCTGCGAGCGGGGGCCATTCTTCGCGGCGCACGGGCCTCTCACTATCGCGGCCTCTCCTGTTGCAGAGCACAGGCTCCAGACGCGCAGGCTCAGTAATCGTGGCTCACGGGCCCAGTTGCTCCGTGGCATGTGGGATCTTCCTAGACCAGGGCTCGAACCCGTGTCCCCTGCATTGGCAGGCAGATTCTCAACCACTGCGCCACCAGGGAAGCCCTGGGCGTGGTGTCTTTATCTATAAAGAATGAATGGCTGCTCCTAATGGTCCCTGCCTTCTCTCACAGAGCATGAATCCCAACAGCAACATTTTGGTTCTGTCCTGATAATAATGAGGCCCTTTGAACAGAGTATGTGGTATTTTTACAACTAAACAGTTGAACGGATAAAGTATAGGTAGTGACACTCCTGCTCAGTGACTGTCAGTTCCTGGAACTAGAAATGCACGTGGTGGGGGAGGGGTAGGTATTGAGGAAGGGGACATAGACTCCACCTGTGATGAGAGACATGGACAATTTTTTGAAGTTCACGTGGGACCAGAGATATTCTTGTGTTCACTTTTGGAAAATACAAACTGCCACATGAGCTTTCTAGAGGAACGGTTTTCTCATATCTTTGGGTAGGATGTCAAGGCAACATAATCATGCCTCCCTCAAGGTACCTCAAGTCTTTTGGGCCATGGATGTCTCTGATACAAAGGTCATAACAGAGGTCTGAAGTCTTTATGGGAGGAGAGGTATTTCTTCTTTTTCCCATAGTCTTGAGATCAACCCAGAAGCAAGGGACGGGGAATAAACAGGACTGACCTAATAGTGACATTCATGAAGAGTGCAGGAAGCCAAACATGGGGCTGGGTGCATATCGCTCTCCACTGGGATGCCTGTGGGGAGGGAAACACCATCGGGATCCATTGAACGGCCATAGTCTGCATGTTGGGAAAGTATGGATTATACATTTCTATCCATCTGCATCAGTGGGAAACGTCATGTTCAGCAGAGATTGATTTGTAACAACAGAGATTCATTTGCAGTGGCTTAAACTCACAAAGGTTTATTATATAAGAGACAACTGAAAATCAGCAGGCTAGGGCAGTTCCACAGTCTTCATGGATCAGTTTTCCCTCTATTTTTCTGCTCTGTTTTCTTGCTCTATTTTTCCATATCCATTCAAAAGATCACCTCATGGTCCAAGGTGGCTGCTGGAGTTCCAGCCATTATAGCCACATTCCAGGCAGCAGAAAGGAAGATGGAGGAAGGCTTACCCCACTGTCTTTTAGGCAGGCTTCTCAGAAGTCTCAGACTATACTTCTGTTTATATCACTTTGGACAGAACTTAGTTATATGGGCTCACCTAGTTACAAACAAGGCTGGGAAATGTACTTCTTAGCAGAAGACGTTGCCTGTGGTTTTGTTTTCTAGACAAAAAGTGAAAAATTAGTATTTGGAGGCAAGGCCCTCTATTACATTACATTTCCTACTTAAGAGGTAAAAAAAGATACCCACCAAGTTAAATGCATCATAGTGACCTTTCTAGTGATATATAATTGTGATAACATTTATTCCTTTTAAGTACCTACAAGAAATGAGAGATTTACTTCATTATTTCAAAATGTGAGGTGGAAAAAAAATCTGTAGAATCCATTTCCCTAAACAGTTGACGACAGCATACAAACCATGTTTTAAACCTCCCCCTAATTTCAAAGTGCCTTTTGCTCCAAATGACTGAAGTCGCAGCTAATGCAAGATACAAGAAGACAATCTGGAACTTAAAGGATGGCACTCTTATTGAAATGTTCCATGAGCTGATGCCTGCGCCTCGTGTTTCTGACATAATCATGCCTCTCCTCGAGGTGCTGGCAATTTAGGCAATTGTCAATATTACAATATTTGCTCAGTGTTACATAGACACAAATGTGCACGCCCATCTGCACAGAAAATGTCATGAAATATTGCTCTAGTTTTCTCTGCCTGCAAATATCCTATACTCACAGGCCCACCTGAAGTCCCATTTCATTCCTGAAGCTTTTCTTGGCCCCAGGGCTCTGTCGTCTCTCCCCTCTCTGCACTCGGGGACCAATTCTACTGTTTGCATTTAACAATTAGTACCCAATATTTAACACACACTGAGAGAACATTTAACATTAGTCCCAAACACTTTAGTAGTTACTTGTGGCCTGTTAGTGTCATATGTAGAATTCTTAACTCCCCAAATTGAGTATGACCTCTTTGCCTCATACTTTCTCTGAATCATTCCACCTAAGGCATTAAATGTTTCCAGGTTGACAGAGTCCTGTAGATTGCTCCGGCAGTAGGCATCAGAAACCAGTGGAGAGTATACTAACCAGCTCACTGCATGTTTCCACCAAGGGAAAGAAAACCTCACTCCATATCTGTGAGTCTCAAATGCAAATTGTAACCCACATTCCAGAATAGCTAAAATGGAAAGGGCAGACAATACTTATACATTGTTGGGGGAGTGTATATTAGTACAACCGCTTTTGAAAACTGTTTGACCGTATCCACTAAAGCTGAATGTAGGAATATTTTATGACCCAGCAACTCCACTCCCAAGTTTAATGCTCAATAGACATGCATAAAGATATGCAAAATCAGCAACAACAAAACAACAAACATGCACCTAGAAGGTTCAGAGCACTACTCATAGTATTCCCAAACTGGAAAGTACCCACATGTCTTTCAATAGTATAATGAATAAAGACATTGAGTAAGTACATATTCACACAATGGAATATTATATGACAACAAAAATGGACCAACTCTTGCTACATGCAACAACATGGATAAATCTCACAAATATAATGTTGAGTGGAAAAAACCAAACATAAAATAGTTCTTACTGTTTGGTTTCATTTATGTACATTTCAAAAACAGCTAAATGGATTAGAAATTAGAAATCAGCATGGAGGTTGCCTGAGGTGGAAGGGGTTACCCTGGGAAAGAGGCACAGTGAGGGCTCCTGGAGTGCTGGGGACATTGTATTTCTTACTCTGGATGCTGGTTGCATGGGTAGATGTATTCCCTTTGTGAAACACAAACTGAGCCATGCACTTATGATTTGTGCAATTTTATCTGAGGATGTTATACTTCAATAAAAAGCACGCTAGAAAACAAACACAGAAACTGCAAGCTGTGGTTGGCAAACAGTGGGCAATCACCCATTCCAACTTCCCTGTGTGCTACTGGGCAGTGTGAAATGAAGGGTTTATAAGAAAATCTCCAAACTTACTTGTAGCTCTAATATCCTATGCTTCTATGATTCCATTGGAAAGACTAGAAGAAAATTCTTTGACTTTAGTTCACCGTAGAAAATTCTGATTGCCAGGGAGGGGACCCTGGGACCAGCCAGCCCTCTGTGCCTGAGCTGACTATCCATGTGTCCCATGTCCTGGTGGGCAAGCAGTGTGTGGTAGGGCAGAGCATCCTTTCCTGAAGAGGTGAGAGGCGGGAGGCTGTGCTGCAGCCGTACTTTCTAGATTTCTCCTTCACCTTCTCATCCATCATCCTCTTTCTCTCTTCCCTTGTCAACAGCTCTCCCAGCTGGCACCCTTTGCTTTCAGGGCTGACAGTTGGCTGGGACAAGTTCCCCCTTTTCTCTTCCCTCGTTGGCACCTGCCTCGATTCACCTTCTTATGGCTGCCGCTGTGAGCTCACGCATCCTTTGTGTGCCGTGTTCCCCACCCACCTAATAGCCGAACCTGCCCTGTTAGCTTTTCCTGGAGGCACACGGCATCAAAATCTAAAACTTGAAACACTCTCCCTCTCTGCCTTGCCTCTCAGTGGCATACTTGTCAATTTCAATGTGCTACTCTACACTGACTGCTCAGAAAAGAATAATCAAGGGAGAAAATAAACAATCGTGGTGCTAAAGATGGGCGGAGGGATCAAAGGTAGACATGGATGGGTGACTGGCCCCTCCCATCCCATCACTTAGTTAGTAAGCACTCTCTGCTCACACATGGGTTACAGAAGATTCAAACCCTGCCAGGAGAGCTCTCCACAAGTACCTGACCTAACAGGGATGCTGGATGCGGGCAAACTTATAGGTAATCAGCAGTGAGAAACCTCAAATTAACAATAATGCAGTGATGAAATGAAGATGACACAGGGACACAAAAGGGGCATGGGGCCCTCCAAGACAGCATCACATAAACAAAGCTTCATGGAAGGCAGACAGGTTAAAATTGGAAACACTTTAATTTCAGCCCAAGTCTGAGGCTGGTTTGAGAGATTAATGGAGCATGAAGAAGGCTGGCTCCATAATCATGAAATATAGGGATCCCAAGAGTTGGCTCTGTTAGCTTAACCAGGGGGCTTGTGCTGTAGAAGGGAGGGGGATAACTAATGTAATCGTGTGAAGCTAAGGAAAGTTTTGAGCAAGGATAAGTAAAATTTAGTCCATAGTGGAAGCGTTAAGACAAAAATCGTGAATGTTCTAACGCTCATTATACTTCAAGCATTGTTGTAGGAAATTGACCTTTCTCCCACCCCACCCTCTTCCACCCAACGCACAGTCCAGACCCAAGTTCTGCCTGCTTTGGGTCCAGTGCATTCGCGGGGACTCAAGAGGTGGAAGAGTGGGGAAAGTAAAGAATATGTGTTCATTCCTTCCCTCCATTCCCACTCCTGTTATAAAACACCAAACAGTCATAAAACAACCTAATCCAACCATTAAAGAATGAGACAGATGTGATGGGACCCGTCGCCTTCATTTCTAATTTCTGTGATTTTTCTGGTCCACAAACCAACGGAGCATAATAGAGAAAAACAGCCCGAGTTCTACTGGAACTGCATGAAGTAAAACGCTCCCTGCGCTCAAGAATGCATCTCACTGCCTACTTTAAGGCTCATTGTCTATAAAGCCACCGAAAGATGAAAACTATTCAAAGCTTAATAGTAAAGGTCATAAGAGCAAACATTTTTATGGGTTTCCCATGTGCCGGCCACAATGTGCTAAGCACTTGATGGGTATGTCCAACCACAGTACTGTGATGGAGTTCCTGGAACTGTGCCTCTTTTAGAGAAATAAGGAAACTGAAGGAGAGGCATGTCCATTTCATTCATTCATTCATTCATTCAACAAACGTTTCTCCTATTGCTTGCCTGGATATAGGGGGTCTGCTCCTCTGCAGGTGAGTGCAGGATCAAGAGCTGGTGCCTTGGTCTGCTTGGGCTGCTTAACAAAGTAGCACAGACTGGGTGACTTAAACAGCAGAATTTTATTTTCTCACAATTCTGGACGCTGGAAGTCCTCGAAGATGTGGTTTCTCCCAAGGCCTCTCTCCTTGGCTTGCAGACAACCAACTTCTCTCCATCTCCTCACGTGGCCTTTGCTCTGTGCTGTGTACCCCTGATGTCTCTGTGTCCTAATCTCCTCTTCTTATAAGGGCACCAGTCAAACTGGATTAGGGCCTACTCTCTTGGCATAATTTTAACTTCATCACCTCTTTAAAACCCCATCTCCAAATATAGTCACTTTCTGAACATATGAAAGAGGGAAGGGCATGGACACAAGTCATCCCATGACACCTGGGAAGACGATTTCATTCCTTGACCAAGATAGTGGGACCTTAACCTCATCCCTCTAAGCTGGGGCTGGAAGGTTCCTTTTCCCCAGCAACATCAAGATTCACAAGAAGGTCTGAACTCTGAGTGCCCGAGTAGTGCGGCGGGTGAACTACACCGAAGCATCCCCCATGTTGTTTGTTATCCAGCCGTCCGCCACCTGCAGTACAATGGTGGCCTGTGTGGGCCAAAGGAAGCAGCTGTGTCCAATTGCTCAGAGCGTTTGCTAAAAACATTGAAAAGGAAACATCTGCTTATACTCTATTTTTCTTTCTTTCTTTTTTTCCCTTTGAATGGTTCAAAAGTGAATAAAGTGGATTTCAGGAACCCTGCCACACAGAGCTGGATTCCTGCCTTCAGTAATTCTTTTGTGCTTGTCACATACATACTCGCTCTGAGGCACTTCAGACACTGTTGATTTATCCTTCCATGAATTTGAATGAAGGTAGCGCTGAGGAGCCAGGTTGTTCCTGCTCTTCGAATGGGATTTCACGGTCTATCTGCAAACTTATTAAGAGCACCTACTCCTTCCAGTTTTCCGGATTTATTCCGATTACAATTTCTCTTAGGCTTCTTAATCTTGAAATAAAGAGCTTTGGGACCCAATAGTGTATTATATCCACCAAAACATTTACTTTATTTACTTCCATCCCTCGAGACATCGTGGAAGAACCACTTAAAAATGTTTGTAAATGTGGCTGGGAGATCACAATGCATTACCTTCACAGTGCTCTGAAAATCTGCTCCCAACTTTAAATTTCTAGTTCCCTTTAGAAGGCAGCCAGTCATAAGAAAATAAAGATCAGTGTATGTTTACATACAACCATTTTTCTCTCTCCTTTTCAAACCCTTTGTAAATAGTCAACACTGGGAAATCCAGGTACTATTGTACATAGCATCATAGCTGCTTGTCTTGAAAGGCTGCAGAAAATGTGGCGCAGAGTCTAACTTCCTCTTGCTTTAAGTCAAAAAGGCTGCCTTTGGTGGAGAACAAAGGGCAACCATCTGCTTACTCAGAGACGCCCCTCTTTGCACAGGAAAGGAAGCCAGGAGGATGTGTGTTCTGCACTGGTTCTAACATGGATCCTTCTGTGACTTAAGAGATCATTTTACATCCCATTGCCTCGCGTTCCTTCTCATTAAGACGGCAGGACTTCACCAGCTTTCCCTCTCACAGGAGTATGGTGTGGAACAATTAAGGGTTAATTAATTAATTGGAGAACACCCATGCAAGAGAGATAATGAGGACTCCTACTGCATTTCCTTGGCTTTGGGTAAGGCCACTCCTAAATCAATTTTAATCACAAGCTTAAGCCCTCAATTTTTCATTACTAGTCACACTTTGAGGTTTAAAATGAACATGAATCTCTTGAATATAATTTTTCCCAAATCAGATATTTTGTTTCCTCTGCAAGACTCGTTTCTAGTACCTACTTCACTGGGTTAATCAATAAGTTATCTTGCATTAAATTTAGTAGCTCTATCGTGAGTCAATGAAAATGACCGGGATTTTTTTTCCTTTGCTACTGAATTTTGCTGTTGTCTTTGTTGCTTATTTAAGTTAAATGGAAGAAATCCCATTGTTCAATATGAGTTTGCTTATTTCCATCTTTTACTTTCAGAGATAATCTTGGCCAAAACCCAGGACAGAATAATGACAGACCTTGGATGGAAAGTCAATGACTTTCAAAAAAATATCGCTGGTCACCTGCTGGTTATCCAAATGCTGGTTTTCTTGGGAGAACATGATGAGGCTGTGTTCCTCCCTGTCTCCCTCCTGGTGCTCGTGCCGTTGATGGGAGATGGGCTGGAGTATACATGTGTGGTCCAACAGGGCTGCATGAACGGACTTGCCTCCCTGCTGCTGAGAGGGCTGGCGCCAGTCCTAGGCTCAGCCTTAGAGAACTGAGGTTCAAGTGCCTTTAGCGCTCCAGATCAGTGATGCCCAGGTGGTGGCTGAACTTTGAGTTCCTTACCACCTTCTTCTATTCCGAACAGAATGGGATCTCTGATTCATGTTCTGGAGAATGCAAGGCTTGCTCCTCCATCTTACAGAGCAAAGTGCATTCCCACTCCTGTGGCCATAGCAAATCAAATCGTTTTACGTTGGAGGTAGAAAGCCTCTAACTGAGCCTGGAGGTGTAGCTGCCGCTGTTTTCCAGTTTCCCCAAAAATGTGCTGTGCTGGTCCTCAAGGAAACATATGCAGAATCTACTCAGTGTGGAAAATCAGCTCAATTTTATTCCATTCATTCAACCAATGTTTATTGATGATTGACATGTGACACTAACATCTAGGAACAAGAAGAAGGTAGAGGACACAATCTGTCTCAACGAGGTCAAAGGTAACCTAAGGTGGGAGAGCACAGCAAGGCAGGAAGGTCAGGCCCAAGTCCATTGGTTTGATCTTGTCATAGGAAATCTGCTCAAAGATGGAGTGGACAGGTTGGAGAAAGAGAGATGAAAGTTTTTCTTTGGGTATTAAGTAGCCAAAGTCCAAATCTGGGAATACTTATTGTATTAAGTATGTCCAAATAGAATACTTCTATTGTTGGAATAGAAATTCCTATACTTTTGCTGGGTGCAGAAGAATTTTTGTTTATGTAAATTCTTCCAGATAAAGAATTTGTTTGCTTTTATACACCTTATGTCAAATTTCTTCTTATTAATAATGGAGTGAGAAGAGAGGCCTCAGAGATAATCCAGTCCAAACCCTTCATTTTATTTTTTATTTATTTTTAAAATTAAATTTATTTATTTATTTATTTATTTTTGGCTGTGTTGGGTCTTCGTTGCTGCACGGGCTTTCTCTAGTTCCAGCTAGTGGGGGCTACGCTTTGCTGCAGTGCGCGGGCTTCTCATTGCGGTGGCTTCTCTTGTTGCAGAGCACGGGCTCTAGGTGCGTGGGCTTCAGTAGTTGTGGCACGCGGACTTCGGTAGTTGTGGCGCACGGGCTTAGTTGCTCCGTGGCATGTGGGATCTTCCCAGACCACGGCTCGAACCCGTGTCCCCTGCATGGGCAGGCGGATTCTTAACCACTGCGCCACCAGGGAAGTCCCAACCCCTTCATTTTAAATGTTAAAAAATCTAATTCTGAAACTACATGATTTGCCCAAAATCACATTGATTAAAAAAAAAAAAAAAGGGTGGACTGGGTCTGGAACTCAGTCTTCCTACCCAATCTCATGTTATTTTAGAATAAGAAATTACTATGTAATTGCTGTAATTTCCCCGTGATATTTTTTTCTTCATTGCTTGAATTTTGTGGAGAAATCTTAAATGTGTCTGGGTAAATTGAATTCACAGAATTAATTATAATGTGACTTGATAGATTGCAAAATGGCCACAAATTCTTTCCCTCTTTCACTCCTTGAATATATTCTTTACCTTGTGATTGACTGGCTTTAACCAATGGGACATTAACAAGTGTGAGGCAAGCTCAGGTCTCGGGGGGGCTCATGCTTTCGGTTTTACCCTCTTTCTGCTGTTGGGTCCCAGCCTCCCCGTGAAGGAGTGGAAGCTAGGCTGCAGGCTGATGAGAGACGAGTGGACCAGTCAGACCAGTATCCCCATCACCTCTGCCAGTAGCCCAGCAGCCCTCGGCCAAATCACCCACTGACCACAGATGCATGAGTGAGGCCACCTGGGCTCAGCCAAGCCCCGCCCAGACAGAAGAGCACCCGGTCAATGCCCGAGCTAAATAAATGACTGTTGTTTTAAGCCCCATAATAGTTAGGGTGGTTCATTGCAAAGCAAAAATTAGCTACTACAGTGAATGTAAGAATGACTGATAAGCATAGAAGTGAGTTCAAGAGGGGAGAACATACTATTGCCAGGCAGAGTAAATGGTCAGAGGTTTCTTTTGAAACCTAGACTTTATATACAAGAGAGCAGAACCTGAATGCTGAATTTGCTATTTTACGGAGGAAAAGGCAGAAGTTATATTTTGTTTTCTCCGTAAGAGAATCTTCCTCATGGGATGGATGCAAGTTCTCATTACACTTATTTCCTAATTTAATATCAAGTCTTTGCCAATAACTGGCCACTAATTGACATGAAATTGCAAATAAAGCTTTCTATTAAGAGCACAAACACGTATGCACGCACGTGCACACACACACGCAACGCTGTCAGATGCAGAATTGTGCCTCCTCTTACAGGGTCATTTATCTGGAAAACTGCTTATTGTGGTCTTTTTGAGCCAGAGCTCTGTTTACTGTGGATTTCTGCCAAGATAACCCTTGGCATTCTTCAAAGATTTCTCTTTTAACAAGAGCATCTCTATAATGAATATGCTTTCAAGGAGTTGAAATATAACCCTGATAGAATATAAAGATAACTCCTTGTAATAAATAAATACAACACTATTTCCTGTGCTCTTTGAGAACAAAACTTAAAAGAAGACAGTTTTTAAAGTCACTTCAGAAAGAGATAGGCTCCCGACAATATTCTGTATCTTCTTCCCATTGCACCATCTCAGAAATTATAGGAGAAATATATATTTAAAAATAAATATATAATCAGGATGGAAAACAAGAAGAGGATTTTTTGGTAGATCAGAAGGAAAGTAAAATTGTACCATACAAAGTGAAAACACATGTAGGAGAGGACTTCTGTACAATGTGGGGCGCTTCCAGCCTAGAGGTGGCAAAGACAGGAGTGGGAGGGGACCTGCGTGTGGTGGCTTCTGGACCACTGGTTGGGATGCCACCAACAGACAAACCGAACAGTTGACTCCTCTTCCCCTTCCAACACTCTGCGGGGCTAGAAAGTGCTCAACAGGACCATCTTAGTCTGAGCAGAAGAATCTGGCATTTAGATGGGACAGGAGTGACAACACTCAGGAGGATGGTGACCAAACGTATTGGAAATTGCTCCTGTCCAGAAGGTGGCGTGCCCTGCTGAACAACACATCCTGTGCCCACCTGCTACTCCCAAACCTGGAGAGAGGCTGCGGTCCACCCCACCTAGAAGCAGATCCCCCTTACCCAACATAAGGAATGAATCATTGAATGGGTTGTCATGGCGAAGACAAAATCGTCACAGAGTCAGGGCAAGAGGAAATCGGTAAGAATATGCAAACATTTGAATGGATCAACAAGTGGAAAAGCAGCACCAAACTCAACAAATGAAGAAACAGAGTTAATAGGGTAAACAGAAAAAGGTTTGGGAATGATTATAATCCCTATTCTGAGACAAATCTAAGAAGATATTGTAGCCATAAAAAATGCTCGGTTAGAGATCTAGGAAATTTTTTTTACATGTATTGTTGACATTAACAGCTAAGTGATGGGCTGAACAGCAAAATAGACATTGGTGTAACATAAACCAGTGGCCTGGAAGACTAAGGTGAGGAATTCTACCAGAATGCAGGATTTAAAAAACAAAAAATTTATGGGGTATAGAAGAAAAATTAAGGGGTTTGGAGGAACAAGTCAGAAGTGCCAACATCTAATGAGAATTTTAGGAGAGAATAGAGTGAATGGAGTGAGAGCTCTGAAAGCAATACTAGAAAAAGAAATCACAGAACTAAAGAAAAACATCACTCAAGTTGAAGAGGCCCAACTCTTGTGTTATCAACAAGAGATGTATCAGTAGTATAAGCATGTCAAAAGGTTGAAAATAAATAGATATAAAAGCTATAGGAGGTAAATGCTACCAAAATAGAACTGAAAAATAACATTTCTAGGCAAAGTTAGAATTGGAAAGCATTAAAGGGACAAGAGATATTGCTTTTTTTTTTTTTGGCCTCACTGCACAGCATGTAGGATCTTAGTTCCCCAGTCAGGGATTGAACCCACACCCTCTGCATTGGAAGCGCGGAGACTTAACCACTGGATCGCCAGGGAAGTCCCGAAGAGATATTTCATATAGATAAAGAGAACAACTAACCAACATAACAGTCACAAACTCTAGGCCCTTTATTTCCCTGCTTTAGAATATTTAAACACAAATAAATAGAACGACAAAATCTTTCAAAAAATTCATCCCAACTGATAATAGTGATTACATCTGGGGAGGAGAGTGAGACTTGGTTAACAATAAAGAAGACGTTTCCTAACTCTGTATTACTTGAAATTATTTTTTCAAGTTAGATGTATCCATGTATTAGTTTTACATTTAATACATTTTAAAAATAAATAAGATTTTACATATATATTTTTAAGTTGTTCCATACTTAGCAGTACTTTGAATATTTAAGCCAGGAATAATTCCAATCCTGGCCCAAACTTTCTTTTTCACCTACTAGAATCTTGTTTGTCTCTGCCACACAGCCTTTATCACTAAATTTCTTGCCTTTCTACACTGTTGTCGGGTTGTTAAATGAATTTCAATCATGTAACTTCAATCAGAGTATCCTGGATGAAAGGGATTTTTCTTACATTCTAATAGAATATCATTAATAGTATTTAGAAATACTATTTTTAATGAATGCTCATTATGTGGCACTCTATGCATTATCTCATTTAATCTTCTCAATAACCTTTTAGAATAAGTACCATTACAGATCCCATTTTACAGATGAGACAATTGAGGTTTTAGGCAGAGTAAATAACTTGTCCAAATTCTGAGAGCAACTAAGAACAGGAAGAACCAATATTTGAAAGTAGGTCTGCTTGATACAGGATTCTGAATTGTAACCACTGTGAACAGGCCTGGGCTCATAGAACCTGCTCACCATGTCTCAGTGATCAATCGATGATTTCACATCTCACGGACAGTCCTCAGGTTGCAGCACCCTATGATGTCATGAAGAGGGAGTTGAATCGGAGAGTTGAAGGGTCATAACGAATAATTTAAACCCGAGAGGACCTCAGCATTCATTTTACAGGTAAGGAAAATGAAGCCCAGAGAGGTTAAGGGAGAAGTCCAAGGTCACAGAGCTGGACCCTGAAACAGCTAAGATGGAAACTCAGCTCTTCTGGATCCCACTGCAGCTCCGTAGAAAGTAAAATCAGAGGACATGGCTCCTGCAGCTTCTCAGCAGTGCTCCTTCCACATTCCTCCCTGCAAGTCTTCGGGCTGCACTGTCCCTCTGGAGTGCCTTGGGGGGCACCCTTCCATGTCCTGTAGCCCCAGCACGTAAATCACTGCTTGGAGTGTCTTTAAGTGTGCCACACAGGGACTCACTATGGGTGGCTTTTTTTTAAGGTGCTAAAATCAGAGATGATTCCCAGAGCAGAATGCTGGACGTCAGACGTTCAAAGAGATGCGGAGGGGAGAAAACCAGAGAACAGTCATGGACGGAGAACAGAGAGATCCTGAAAAAATCCAGAAGGAGAAGAACTGGGGCTGTACGTGGGACAGAATAGGTTCAGATATCAACACGCAGAAGGTCTGGATGAGAGCAATCCCAGAACCTTCTGCTGTGATTCCTGAGCAGTTTCTCCTTGTGCTGTTGTGGTTTCCTTCTGTGTGAGCAGTCGCAGTTAATTTTGGTGTTTGCCCAACGTAGAAACTACGGTCTGTGAGGTGACCTGTAAAGGAAAATGCCTTTTTCTTTTTTTAACTTTTTAAATGTTCTATTTAAACTACATATTTCAAACTTACAGAAGAGTTTCAAAAATGAAACAATGAACACCTGTTTACCCTTTGTCTAGATTTACCAAATGTATTGTGCCACACATCTCTATGTATTTTTTCCTGTTTTTTTTCTTGCTGAACCACTTCAGAACTTCAGACATCATAACTCTTTACCTCTCATATCCTAAGAACTTTAGCCCTCATATCCTAAGAACAAGGACATTCCCTTCTGTAATTACAATACCATTATCAAATCCTGGTTATTTTACAATATTGGTAAAATATGATGATCAAATATACAGCCCGTATTCAAATTGCAGCAATTCTCTCAATAATGTTCTTTCATCTCCGATCAAACATTGCATATAGCTGACATTTCTCTTTAATCTGGAACAGTTCCTCAGCCTTTCTTTGTTCTTTATGAACTTGACATTTTGAAGAGGACAGTCTTGTTGTCCCTCAATTTAGTTTTGTCTGGTGTTTTCTCATGATGAGAGTCATTCAGTATTTATGGCAGGCATACCACAAAAGTGAGGCTGTGTCCAAGGGAAATAGCTTTAATCGCAATATTTTTATATGCTATTCATCCTGTCAGATATGCTGTTTCTTGAGTTCAAGGAGTACGATGCTAAATGACACCAGATTAGCCATAAAGCAAGCCCAGAAGAGAGTATACACTCAAAAGGCAGGTCCCACTATTGAACACATTTTCAACTGCATTCAGTATACAATAGAAAGCAACTCACTCTCTACCCAGGTCATATCATACCGACCTCTTTATCTGTTGCTACCATAATGACATCACTGAGCAGCATTAATTTCTCTAAAGAAGGAAGGGAAAATTCTACTTGGAAAATTACCCCCCATTTCAATCGGTCCATAAATGAAAACTTTGACACTTTCATCACCAAACATAATCATTTCCCTCTGGAATCATCATAGTCTTCAAAGGATTTGAAGAGCTGGAATAATTCAATCAACTTCCCATTTCTTACCACTTAAATTAAAAAAATGATGGGGTGAAATGTCACCTTTAAAGATATCCATGTCATTATGTATTTATAGCGTGTTTATGTTAAGGGCACGTTTCATCTAAGGAGCTCATAATACTGAGTTCTGAAGACTGAAAGTGCCTTCTCTGTTTACTGGTTTCTATTTCCCAAGCTCACCCTCTTCTCTCCATGACCCGCCACCCCCAGTTCCAAGCCTCCACCATCTTCCTCAAGACTGTTCTGTTTCCTAACTGCACCCAGCACTCTTGCTTCCCATAATCCAGTTTTCACCCAGCGGACAACATGATTCCCTTAACATTCCCTTACACCATGCTACTTTTCTGCCTGATACTGTTCAGTGACTTCCTCTTTATTGCACTTAACTTAAAATCCAGAGCCCTTACCACAGGCAACAGGACCGACCCTGCCCGCCTCTCCACTGCCTCTCCTGCTTGCCCCTCGATCAGCCTGGTCCAGCCACACTAACTCTTCTGTTCCTTGAGGAGATTGTCTCCTCACCTTAGGGCCTTTGCACTTGCCGATCTTTCCACTTGGAATCCTTTTTCTTTGGCTTGATCCTTGAGCATTCCTTCTTGTCATTTGGGTCTCAGCTCAAATGCCACCTCATCAGAGAGGCTTTCTATGGCTATGTCACCTGAAGTAGCCTCCACCCCAAACCAGACTATGTATGCTTTGTCTCCCAGAGTATGTATTCACTTCCCTAGCTTTACCCATCACTTCTCTACTGGTGAATCCCAAATTTATTCCTCTAGTACCTTCAGATCATTGCCAGGTGGAATTGTTTTGGCAACTTAAATCTTTCTTAGGACTCCTCAGCTGAACTGGTTCGTCCAGATGGCAAAAGGCCCAGGGTGCCTCGTTATTCAAAAGATTCTATTAATTTCTGAAGGGTAAGGATGAAATCTCACTTTATTTCTGTATCACAGTCTGGACATCCACTCAGTAAATGTTTGAAGTCTCTTAAACTTAATAGAAAATAAAGACTTTACTGTGTTAGTGCATATACACATATCACATGGCTTTTTCTGTGTAATAAACCACCCAAAGTTAGTGGCTTAAGATAATAACCATTTATGAATACTTGGCTTATGACTCTGTGGGTTAGCCCTGGGGCTAGGGCTCTGCTGGTTGGTTCTTCTGGTCTTGGCTGGGCTTATTCATGCATCTCAGTCAACTGCTGAGTTGGCTGATCTAGAAGCACTTCAAGTGCTCTTCTCTGCTTCCCATCATCTCTCATTCTCCAGGAGGCTAACCTGGGCTTGTTATCATGGTGATGATGGAAAGGATCCCAAGAGAGCAAAAAAAAGTGTGCAAGGCCCCTTGACACCAAGGCTTGGAACTAGCACACTGCAAATTCTGCCACCTCATAATGGCCAAACAAGTCCCAAGACCAGCCCAGACTCAAGGCCATCATCTCTTGATGAAAGATTCTGCAAAGTCACATTGCATGGGGGGGTGTGGGTACAGCAAGAGAAATTATAGTGGCTATTTTTGCAAAGAGTTTACTGCAATAAGTAATGGTTGGCTCAGGGAATGCATCTCTTTGAAATGTGGCTGCTTAAAGTTAGAAGATAACCAGAAAATGTTAGTTAGGCAACTAAGTCTAACTTCTTTTTCTGTTTTTGCACAAAATCCCGTAAAGCATGACCTCATCCTTGCAGGTACACTTCAGTCTATTGCTTCCAGGGAAAGAAGTTAGAATTGCAACTGCTCCAGGACCAGGTGGCCCTAATTGGTCAGGTCATGACAACCACAAGTAGTGCCTCAGAGAGTAGTCTCCATGGATCTGCCCTAGAAAAGCTCAGTTAATCAATAGCTTGTCTGAATGGGTGAAACAAAGGCTCAGCTTATTGCAGGATGGCAGAGGGGAGTTAAGACTTCTAGGTGCATTTGGTCATTCCTTTCCCACCTGTCTCGTTGCGATGACAACTGAAGCCTGACTCTTAGGTTCATCAAATATACAGGGGTATATCTGAAGTGCAAGAGGACTGCTTTGATGGGGATTTTTTCTAACTTCAAATAGGCAAGTGTTACTTCCTGAATTTTTTTATTGGAGGTCCTGAATGGAAATGTACATGCTTATCAAATAATCAAGGCTTTCTCAGGTGGATGAGGAAGGTACTAATGCTTTTTTTTTACTTTTGGCAGCACCGCACGGCATGTGGCATCTTAGGGCATGCGGGATCTTAGTTCCCCAACCAGGGATGGAACCAGCGCCCCCTTCAGTGGAAGCTCAGAGTCTTAACCACTGGACCGCCAGGGAAGCCCCGCTAATGCATTATTAGAATCCCTTGGAATGCTTTTCAAACACATTGGAACCCCACAAGCAAGAAATTTAAAATTTAATTGGTTTAGGGTGGCACCCTTTCATGATTTTGTTTTTAAAGCTGCCCAGGTGATGCTAATATGCATCTAGGGTCTTGAATGTCTGTGCTAACGTAATGAACCCAAAGTTATAAAAAATGGCCAGTGTAGTTAAAAAGGCACTTGTGGGAATCAATATATTTGTATCTTAATTCTGGCTCCACCACCTTCTAGCTTTTTGGCCTTGAGAAACCTCAGTGTCCTCATCTGCATAATGGGGGCAGTAATAATACCTATTGTACAGGGTTTGCCAGGACAAGAAATAGCATTTTTAAAGTGTATATTAAAAGAGAACTAAAAGAAATATCAAATTGTAAGGAATGGTCAAGACCAGATGAAAGTGCTTGGAAATGCACAATGGGATGATAAAACTATTAATAAAGTGTTTACTATAAAAGTCAGGATACATATTTGTACACCCATGTTTTAGCAACATTATTCACAATAGGCAAAAGGTGGAAGCAACCCAAGTGTCCAGTGACAAATGGATGGATAAACAAAATGTGGTACATACATACAGTGGAATATTATTCAGCCTTAAAAAGGAAGGACATTCTGACATGCTGCAACATGGAAGAACCTTAAAGACACTATGCTAAGTGAAATAAGACAGTCACAAAAGGACAAATACTGTATGAGTCCGCTTATACGAAGGACCTAGAGTAGTCAAATTCATAGAGACAGAAAGTAGAATGGTGGTTGCCAGGGGCTGGTGGAGGGGAAATGGGGTGTTGTTTAATGGGGACAGAGTTTCAACTGGGGAAGATGAAAAAGGTCTGGGGATGGAGAGTGCTGATGGGTGCACAACAATGTGGATGTGTTTAATGCCACTGAATTGTATGCTAAAAATGGCATAAATTTCATCCTATGTATTTTACCACAATTTTAAAAAGTTAAAATAATTGTTTTGTTTTGTGGGGAAAGGAAACAAGAGGTTATGATTGGGACGGGACACGGGAGGATCCAGGGTCACCAGTGAGGTTCTGTTTATTGAGGTGAGTGGTGTTCCTAAGGGTATTTGCTTTATAATAGTTCATTATTTGTTTTATTTGATTTTCTGTCTGTTTTACTTTATAGTAGAAAGGTTTTTTTAAATAAAGAAATAATATATAAAACACTTAGAAGTGTGCTCAGCAGATAGATAGCCCTCCACGCCTGCGAGTTATTATTGCTATTACTCCGTGAATCATCTCTGTCCTTGCCTCTCTCCACCCACCTCCACCACCACCACCACCACCACCCGGCATGGTGACCTGCTAAGGACCCAGAGAGGCTGCCAGACTGAACCTGAGGGCCCCTAGTCTGATGGAAGAGGCAAAACCACCAGCCCTCACCTAAGTGCTGGGAGCAAAGGGGAATCATAGGTGTGGTCATGGGGCGGCATCAGTTGGGGTGCCTTCCCAGGGGGAAGGAGGGAACCCAAGCCTATTCTAAAGAGAGAGAAGCTGAGTTCATCTCCAGGGTACATTTAGTCCTGTTTTATTTTATTTTTAAAAAAGTATTTATTTATTTGGCTGTGCCAGGTCTTAGTTGCGGCACGTGAGATCTTCACTGTGGCCTGCGGGATCTTTTTAGTTTGCGGCATGCAGGATCTTAAGTTGCGTGCCGCAACTAAAAAGTGGGATCTAGTTCCCTGACCAGGGATTGAACCTGGGCCCCCTGCATTGGGAACGCGGAGACTTAGCCACTGGACCACCAGGGAAGTCCCCATTTAGTTCTGTTTTAGAGCTCCATGCTCAGCTGGTATTAGGTGCATTAAAATTGGTGACCAATGTAAGAAGATGATGAGCTAATAATTATTTCAGGGTGTAAGTGCTGGAGGCATTCAGAGCAAAAGGAAGTGGCCTTGAAAGATGAATGAGGTTTGGAAAGGCAGAGGGAAGATGGCAAGGGAATGGTTTTCCAGGAGCCAAGATAAAGAGGAATTGGCTGGCATCTTGTGACTTGGTGAAAAGACCAGCTGGCACCAGAGGGACACATGGGGGAAATCAGGTTAGACAGGTCACCTGGAGCCAGACTTGGGATGGCCTTGGATTCAGGTGGAGAAATTCACATCTGAAATGATGGGAAATAGGGGTCCATGGAGATTTCTTGAGCAGAGGTAGTGAAAGGATTTATTTCAGCTGCAACCCTCAAGGAAGACAGAAGGGGCTGGTGGGGGAGAAGTCTGTGAGACACAAGAGAGATTTATCTGAAAAGAAAATCAACAGGACTTGGTACCTAACTAGATATGGGGAATGAGAGAAAAAAATACCATTTCTAGCCTGAATTAAGGAAGGTGGGCAATGTCCTTCACGAGATCAGATTCTAACATTTTTTTTTCTGGGTTCTAGACAATCTCAACTTTGGCTGCACAGTTGTTGAATCATCTAGAGCTTGTATCAAAATACAGATTGATTCAATGTGCCTGGGGCAAAATTTCTAACAGGCTCCCTGGTGAGGCTGATACTGCTGGTGCACAGATCAACCACACTTTGAGATGCAAAGTTTTAGAACAGTCGTTTCCAACTTGACGGTGCGTGAGAGTCTTCCGGGGAGCTTTAAAACATCCAAACACCCAGATCAGACCCCTTCAGTCAGCATCTCTGGGTGGTGGGATGTAGGCATCAGGATTTCTAAAGCTCTGCAGGTGGTTCACACCCACAGCCTAGGTAAACTGGGCTTTAGATCCTCTCGATTGCAGAGTTTAAAAGAGCACACTTAAAGCCTTCAAAGGTTTCCTGGATATATTCTCCAGGGAAAATGACTTCCCCAAGATTCTTTTTGGAGTGGTTCAATAATTAGCCTTTTTAAACATGTGTGCACCCAATAATCAATAATAACAAAAATCAAATTGTCCCTTAAGATGAGGGTACCTGAGCAAAATAACTGGCAGTGGATCGTTAATGCTACTGCAGCGAGCACATGTCTTTTAACTGCACGGTGGAGATGTCTTACAACGCCTGCAAAGCTGCGTGATTTACGAGCATGAATGCACGGTGCAGAAGCCGCTGAATTGCCTCAGCTCATCAAAGAAGCTTCTCTGAGAGTTAATTTGAAGACTTCCTGCTGGGTCTTCAGCCCACATTTCTGTACACCCATCTCTGAATGGGCAGGGCTGCTGCTCCCAACTCCACAGGTGCCTGGACTCAGCCCTCTGCTCCCAGTTGGTCTTACCATGCTGCAAAAACACACAGGCAAGTCCTATACCGTGTAGCAATTAAAGTCCTTCACAACAGACTGCAAATCATGGTTGTAAAAAAGAGCTCCACCCACGGCTTTCTCCCAGTGCCTTGGGATTTATAGCAAGTGGTCTTTATTCTCCTGGGTATTAGAATTACACAATGCCCATGCTGGGCAGAGAAATTTAGGAGGCGGGGTCTGGACCCTTACCCAGTGCACAAGCCCATTGTAATCTGATTTCTGCTGGGCAGCCTGGCTGAGATGCAGAGCGAGAGCAGTTCCTCCCGGGTGCATAGAGAGGCAGTGTGGTATCATGCAAAGAGCCTTAGTGCAGGTGCCAGGAGTCCTGGTTCTTGCTTGAGTCTTGTGTTTTAGTAGCTGGAGTTTCCTCATTTGTAAATCTGGAATTAGATGGCCTTCTTTGTGAGGTTATTATGATCAGGGATATGCAGGTAAATGTTTAACAACTAGCTATCTGGGGTGGCAAAAAACCTGATTTGTATGGTTTGCCCATTTCCATAGTGTAAATACCCCCACCCTGGCCTATTTCAAACTACCAACCTATGGTAGCATGCCATTATGCAGTGTTTTCATCATTCAGATACAACAGACATAACTACAAGGACATAGATACCAGTAAAATGTAGTAAAATAGTTAGGAAGTGATGGGTTTTGTATATTCATCACCCTTTGTAAAAATTGTAAAAATACAATTCATTTCATTTTAAGTTTGTATATAACTTAATTTTTAATAATGGATGACTTAAAAACCAGCTCACAAAATTCTTAAAATTGTTTAAGTTGGCTCTCACAAGCCAGTGGAAGATGGTTCCAGCAATCTCTTGGACGTGATGATTTAATGAAATAATGTGTAAAAACATCTAGCATAGTCATTGGGTGTTTGTTTGCTAGTGCTGTCATAACAAAGTACCACAGAATGGTAGACTAAACAACAGAAATAGGGACTTCCCTGGTGGGGCAGTGGTTAAGAATCCACCTGCCAATGCAGGGGACACGGGTTCGATCCCTGGTCCGGGAAGATCCCACTTGCTGTGGAGCAACTAAGCCCGTGCGCCACAACTACTGAGCCTGCACTCTAGAGCCCGCGAGCCACAACTACTGAGCCCGTGTGCCACAACTACTGAAGCCCATGCACTTAGCACCTGTGCTCCGCAACAAGAGAAGCCACCACAGTGGGAAGCTCGTGCACCGTAATGAAGAGTAGCCCCCGCTCACTGCAACTAGAGAAAGCGTGCAGCAACGAAGACCCAACGCAACCAAAAATAAATAAATAAATAAATAAATAAATAAATAAATAAACAGAAATATATTTCCTCACAGTTCTGGCACCTGGAAGCCCAAGTTTAAGGTGTTGGCATGGTTGGTTTTTTCTGAGGCCTCTCTCCTCTGCTTACAGACAGCAGCCTCCTTGCTATGTCCTCACGTGGCCCTTTCTCCTGTTTGCACATCCCTGGTGTCTCTTCCTCTTCTTATAAGGACACCAATCCTATTGGTTTAGGACCCCACCTTTATGACTTCATTTAACCGTAATTATCTCTTTAAAGGCCCTATCTCCCATTATAGTCATATTGGGAGATAGGGCTTCAACATAGAAATTGGAGGGGGGGTGGACACAATTCGGTCAATAACAGCATTTAATAAATATTAGTTGAATATAAATAGTAGAGCTTCGATGATGAGCTGAGAATGACCCATCTCCTTCTCTTACAGGAATTATGTCTCTTTTTAGGTCCTATAGGTAAAGAAAAGACTTAGACTATGCCCGAGTAAACCTTGCTTGGGGGGTCTGCCCTCACTGTACTGGGGCTCATATGCAGATGGTCCAGTAAAGTATAAAGGGCTGAACAAGTGGAAGATTGTTGTTGTGGTTACTTATGTCCTTTTCTACCATGACTGGTTGTCGTGGTTGTTATTTTAGTACCAGCTAAAATTTCTAACTCGTGCATGCCCTTAGGGATGTTGTGTGTGCAACTGTCCATCATAGGTGTGTAAGTCCATCGTGGGTGTGTAATTACTTAGGTTTTGTGCTTTCTAATTCTTTATGCCTAGAGGCTATGGAGCATGGAGGTTAAGGGTTCAATCTCTAAAACCAGAATGCCTGGATTTGAATCTCAGCTCCACAGTTATATTGTCTTTTTTTTTTTTTTAACTTGGATAAAATTTTATTTATATACCAAACGGAAAACCAATATTTACTTAAAGCCACCTAATCCATATTTCCAACAGTGAAGGTGTCTATTTTAATATACACAGTTATTTTCATATCACATTACAGTTGCTGCAGAAGCTAAAGGCCACCATCCAAAGACCACTAGGAATACAACCATCGTCCAAATGTTTAGGTTTATTTAGTTCCCTGCAGCAAAGGAGAGCACACCCCAGAGAAACCATGGACCTCTGAGTAAGAAAGAATTAGGATGGGATTGTAGTGGGATTGGTCTTGTTGTGAGTGTTTCTAGGAAGTTTGAAGGAAGTTGGGGGTGGCACTTTTGGATGGGACCTGTCAATACTAGGGAGTCATTCAGTGATTGGGTATCAGGATCATTTTTATCTGGAGGACAAGAGTATTTTTTTTTTAAAATAAATTTATTTATTTATTTATTTTTGGCTGTGTTGGGTCTTTGCTGCTGCGCTCATGCTTTCTCTAGCTGTGACACCACTCTTCGTTGCGGTGCGCGGGCTTCTCATTGCGGTGGCTTCTCCTGTTGCGGAGCACAGGCCCTAGGAGTGTGGGCTTCAGTAGTTGTGGCACGCAGGCTCAGTAGTTGCGGCTCACAGGCTTAGTTGCTCCACAGCATGTGGCATCTTCCCTGACCACGGCTTGAACCGGTGTCCCCTGCATTGGCAGGCAGATTCTTAACCACTGTGCCACCAGGGAAGTCCCTGGAGGACAAGAGTATTAAAGCAAGGCTAAAGTTGCAAGTGGTAAAGAAGCTGTAGTCACTTGTGTTCATCCTAAGAGGGGAGTGTTCAGTCATCTTTGTGTTTCTAGAGTGTCCTTGTCTTTGTCCATTTAAAATACTGTCACACAGTGAACTTGTCTGATGATCATGTATATTCTTTGAGCATTGTTTATTTCAACTGGTTTCATTATAGCCTAGTTGCTTTCAGGGCTGTTTCTCAAAGGTATCTCAAAATAGCATTCTTATTACTACTTAGATATAATACTTATTAAACAGGCAGCTGTTTAAGACGTGAGTATATTGTGATAATGATTGCATGGTATATGTAGGTCAAATCATTATGCTGTCCACCTTAAACTTATGCAGTGCTGCATGTCAATTATATATCAATAAAACCAGAAGAGGGCTTCCCTGGTGGCGCAGTGGTTAAGAATCGCCTGCCAATGCAGGGGACATGTGTTCGAGCCCTGGTCCGGGAAGATCCCACAAATAAGCCCGTGCACCACAACTACTGAGCCTGTGCTCTAGAGCCCGCAAGCCACAACTACTGAGCCCTCATGCCACAACTACTGAAGCCGGAGCGCCTAGAGCCTGTGCTCCGTAACAAGAGAAGCCACCACAATGAGAAGCCCGCGCACTGCAACAAAACAGTAGCCCCCGCTCGCCACAACTAGAGAAAGCCTGCACGCAGCAACAAAGACCCAACACAGCCAAAAATAAATAAATAAAATAAATAAATTTATATATTAAAAAAAAGGGAAGAAAAAAGATAAGAGTAAAGACGCATACATATTACCTTATCGCACCTATTTTGTGAGATATACACACGTGTATATTATTGTGACGAGTGTGTTTCAATATAATTGTAAGTATTTAATAATTCTATGTGCATTTTATTTTATGCATTTAAAAACATTATTCTGAGAAAGAATACATGGGCTTCACCCAACTGTCAAAGAAATCCACAGAATCCAGAAGTTTAAGAGCATCTGATAGCCCAACTCTGATTCTACAGGTTAGGAAACAGGGTTGAAGAAGACAAGTGGCTTTCCTGAGATTATACCAGACGTCAGCGGCAAAGCAAGGATCAAGATCCAGTTCTTCTCCCTCCTAAAGGCAGTGAAGAAAAGAGAAAAGAGTGAAAAGGACATGGACTTTGGAGACTGACAGATCAGCATTTCTTGGGATAATAATACTGTCTTAGCTTGGGTCTCCTTCAAAATAAGACATGTGGCAAAACTTCCTCTTAGCATTTTACTGAAGGGTCCAACCCCAGGGCGGCAAGAGTGAGGAGAAAAGGAAAGTGAGACAGGGATGGAAGGAAAGCAAATACCAGGAGGCTGATTACTGAGTTCACTGCAAGAAAAAGCAGGCAGCTATTTAATCACGAGGATGCCCAACAGCAACAAAGAATCAAAGTCACAGTAAGAGTGAAGACACCGAGGGGACACCGAGTCCCAAGTCGACGGCTGGGAACACACTGTCTTCACAGCCCCGGGTTAGGGGAACATAGAGAAGCTTGGCAAGAACACATTTGTGGATTAACAGGAGATGAGTTAATGGTGGCAGCAAGATTCTCCATCGAGAGATACTTGGAACTGAGGAAATTTGGAAAGGTGCGTAATTTGGACCTGATGTGAATCTCTCTCATACCACTGTTGTGAGGATTAGAAATAGAGCACTGAGCTAAGAAGCAAATTCCAAAATTGGAATATACAACATAACTGGCAGCACACACCTCCTTTGTGTTCTTTCCACCAGACCATAGAAGCTTCCCTTAATGACTTTTTCTCAAGGAACTCAGAATGTGACAGTCTCTTCCTCAAAAGTGGTCTTCAGACTTGGCTGCACATTGGAATTAGCTGGAGAATTTTTAAAAAATAATGATGACTGGGTCCTACCCTGGTGATTCTGGCTCAGCTGGTGTGGGGTTCAGCCTGGGCATCAGCTGATCTCAGAGGAAGGTTTGGGTCAGATTGCAAATGCTTAATTGCCAAACTGAAGACCTGCAGTTCTTCAGTTGGTCTTAATTTCATTCTTTAGTTCAACCCTCTACATTCCTTGGATTCATTTTGCTTGAAAATTCCACTCTGATTGCACCTTCTCTGTGGCCTAGGCCAAGAGTACCCTGACATTCTTCCCGTTCCCTTGTCATCTCCATATCTACGTCCGCAGGCACAAGGGATGGTTCAAGAGGACCTCTTAAAGCAGTTTCTGCTTCTACCCACTTCATAGCAGGCAATGCAGGCAACACTGTTTTTTTCTCCATCACTACTGTCTGTCTGTACCTATGAATGTCACACCTGCTAACTGAGATATCCAGTTTTAGGCATTTCAGTTTGAATAAGTCTAAACTAGAGCTAAAGTATTAGGGACCACTGCTAATTGAAGATCACTCAGGAATGAAAGTGACAAATCACTAAGGTTACTTATCAGTAAAATAGAGAGTTCAGGATACCTAAACTCACAAGATCTCAGACTTTGGGGAAGGGGTGGTGAGTCACTTGAACAATCCACGTTGTATAAGCTCTCTTCCATAACGTCCTTGCAGATACCAAATGCCAAAGCATTTGATTTATGTAAATAAATTTAAGCCCCAACTTTTCAAAAACACAGCTATTGGATAAAATGTTGGGCCAGCGGAGGTCCTGATGAAGTTCACGATGTCGTAGTGCCGCAGAATAGAACAAAGCTGCCTGTTGCAATGAGAAACACTCAAGACATTGCTAGTCTGCACACAAATGCAGGAGATTGTAATTCAGGAGGTGTGCAAAAAGTTGCCTTATTGCTATTCAAAAGGCGCTTTCTCATTTGAAAAGTCAAGGAAATCAATATGCTGTAGTGACTGAGGCATTCAGAGGCTCAAGGCACAGTAGAGAATGACCCCCTCCCCAAATCCACAGATCAAAATCAAAGCTCTAGTCCTGCTTGTAAGATTAGAGCCTTGGAAACTCCACAAGGCAAGAGCTTGGCCTTGTTCCCTAGAGAGATAGAAGGTTTTGGTTATTTCAGAGAATGAGAGAAAGCATCAAAGGTTGAAAATAAACATTCAAACTTTAGAATAGTTATCTAAAGTCAGTGAAAGCTCTTGAGAATGGCCATCATTTGACTGTGTGTGCTAGTAACAATGCCTGCTACATCCAAGATCAGTAAGACGTAATTTCTCTTTACTCTCGACTTTGAAATAACATTCAAACCAGATGTAGAAATAGAAAAGGAGAGGTCGACTGGCATCACACAGTTCCCCCCAAATCCATTTCCTTAGTTTGCTATTTGGACATAAGGAAGCATATGCAAAATTTATCATCCTTTATTTTTTTCATAAAACTTAAACAATGCATTTATGGACTACCTACAATGTTCAGGTGACTATGTGATTGTGACTGAAACACATCTTTACTATTTTAATATTCGATTCAGTTCAACCTGTGAACTCAGCCTTGTGCTGGACCCCTGGGTGCCCAGCTGTCTCTGTGCCTGGGACCGTCCTGGTTTTGGCACTGAAAGTCCTGCATCCTGAGAAACCTCTCACTCTCAGGCAAACTGGGACAATTGGTCACTCTACCGGGCACTGAGGAAATCACCAAAGGAAGAAAAGTTTCTAAACTTAAGGAGTTTACAACTTAATTCGATTTTTTAAAAAAGAAAGAAATCCACACATTACACTGACAGATACCAATTCAAGAAAGAGTATGATTAATACAAGCTTACTCTATGATTAACATGGAGTAATATTGGAAAAGGGTGCTAGGGAAGTGCTTATGAAAATTGCTTCAAAGGAAGGAGAGGTGGGTTAGCTTTAATGTTCTTAGAGTTTTCAAGCGTTGGCTCAAGTACTTACTGAGGGAGAAGCATAGTGTTAACGTCATACAAGGCACATCTCTGCCTAGAGACGTGGTTTCTAGTCTCTGTACCACTAATCCTCCCATTATTGTGAGCAAATCACTTAAACTCTCTGAATCTGAGTTTTCATATCTATAAAATGGGTATTATAATATGCCCTTCCTTATCTATCTCCTAGGGATATTGGGAGAATCATATGAGATGAGTGGTGTATATAGAAGCATTTTGAAAACTACAGAATGCAATACAAATTTAAGGGAGTAGGTAATGTTATTGTTATAATTGCTGATGGACAATAAATCCACAATGTGACTTCAGTGGTCTAGAACTATGTTGGCCAATACAGTAGCCACTAGTGGTTATTTGAATTTAAATTTAAGTTAATTAAAGTTAAATTCATATTTAAAAATTAGTTCCTCAGTCACCCTAGTCACATTTCAAGTGCTCGATAACTGTGCCTGGCTAGAGGCTGCTGTATTGGTCAATGCAGAGAATATTTCCATTACTGCAAAAAGTTCTACCGTACAGAGTTGGTCTAGAAATAAATGATTGAAATTTTATATCTTTTTGTTTCATAAATTTAATTTTATTACATGATTTGATAGTTTTTTAATTAAAGCTTAGTGCACATACTCAATATGGAATAACAAAGAACAAATTTAGTCTCTTTCATGAAACAACCAGAAACTGGAAAAGAAAAATATAAAACAGTGTTTTTTTCAAGACACTGGGCATCTGTAAATGAAAGACAGTGGTTCCTGAGAGACAACAACAACAACATAAATAAAGTGATGTCCTATGTTTGCCCAGCTTATTGCCTTGAGAGCGTTTTCAGGTGAGGAAGGGGAATCCCGCTGGTGCCCGATGGGCTCCTGGAATAGAGCAGTGTTGAGAGTCCAGGGAGATCAAGAAGGCTTGAGTTCCTAAGACAGACCAGGGAGGTGAGAACTGCATAGAATGAGAACATCATAGATCTGAAGGGGGTCTCCATCAAGAATTGAGCAGTTTAGTGATCAGGATATGCCTGTGAGGAACCTATCCAAAGGGGTAAAAATACGTTTAAATTGGATCAGAGGTAACAGTGCCTATTGACAGAGGTGTTTAGAATAGTTTCCTTTTCCCCCAACCAGACTGGAAAACATCATGATGCATAGAACATTGGCTCGATAATGGGGAATAATTAGCTCTAGACTAAATGGAGTTCTATTAACCTATAACAAATTGAAAAAGTGCTAGAGAAAGAATGAAGTGGCCTTGAAGTAACTTAAATGAGTCCCAACATAAAGTGCAAGAGAAACTGTAGGAATACAAAACCAACCAGTGCCCCAAAAGATAAAATGGTAATCCCTCAAATTCAATAAAAAAAAATTATCAGGCATGGCAAGAAGCAGAAAAATTTGTCCCAAGATAAGGAGAAAATTCAATCAATCAAAATAAAGCCAGCCAATATTGAAGCAGATGTTAGAAGAAAAAGACATTAAAACAATCATTTTTACTGCATTGTATATTGCATCAAATATTGTACATTCAAAAAATTGAAACTAGAAAATGAAAACTGCAAAATGTTGAGTGAAGACATGGAAGACATAGAGAAGATGAAAATTAAAATTCTAAAAGTGAAGACTACAAAATGTGAGGTGTAAAATTCACCGAATGCATTTAATTATCCATTAGACTTTGCAAAAAAAAATCATAGTGAAATTGAAAATACAATACTAGAAAATATTCAAAACTATAGAAACTACTCAAAAAGAGAAAATGTAGAGTAAAGATATGAAAAGAGCATATACACAAGCTATGAGACAACCTCAAACAAAATGTACATGTAATTGTAGTTGCCAAAGAAGAGGAGCATAGATAGGAAAAAAATATATATTTGTAAGAAATAATGAGGGAGAATTTCTTAATTCAATGAGGTCTACTTGGAAAGAAAATGCGCATAGACATTACTTGAAATTTTATATCTTGAATATCGTGATACTATGTCTTTGAGGTGGGGCATTTCTGTATAATAGCAGGAAGGTAGTAATGACCCCAAAGTATCTGGCCATAACTCAAGTTGAGGTGGTCACTACTGCTGTTCACCATATAGTTGAGTTCTCTGTCTCTTCTGGGTACATGTTAGCATTGGACTTCCTAGAGCCCTGGGTGGTTGGTTGGCAACCATGATCAATTCTGGGCAATAAGCTGTGAGGACAAGTGATGTATGTCACTGCCAGGCTGAGCATTTAATTATTGATGGAAAACCATCCAGGGCTCTCTCTCTCTCTGCTCTTCTATAGTTACTAGAAACTTCCCAGATAATGCCTGTTGATCATCCTGGGTCCTGGAGGGAGATCAAATGCGCAGAGGCAGAGTTCAGTTCCCAGCTGACCCTTGATGGACACACAGAAGGAGCAGTAAATCAACCTTTGCTTGTGTAAGCCACCGGAAGTCAGGGACCGTTTGTTATCTTGGCACAGTCTAGCCTATCCTGACTGAAACATTAATCTTAAAGTAAGAACAAAAAGAAACATGATGGGTTAAGTCTCTGATTCTAGTTATTCTCTAGCCCGGACCATTCACCAAAACACAAACACACACACACATACACACACACTCAGACCCAAATGCACATGTAGTAAAAACAGAAAACAAGAAAGACACAGCATAGCCCAAACTACCCACAAATGCATGCAAGCTGCACTGTCTCACTTCCTTGCTAAAAGAAGATTCAAAACCACGTGTAACCCATTTACCATAGCCCAATTTTAGAAACAGAGTATAATGTTCCCATTTTCTTTTATGAGGTCTCATGTCACGAGGACTACAGTTGATGTAACCAGAACCTGAGTTTTCCAGGGCGGGGTTCATACCCTGTTTACCAGGAGGTACCTCTCATCTTGGTCTCTGCAACTGTCAAACAGAGGAAGCAAGAATGATAGCCATCTCAAATGAGATGATTTCCCCTCCCGAAAGGAAGTGTGGAATGTGTTGAGTTAGTGGCAGAAAGTACTTAATTTTTGAAGAATGGAAGGGAATATACTGGTTCAAATTATTCATGTTCTGCTGCCTGATCCCAAAGCAAAGATTCCATTTTAAGATGCCAGGCAGCAATTTAGCTTTTGAAACACATTGCATATTATACTAAAAAGGTGCCATTGGGAAAACTTTGTGAAGAGACTGCAGAAATCTTATCTTTCTATGGAAATATGTTGAAGCATTCCCACGGACAAGGATACAGTACTCCACCTGAGGCTTTTCTCCCCATTCCTCAGCATTGCTCAGCCCAGCGTCTACCTGCCGCTCCCACCCCACCTCCTCCTTCTACCCAGTTCTGTACAGCACGGAGCCTGTTGGCAGGATTCTTTGCTGTCATAGCTATGATGCAGTGTCTGCAAGAAAAAGGAAGGTGCCTACTTTGAGCGCTCTATGCCAAGTGCTTCCCTCGCATGAGCTTTTCACCCTTCACGAGAACACTGAGGAGTAGCTAATATGATCACCATTCTGCACATGAGAAAACCACGGCTTAGAGATGCTGCCTAACATGTTTGTAGCAGACTCACCACTCACACACACCTGTTGACGCCACATCACAGGCACCTGTCACCTTTTGCCTGGTTTTCTCTGGCTGCAGAAGCAAAGTCAGCATGCAGAGCAGAACAGAAGGGCTGGAGTGTTAACACCCCTAGGAGCAGTCCCTGAGCCCCATGGATAGATGTCAGTGGATAAATACCCCAGCTTCCCCTCCTCCCGTATGGGATGACGCTGAAGCCCGCTCTGCAGAGCCCCTCAGAGTCCCCCGGCGGGAAGGAGACGCAGTTGCCCACAGAATTAAATTTCTCATTATCATACCTTGTGGAGGTATCCTTCCCTTCCCTTCCTCACTTCCCATTCCCATACCTGTGCTTCCTAGAATCACCTCCCAAGTTAACTACTTGCCCTCAAAACTTTTTCTCAGAGTCTGCTCTCAGAAAGAACCCAATATCAGACAATGTTCAAGTCCATATAATTAACAAATGCTAGAGCCAAGATTCAGACTCGTTTGACTCAATCCTTTCTGCATCAAGGAGGAGAAAGAATTTCTCAAATGGTCTCTTGTCTCCACTCCAGACCATTGTGGTGGTCACTCCACAAGGGTCCTCACCAAGGACCCCTGTGCTTCCCAGGACCCTGACTTGACCCTTCCAGAGACAGCAGCTCCACAGGAAATCCACCTCAGAAAGACCTCTTGGCCCTTGAGCATCTGGGAAAGTGGGTAACACGACAGACAGATACCCTTCCTGAGAATCCAAGAAGGGTTTGGAGGGAATGTTTCTGGAAACTCGAAACATGACTCATTTATAAACAGTTAGTGTAGTTAGGGAGGAGAAGCTCCATTCTGCCTTTACCTCTTTCATCATAGTTACATCATGGCCATAGTTTCATCATAGTTACAGCAATGCCATCAACAGCGGCTTCTCCATTTGCCCACTCTGGTCAAGGGCCGCGAACCCAATTACCTATGCTTGGAAAGTCGCTGCAAGGATGAAGTTCCTTTATAGATAGATCACAGCAGCCACTTGAGGAAGGAAGCATTACCCAAACTATTGAAGAATGATTAATTTTCACTGTAGCTTTTACTTTTGATGCCTCACCCAATTTAATCTGACAAGTCAACTCCAGTCGAGAAAGTCACCGCTGTGACTGCCTTCAGAAACAAGGGGACACATCAGAAAATCAGAGTCAAGAGTCCAGCCACTGGAGAAGGGGGCATTGCCTGGCACAGCCTGGACCATAGTGGGCACTTAATAAATACACACACAGGAAATTGAGTCACAGTTTTCCATTAAGTCTGATAAGACGTGTGAACTAAGGTCATGTGATCTAGTTTTTGAAAAAAGGGATAAAAGGAAGAGGTGATGAGAAATAGCCAGAAGAATGTCAGTTCACAGATGTCTGCTGCCTTGATATCCTTGAGATTCTAGCTTTCTACAGCTACCCTTTTTCTTCATATTAAAAAACAAGGCTTAAAAATGGCTTCATACTAAAAATGCCTTGTGACGTTTTAAAAATCATTTAAGTAGATCTTAAAATTTTTCATCACTAGAAAAAAATTTGTAACAATGTATGGTGACAGATGTTAACTAGACTTATGCTGTGATCATTTTGCAATGCATACAAATACTGAGTCGTTACATTGTAAACCTGAAAATAATATAATGTTATATGTAAATTATATCTAAATTTTTAAGAATGGCTTGTGCAATTTCAAGAGGCTCACTTGGGCCAGAGATGGGACAATCTGAGCACTAATAAAGATAACAACTACAAATATAATAACGTGACAAATTTGTTTAAACACATGAGTTCATAATCATTTAAAAATTTAATTGGAAACCATTGAAGGATGGAAGTGAACCAACACACTGCTTTGAAAACTGGTAAATAAAGGGAATGAGTCAATAAAAAAGTATGAAAAAGTCCTGTGCCCTGTAAAAAATAAACAGAAACCTCAATCAAATAGAGTTGGGAAATGTAGGGCCACCAAGGGGGGAAAGAGGGGGGGTGGTGGTGGTGGTGGGATGAATTGGGAGACTGGGATTGACATGTATACACTAATATGTATAAAATAGATAACTAATAAGAACCTGCTGTATAAAAAATAAGTAAATACAATTTTTAAAAAAGTATTAAACAAATGGCAACCTATATTTCTATACCTAAAGGAAATAATTTTCAAAAATGAAACTGAAATAAAGACACTTTCGAAAAAAAAAAAAAAATAGAGTTGGGTGACCAAAATGGGGAGCTCTCACACCCTGTGATGGTAGCACAGCCCAACAGGAAGAAGAAAGACTTCTTTCCTGGCAAGAACTCAGCCAATGAAAAATCATAGATTCTTGTTTACTACAGCCCTTCCAACTTCCTTGTCCTCTCTATAAAAGCGCTCTCCTTGCCTTGTTGTCTGGGGACTTTGCACATGGCTCATCATGGTTGCAGACCCTGAGTTGCAATTCTCTGCTGATCCTGAATAAACCCATCTTTGCTGGAGGAATATCTGGCAGTCTATTTGTTTCAGGTCAACAGCCCCCCACCATGCACTAACAGAGGTCCAGATCCTGGCCAGTCACCTCTGAGGGGTGTCGGGGAGGCGTTCTTTCTCCTGAAGTAATCCTCCCTGCCATATGCTTTTCCTTCCGCACTGTTGCCTTTGACACCCAGCTCCTCCTGTGGGAAGGCTCCCACAGCTGCAACCTTCCTTCCATGTTCTCAGCCCATGCTGGACACAGCTGGCTTCCTTCTTTCGCCAAACACATCATTGTCACAAGCCAGTTCCATTTGGAACACTTTAATTGAATTCTTGGGGAAATGGGGGCAGAAGGAAGCACAAAAAACAAAACAAAACAAACCAAACAAAACAAACAAATTAAAATTGAATGGCAGAATCTCCATTTTGAACTACTTTGACCACATTGGCTCCTTGGGAAATTTCTTCCATCTTTGGTGGATTTTCATTAACTACAGATGGATGAATACATGCCATCCATGTATCTTGGGTTTCCTTCCCTTCCCCCCCCCCTTTCAAATATCCTTCAAAACCCTTCTCCCAGTTACCAGAAGCCCCTACCAGCCTCTTCAAACTTTCTTAAGCGTTTTATTTTTTAAGGCAAACATGTTAACGCTTCCTTGATTAAATCCCTCCTCATCCAGATTATGCCCTGGAGAGCTTGACATATATATAATCAAATATGCCCATTAAAATTGCTTTTCTTAAACAAAAGAGAAATTTCCCACTAATTAGAATTCTAGCTTTTGTGGGTCTCTTTGCCTCAAACTCCAGTCAGATTTCTTTTTTTTAATTTTCTCATTATAATTAAAAGTCTCTAAAAATTTTAAAGGCTTAATTTCAAGTACTTGTTGGTGCTATTAATCAAAGATGCAGTATGTATACGTTTCAAACAAACTCTATTCATCAGCCTGCCAATTATTTTTTATTGTGTGTGGTCTGTTTTCCCCACAGCACCAGCCATCACTTACCTTTCATCCAAAGTGTGTGCCTTTCAGCCTTGTTCATTGTAGTATTAGTCTATGACCTTCGAAAACAGACTGTTGCTTTGTTTGGGAAAAAATCTAATTACAGTCGTTAAATGAACTGGAATTAATTAAGTTGCGGATACTTGACATTTATAGTTAATTAGTCATATCTATCATAAAAAGAAAAATTGGGCTTTTTATCTCTCTGTTTTATCAACCATGCTGAAAATCTATAGCGTTTCCAGAACTGTGGGCGCGGGTGGAGTGGGGTGGAGAACCAAGGCTCACAGCCTGTTTGACCCAGAAGAAAACACAGGACACTATTGAATTATGGCTAGAAATTTCTTAGCTGGAGAGAACCCTCTGGAAAAGAATCATGGGCTTCTGCATTGTTAGACAGCGACTTTGGAGGTAGCCTAGTTTGGGGGCCTTTGCACAGAAAACTTGCTAAATCGAGGAAAGGGGCGCTGTCCTCAGGGCTTACTTGTTGAGTCCCCTTCCCTCAACATTGCCATGCTTTCATTCCATCCCCTTGTGTCCAAGATGAACAACGTCGGCCATCACCAACCAGGAGATGAGTTTCTAAGAGCTCATTTGAGGTTTGCTGGAGGTACCCGAGGTCATGACCCTTCAGCCTTCCTGTTCCACTCCCCAGGGGTAGAGGGGATAATCTACAAAGGAGGAAGTTTTCAGTGTCATCATGTGTGTATTCATTCACAGAAGTGGAAAGAAACATGAAAGGACGAGGGACTTCTGTTTTATTTCTGTGACCCTATAAATGAGCTGTGAGCTGCCTTCCAAGAAGGCTGGGGCACTTCATAGTTCCATCAGCAATGTATGATGCTTCTCCCCCAAGTTATACTGATGTTATAACTCTTTTTTTTTTTTACAATTTTTCAATCTGATGGATGTAAAGTAATGCTTTGTTGTTAGGTTAAGTTGCATTTCCCTGATGACTAGTGAATTTAGCATCTTTTCATATGTGTGTTAACCATTTGGCAGTATCCAACAGAGTCTAAATTGTATAGTCTTGATAAATCAGTTCCACTCCTGGAAATATAAAAATCCAAAGAAATAATACCATCGTTATGTAAATACTTATATTTGTAACAGCGTTGTTCATAACTGAAAACTGGACACGGGTCAGTCGTCCACTAACAGAGAAGAGGAGGGCTAAATTAGGATGCGTCTACACCATGAAAAAGTATACAGGCATTACAAGAGAACCAGTTGTGATGTGTAAGGGTTTCCGTACAGTGTTATTGAATGAGTAAAGTAAGAAGCAGAAAATAGGTACAGTATCATCCCATTTGGGGAACATAGTACCATCCTTGGACCCAGGCAAGAGGCTCCCTTGCCCTGGGCCTTGTACTTTAGAGGCCTTGCTCTGCCCCTTTTCCAGAGTGGGTGTGTGCAGGGCTCAGGGAATATACCCACCCAGACACCCTGTGCTTCCATTCAGACCCTGGGACCCTCTGCATGGACCTCTTTCCTTGGTCTTCACTCTCAAGCGTGACCGTGCTAAGTTATGCACCCCTAGGCCCGAAGGGTGGCTTTTTGTGGAGGGTATGAGTGGGGCTTAGACTTGTAGGCCGGGTGTCCATGTGTACTGGTACAAGGTGCCTTGCTGTGCAGGATGGGGTCGGGGGTGAGAAGCCAAGGAGGCAGACCACAGGCTGAGAGTCTCCATCTGCATCCTTGCCACGTCCAACAAATATGAAAGGCAGGCGGCCCACAGACATGGTGCATTGGACCAGTGACCAGGACACCCTGAGTGAGTGCAGCTGGGAAGTTATTTGATGCTGCCTCCCAGGGGGTGTCCAGTCCGGCCCAAAGGTATGATTCTTTTTCTGTCCAGTGTTCAGGCACAAGAGCTTGCTCCCAGCAGAGGGTCTTTTAGGACACTGCACACTGGGAGGATGCAGGCCCCAGATAACCGCTGTCCCTCCAGAGAGAAAGCAGACACAGGGCTGTCAGCATCTGCTGAGTGAGTCCTTCTGGGAGCCACAGGCACAAACCCAACACAGCACAGAGAGGATGTTCCAGGGGCAGAGCAGACCTGTGATTCCAGGAAAGTACTTGAAAAAGTCCCGCTCAGCCCCAGAGCATGTCCCTTACCCGCCCTGGTTAAAGGTGGGAGCTGCATCTCAGAACCCACTGAAGCACCTTTCTGTTCAGTGACACATACGTTTACCCAATGCGAGGCACAGATTTCTCACTCCAGACTACAAATCCATGTGCCAGTGGACCTCTGTACATATGTTTACACATGGACACCTGGATGAGGTGGTTCCTGTATGAAGATAAGAAAATGCAGGTAAAGAATATCCCTCCCAGACTCAATTTTAATGAGATCTTTTTCTCTCTGGTCTTATTGTGCTTCACATAAAAAGTTCCACGGAAATAGATGTCCCTCAATATCTTGTGTCTTACCCAAATGCTTCAGACTTTTATTTGGGCTTACAGAAGTTGAAAGTATCTAAAATTACTACATTATCATGACATGTTTTTGTTGGAATGAAGCCTTTCGCTGAGTAATTTTTCAAAGTTTTTAAAAAAAACTCTTCCTCAAAGCAGAAACGCAACAGATCAGAGCTGAGCTCAGCTACATGAATTAGAGCAGAGGATTTCTATCATCTCCACACTGCCTCCCCCTGCCCCCCCCCCCCCAACCCCGTGTACGCTTCTAGGGTAATGGGAGAACTGGTGTCACCACTAAATCCCTTGACTCCTTTGAGCTGAGTCTAAATACCACTGATCAAGTTCCTCCTTCTTATTTTAGACAGAGAAGTGCAGCTCTTAAGAGGTTAACCCTTGGAAGTAAGTAAAGATTTATTATTGTTCAGAGTATATGAAATATTAGGATTTAAGTATAATAATAGCGATAGTGGCCAGCACTTTATGAGTACTATAGGTGAGGCCCTGTGCTAAGCATCTCACCTCTGTTACCTTGTGGAACCCTCTTAACAAGTTTAGGAGACAGATACTAATTATTATCCCCATTTTCAGATGAGGAAACTGAGGCTTCAGTTCAGATCTATGGACCCTGACGCCAGAATCTTCACCTCTACTCTCTCCAGCAGGGTTTCTCAATTGTGGCACCACTGACATTTGGAACCAGATCATTCTTTGGTTCGGAGAGCTGTCCTGGGTGTTGCAGGATGTTGAGCAGTAACCCTGGCTTCTCTCTACTTATTAGATGCCAGTAGCACCCTCTCAATCATAGTGATCAAAAATGTCCCCAGATATTACCAAATGTTCCGTGGAAGGCAAAATTGCCCCCAGCTGGGAAACACTGGTCAACAGATAGACTAAGTATTCATAAAATTATTTTATGGAGTGCCATCTTCGCATGGCTGCCCAAATGGACCTGTAACAGGCACCAGCTAAATAGCTGATAGAAGGTTCCATACAATACTCACTTTGGGGAATCATCGTTGAAGGAAGTTTGTCCTGTGCACTCAAAGCAGCAGGTGTGTGTACTGAATATTTCCCCTTACAGGTTGTTGCTGTATTGCTCCATAGGTGTTGGCCCAAGTGTCTCACCTATAATAATTTCTTCTGGCAAAATTATATCCAATAGGGGGCAGTTGCAGATCTGGGGAGCCTGGAGAGGATTCAGTGTGGGGTCCAGGGATGCCACTTGTGGTCCAGTGGGTAAGACTCCGCGCTCCCAATGCAGGGGGCCTGGGTTCGATCCCTGGTTGGGGAAATAGATCCCACATGCATGACGCAACTAAGAAGTCCGCGTGCCACAACTAAAGATCCCGCATGCGGCAACAAAGATCCTTCATGCTGCAACTAAGACCCGGTGCAGCCAAAAAAAATAATATGTGGGGTTCCATTTTAGAAGAAAGGAATACAGACTTTGACGAACAAAGTATTAGGTACAGAGCCATGGAAGTGCTCATGTAAGTGAGGGGCCCCTAAGTTTAAGCTTCATTTGCTTTACAGTGGATTTGCCTCTGTGCACACAAAGTCTTAGAATTCTGCCTGTTTTATTCACACGTAGGAAGACTCGACTCTGCTGAGTATAGCCATTTAGCATTCTTCCCCATTCAGGCAGCATAACCGTTTTCTTTTTTATGATGGCCTTGCTATATCAGGGTGATGGAAGCTTCCTTGTCGCACCACGATTTATGTGATCTTGTCCTAAAATATGTTATCCAAATTATGGAAGGAATTTGTCTTGCTTAGTAGCAATTTAATACAGCGGGTGGAAAGTAAAGTGGGAGTAAATACTTGAAAAAGTGAGTTCCGTTTCACTGTTGAAAATCATACTGCAGGTTTGAAGTAGCCAACTTTCTGACTATTAAAAAGAATTATGTTTTGCTACCCTGCTCATAAAGTGTCCTGGAGAAGTTTCTAATCAATAACTTTGTTTTATTAAGCACGGAAAGTGATTGGGTGGAAAAATCAACTTGATAAACCTCAGCAATAATTTAATTTGCCTTCTTTAAAATTTCTCATCCAGCCAGCAAGAGTAAAAAATGTGGTAAAAACATTAGGGGAAAGAGTAGATCATGGTAACGAGGGAAGGCAGCCCGTCTCATAATGCCCTCCTTGTGTCATTAATACGGTTCATACTTCATCTGGTGATGGAAGGAGAGGTGGCAGGTTGCTGTAGAGGTCCCTCCTTACCCAGCAGGTCCCACCATACTTCCCAGTTAAGAAAAAGAAGGCACACCTTCCTTCCCCTCCTCTGCTTCACATCAGGCTCTGTCTTCCTTCCATTTCTGCTCTGGGAAAAAGATGAAAGCATTGAGCTATGAGACCATAGCAATCAGGTGATCCATCTCCATCCTCCCCTTGTCCCTCTGTGTCCTCTGAGAGTGACCCAGATAGATGGTAAATAAATGCTGGTTTCCTAAAGCTTGCAGAGCACCCTCGAAGACATCCCTTGGTGCCACTCCATAACCTTAGAGGGTGGATCCCTTTACCAACCAGGGCTGGGTGTAGTTGCCGATAACAGTGTGTCCAGCTTCTCTAGGGAGCTGCCATTGGTCTAAGGTGCGTTCGTTTGCTAGGGCTGACATAACAAAGTACTACAGAGTAGGTGGCTTAAACAACAGAAATTTATCTCCTCATGGCTCTGAAGGTCAGAAGTCCAAGATCAGGTGTCGCAGCATTGGTTTCATTCTCAGGTCTTTCTCCTTGGCTTGGAGGTGGCCGTCCTCTTCTGGTGTCTTTGGTGGTCTTCCGTGTGTGTGTGTGTGTGTGTGTGTGTGTCTGTATTCAAATTTCCTCTTCTTATAAAGACACCAGTAACAGTGGATTAGAGCCAACCCTAATGACGTCATTTTAACTTAATTATCTCTTTAAAGACCTTATCTCCGAATACAGTCACTTTCTGAGGGACTAGGGGTCAGGACTTCAACACATGAATTTTGGAGAGACAATATTAAGCCCATAACAAAAGGGCATCATGGTGACCCAATCCCCAGCTGCCCACAGCCAATGGCTGACACGGAGTTCAAAAGGTCGGCCCTCTTGCCTCAAGGTCAGACCGACTCGGTGGTGAATGTGTGCTCCTGAGCTCCCAGTGGGGTCAGGCTGAAGCTTGTCTGCACCTGAAGCCACATCTTTGCTTAGCTTCTATTCCCCGTCCTGCCCAGCTCCTCTCACTTCCTTTCTCCTGAAAGGTCTTCCCCAACAAATCACTTTCACAAGAATATCTGTCCCAGACTCTGCTTCTAGGGAAACTTAGAAACATGTAGTTTTAGGACTGATCAGAATCTTAGAATCCAGGAGACACAGTTTCTAGCCATGGTCCAGCTTGCCATTTACCTTTGGGCATCATTTTCCTCACCTGTAAAATGATGGTGGCCATCAGATGCCCTCTAAAGCTCTAGCCTGCTCCTACGGCCACATGTGTCTGACTAGCCAGACCAGTACCCCCATATTTCTTTTGTAACTAAGGCGTCCCCTGCAAAGCTTACCTCCATAGAATTGGAGTCCTTAGCTGACACCAAGGCCCTTTTCTGGTATTTTCTTCTCCTATTTTAAGTGATTAAGCAAGAGAAATGATATGAGCAGCTACGTAAAAGCTGCCACCAAGGTTGCCACCAGAGAGTCCCCCAGAACCTTCCCCATCTTGACCAGACTTTAGGTAAGATCATCGTATATACTCAAATCTGTAACTGGCAAAAGAATCCCTTAAAAACTGTTAAATTGCCAAGTAAGAATAGCACAGGGTCATTTGTCAACCCATTAAAACCAGTTTCTTTCCCCATCTGAGACTGGAACAAATCACTGAGGCTAATTAGGCCATTTGATGAAGTTTCAAATTTTATCAAAACTAAAAAGTTATCAATAACATGATATTATTTTATGTACCACTCAAGAAAAAAACCCACCAATTCCAACTCAGACATGATGCATTTTTATCAGTTAGAATTTTTTATCCTGATGAAAGAGAGTTTTTTGTATCCCTATTGAATTTTTTAGCCCTATTAAATGAATTAGGTTCATTTAAACATTTTTTATATCATGTATTACTCTCACACAGTAGAAAAGTGAAGTATACAGGAAAAATTGTTTATAGTACTCTTGAAAATTCTTCACATTTGGAGTTTAATTCTGAATCACTTTCGACTCCATTTCTCCAGTGACTGTATCAATATTATCTTTTGTGCCAAAAGAATGGTTATGAGGCACTTCTTAAAATGTGTGCACCACAACTGTCTACTGGGTTTTCTTCCAAGCCATTGACACCATATTATAAGGTTTAAATTTTTTTTTTTTTTTTTTTTACTTTTCATTATGGAGAATTTTGAACAAATACAAAAGCAACAGAATAGAATAATGAACCTCAGTTCTGTGTATCCATCACCCAACAGCCATCAACCACCATTCACTCACTTTCACAGCTTCATCTGCCTTCTCCTCTCCTGTATAATTTTGAAACATATGTCTGACATACCATTTCATATGACACATCATTCTGACATATGTCTGAAATATTATTCATCCATAAATCCTTTAGTATGTATCTTTAAAAGATAGGATTACCTTTAACATAACAACAATACCTTTTCAAACCCAAAGAAAATAATTATTTAACATCATTAAATATCCAGACAAGATTCAAATTTCCAACTACCTCATAAATGTCATGACCTTTCTTTAAACTTTTTAAAAAAAATAAGGATTCACAACAAGGACCTCCTGTATAGCACCGGGAACTTTACTCAATATTCTGTAATAACCTAAATGGGAAAAGAATCTGAAAAAGAACAGATAGATATATGCATATGTATAACTGAATCATTTTGCTGTACACCTGACACTAACACAAAATTGTAAAACAACTATACTCCAATATCAAATAAAAATTAAAAAAAATTAGGATTCAAATTACGTTTTCACATGGTAGTTTTTTGATACATCTTTTTTTCCTGTTAAACAACAGGATCCCCTTCATTCTCTCTCTCTTTTTTCCCTTGAAATTTATTTCTTGAAGAAATTGGGTTGTTTGCCCAGGCAGAGTTTGTCGCCATCTGAATTTTGTGGATTTCATCCCTGTGGTGTATTTAAAATATCCCTTTGCCCCTTGTATTTCCTGTAAATTGTTTTTTTGATCTAAAAGCTTGATCACAGATAGGTTTGAATTTGAGGCAGGAACACTTCATAGATGGTGCTGGATTCTTCCATCAGGAGGCATCTAATGTCTGGTTGTCTCTTCTCATGATGTTAGTAGCCATTGATGTCGAATGCCAGGATCCATTAGTTCACTAGCAGTTGCAAAAAGGTGATATTCCAAATCTATAAATCCTCTTCACTTAATGGCTGAAAGTTTCTATGAAGGGAAGCTTTTTCTCATTTACCAGTTCTGCAAGTCTTAATACATGCACCAGACAGTGATGGTCACTTCGGCACCGCTGCCTGGCCACGAGTGATTGAAATAGAGTCGTCGGCGTGCATTTAGGGACTGTGCAGTATGAAGATTAGTGTTTCTTTAAGCATTGGAATTACACTTGTCACTGAGAGGTCTCATATAGAGAGCCGAGTGGGACTTGGGAACGTATGATACACATCTCCTAACTCATGTTCCCTTCCAGAGCTCTCTGTGTGTGGGTGTATTTGCCAAATATGTATAGTTGAACTCATATAAGTTAAATGCAAATATGATGTATACTATTATACACTGTGCTATATTATAATGGTTAGTTCTATGTTTCTATGCCCTTAGACTATAAGCACACTTACATAATCTTAATCAGCTTTGAAGTCCTCAAAGTCAAGATTCTTGCAAAGGCAATTTGCCTTGAAGCCCCCCACCCCCAATTCTCACCTCCCTTTATGTCAGAGCAGCCCTTAGAAGTGTTCTCCCAACCACAGCCAGAACAGGAACCCTACACAGAGACGTCCTGGCTCTAGTGGCTGAGGATCTCTTCCATACTATATTGTAAGCACTGTTTCCACGGCCCCATGTTCCTCAAACCATCCAAGCCAAGTAACTATTATTACCTCTTTTTACACATAAGAAAGCTGAGGTTAAGAGACATAAAGTGGCTTACCCATGGTAAAAGAGTTCAAAGTGAGTTTAGGGTTAATTTTTTCCTTTATTTTCCAAACATCCTCTCTAGTAGTCCTATTTTTAGTGTAAAATTTTAAAATGAAGTATAACAGACAAGTACAAAAATTCTAAGTGCACAGCCCAGTGAATTTTTACAAAACGAACACATCCATGTTCTTAGAAACCAGCTCAAGAAAGAGAACGTGAGACCTCCAGAAGCCCCCTAATGTCCCTCCAGCTACTACCTCACCTATCGGCAACCACTAACCAAACTTCTAACAGAATAGGTTCCTTTTATTGATTTTTGAACTTCATATAAACGAAATCATGCCAAATGTACTATTTTGTGTCTGGCTCCTTTCACACAGTATGAGATTCATCAAGCCGGGAACTACATTTTCCAGGCTCTCTTGCAGCTCGGTGGGGCCATGTGATTAGTTTGGGCTAATGGAATGTAAGGAGAAATGATATGTGCGCCTGCCAGGCACAGGGGGTAAGAATCTGGCGTGTCTTCTCTGCACCGTCCCCAACCCTCCTGTGAAGATCCTAGAGGGCACGTGTGGGGACTGGCAGTGTTCAAGCCTGAAGGAGCCTGAATTCTTGAGATACTGCTCAGACCAAGTGGGAGACCTGACCGGAGAGATCCACATTTGACTTTACATCAGCAAGAAATAAACTTCTACTGTAGTGAGCCATGAGGGCTTGGGGAATATTTGTTATAGCAGCTGCCCTACCCTGACTGATACGGTTGGGTTCCTGGGTCTCTCTGTTTTTCAAAACAAAGATTCATAGGGAGAGTCCAATGTGGCAGAAGAGTACCTTTTCCTCATTTCTTTTCCCCCCACTTAGGGAAATGATTTCTTCAGCATAGGAAAAGAAAATTGAGCCCCCTAAATAAAAATAAATAAAGGAATAAAAAAGTGAATATATGAAAGAACTGAGAAACACGTTTGTATTATGATGAAAAGTGTTCATTCACTTCTTGCTTCCTCTGCATTTAAAAATTAGAAATTCTTCTCTCCTAGATCTTTATTTTTAGCCCACTTGATGATGATGGTGTGTGCAAGGCTTATTCCAGATTTCTCATGGGTAGATTTCCTATTTACTCCTAAAAAATGTGCCTGAAGGATCCTTGTTCTTCTAGTGGCAGGGAAGACAATTGAGTAGAGGACTTGACAGTTGAGTAGGGGACAATTGAGTAGGGGACTAGTTTTTAATCTAGAACAGAGGTTAGCAAGCTGTTTTGGTAAAGGGCCAGATGATAAATATTTTAGCCTTTGTGGGTCACATACAAGCTCTGTCATATATTCATCTTTGGTTTTTTATTTGTTTGTTCATTTACAAACCTTTAAAAATGTAAAGCTGTCTGAGCTCAAGGACCATAGAAAAACAGACTGCAAGCTGGATTTGGCCTCTGGGACATAGTTTGCCAACCCCTGGTCTAGAGCATAAATCACTTTGCTCTGGATCCTTCTCATCTGGAGCTGGAGACATTGCAGAAAGAGCTTGCCTTCTAATCCATAACCCGGAGTAAAATTCAACAGGACCGTTTACTCAAGCATTCTTTGGACGCTGTTGGAGACTTGAAAGTGGTTCTTTTCCGGCTTCTCAGTCCAACATTCCTCAGTGAGGTTATTGGTGAAGAGACATCAATAGCCAGAGGCCCAACTGCTGTGGCTTTGAACAGCTCTTGTCTCATAGTAGGTTGGTCTGGACCACAGAACCCACAAGATATCTTTCCTAAAGCCCTCCTGCAGCAGAGCACAGCCTGGATTATATCAACAGGAAAATGGCTCATTTCAGATCATCATATATTCTAGCCTAGTACCCCTTCATCATGGTGATGTTTTCATTCAGTTCTAATCCCGGGGCCAGGAGGTAGCCTCTCCATTCACTGTGACCTTTGAGTTGGCAACCACTGAGTTCCCAGACCCCTCGCCAGTGCCTATGCTTCTTGCCTGAGGGGCCAATGTGAGCCCTCAGGCAGGTACTGTTAAGCCACTGTGGACACTTTGCAGATGTTTCTGTTTCCCTCTTCCTGAGCACTTTAACTTCTAGCTGCTCCAAGTGTGGTTCTGGGACCAGCAGCATCAGCATCCCCTGGAAACTTGATGGAATTGCAGACCTGGGGTCCTGCCCCAGAATGACTGAGTCAGAATCGGCATTTTTTTTTTTTAATAAAGATCCTCTGGTGATTGATATGCACATTACAGTTTGAGAAGCGCAGCTCTAATGTTCTCTTTGTAGATAGGTTAGTTATAAAGTTCTCAATTCTGGTCGTATATTTGAACCACCTAAGGAACTTTAAGACATCCAGATGCCTGGGTCCCAACCTCATAGTTTCTAATTTAATTGTTCTAGGTGCAGGTGAGTTAGAATCACCTGGCTGCATGTTAGGATCACTTGATCTGAATTAAATCAGAATCTCTGAGAATGAGTTTTTATTTAGCAAATCTCCTTCAGCCCCAGACACAGACATGTGGCCATAAACCTCCTGTGTATTGTAGTGAGGGCTGAAAGGAGCCTTTGTGATGCGGCTGTTTTCCAGTTATGTATTGTTGTGTTACAAAACCCCAAAGCTCAGTAGCTTAAAGCAACAACACATATTTATTTAGCTCACGAATCCACAATTTTGACAGGGCTCAGCAAGGACAGCTCGTCTCTGGTCTACTAAACATCAGCTGGGACCGCTCACCCAGGGACCATAGGATTCACTTCCAAGATGGCGCACTCACATGGCTAGCAAGGTGGTTCTCTCTGTTGGTTGGGAACTCAGCCAGGGTTTTGGACTAGAAGGCTTGGTTACTCTCCATGTGGTCCTCTCCACAGGCTGCTTGAGCTTCCTCGCAGCATGGTGGCAGTGTTCTTAGAGAGACCGCTCCATCAAAGAACCAGGCAGAAGCTCTCTCGTCTTTTGTGACCTAGCCTCAGATGTCATATTGCATCACTTCTGCCACAATCACAAGACTCAAGGGGAGGAAATAAGTGGGAAGAGCATAAAATCACATTATTCAGAAAAGCTTGTGAAATGGAAGATAGTGTTGCAGCCTTCTTCGAAAAATAGAACCTGCCACAAGCTGCCTAGAACATGTTTGTATGATGATTAAAATAATCCATGGCAAAGCTGTTCTATCAGCGTGATCACTAAGATAATAATCTTTCAATATCCAGAAGAAAGTGAAGCCTGGCTCCCATGTCTAGAGGCTTGCTTAAAATATAATTTATTAATAAAAATTTTGAGATATATAAACAGTGGACCAGGAGACAGTTGTCATTGAGAAGATAGTTTGCTACTCACAGTTCCCAGGAGGAGGTAGCATGCCATGTCGTGGGGAGCTGCACAAGAAAACGAGGTTGGTCACAGACAGAGAAAGAAGCTAGCTGTGGCCAAGAGCCTTTACTGTGGTTTCCATGGGAAGGAGTGGGCAAGGCAGGGTAAGCAATTGTAGGACTGGCTAATTTGAATAATTTCAGTGGGTTCTGGGACATGGAGGCTGTCCCTGGTGGTCTGGTACCTGGTCCTGGGGTGACGAGGGCAGGTGGCTAGTGGCCCAGAGTGTGAGAGTCTGATGAAAGAGGGGGTGGGTATGGGCTCTGGATTGGTTAGTTTGCATTTGAAAAGCATGTTCTGCTCCTGGGTGAGTTGTTTACTAGCTCTAGGAATTGACTAACACTTCAAGGGTCAGCAAAACCCCAGATGTCAAAGCATCAGAATACAGAAAAAAAAAAAAAGACAGGGTTAATACAATACTCCAGTAGTATCCATGTCCTTCCTGGTTGGGTATTTTTTTTGGGGGGAGGGGCGAATCTCATGGTAACAACACTCATTGGGTTTCCATTTCATGGCCTAAGAGCTCAACACTCTCCTTTGTCTTAGACAATCAGGGACATCTATTGGCAAAACTACATTCTGTAATATCTAGGCAGAATACTTGGGTCTCAGCAATACAGAGGATTAAACGCTATCACAAGGCTCCAGAGGTATACCAAAAAATATACATATACCTATACAATTGTTAACACTGCTGTATGATATAGTATAGGAAAGTTGAGTAGATCCTAAGATTTCTCACCATAAGAATATTTTTTTCTTTTTCTTTTATCTGTATGAGATGATGGATGTTAACTAAACCTATTGTGGTAATCATTTCACAACATATATAAATCAAACCTCACGCTGTATACCTTAAACTTATACAGTGATGTATGCCAATTATTCCTCAATAAAACTGGGGGGGAAATTATGCATAATTCCTTTATAAAGGATTAAATAGGAAGATAAGGAAATTCTCTGCTTATAGAGAAACTATTAGATATCTTCTTTAAGGGACCCCTCTGAGCCTGGCCAAGGAGGTAAGGTTTGGTAGGATTACTAAAGCCTATCTATTCTAGAATTTTCCCTCCCAGTCCACTAAAGAAGGTTCCAATTCCAACCACTCACTATCTTTCCCAGAATCTAAACTCAGTTGGGCTGTCAGCAGGAAGGCCTGCTCATGGCCTCTCCATGTGGCTTGGGCTCCCTCACAGCATGGCACCTGGGTTCAGAGAATGAATATTCCAAGAAGCAGGAAGCAGAAGCAGCTGGTCCTCTTACAGACCAGGCCTGGAACAGGCCCTGCATCACTCTGTCACATCCTATCGCTGAAGCGGCCATGGGGCCAGCCCAGATTCCAGGGGAGGGGAAAAAAAATCCACCTCTCAAAAGCAAGTGACAAAGAATCTGCATTCATCTTTAATCTCCCACACAAAGTGGAGCAAGTGGAAGAGAAAGCAGACTCTCTTTTAGGTCCTGAAAGTTCCAGAAACAGAGGCAATGTGGCATTGGCCCATATCAGGCAACAGCATGATGCTAATGTTATCCTTTCCCTCTGCTTGGAAAAGGAACATTTTACGGTTTATCCTTCATTCATAATTTTACCAAGATGTGCAGAAGTGTGTGTATTTTTTCATTAATCACATTTGGAACTCTGTGAGCACTTTTATCCACAAACCAAGTCTTTTGTCAAATGAGCAAAGTTTTCAATTATGTGAGTGATTAACTCCCTTCCATCTGTCCCATCTACTCCATCTGGAATGCCTATTAGTCTCGTTTAGGTCTCTCAGATCTGACCTCCAAATCTTTTTTTTTTTTTTTCCTTATGATTTCTATTTCTGTATTCTTCTTTCTTTTTTGAGAGCAATTTTTTCACTTTGTGCTTCACCTTCCCAGCTACTAATTCAGTTGTCAGCAGTGACCACTGTCTTCTATTGCCTATTCAGTGAGGTGGGGTTTGGGAGGGGGGGATAGGCACCACATCAAACATTTTCTTTAATCTCCAAATTAAGATATGAAAAAAAACATACTGTTCAAATTCAGGGAGGTCCTTTGCCTGTAACACATTAGTGTGTGTGTGCACGCATGTGTGTGCATGTGTGTATTTAACATGTGTACACAGGGATTTCCATTTACATGTGACATTTATGAAAGATTAGGTAAGTGAGCATCCCCTCCCCTTTTTTGGTTTTCTTTTTTTTTTTTCTGGCTTTATTGAGACATAATTGACATGGGACACTGTGTAAGTTTAAGGTGTACAAGGTGATGGTTTGATACATATATATATTGCAAAATGATCACCATTAGCTACCACACCTCCTACCTGTCACATAATTACCGTTTCTTTTTTGTGGTGAGAATATTGAAGATCTACTCTCTTAGCGATGTCCAGGTACATAGTACAGAGTTTATAGCTATAATCACCACTAGGGCATCTTCCCCTTTTGCCAGTTTTAGGACATACCCTTCAAAACTAATTACAGCCTCTCAAAAATGCCTTTTAATATAGTTAACATGAATAATTAATGCCTTAATATAAAATATAAGCTCTTAAAAATGTATACATCTGGTAAGAACAAAACAAGTATCTTCCCACATAAGTGATACTATATGTACTCCTCAAAAAAGGGAAAATTGTAACATTTTAGTAGAAATGCGAGGATACAAAGCAGGTACGATGACCAAAATTATTATATACATGTTCCTTGGAGATTAATCCTGTGTACGTTTCCTCACACCTGAGTCTCTGCCTATAATTATTTGCCTGAAAAAATGATCTGCTTACTTGTGGAGTTACTGAGAATGAAAAGAGAAGGTGTATGTGGGGTGAGTGACTAAAATAGTAGCAATTTCTTACCGAGGGCCTGTTCTCAAAATGTGAACCTGGGCCAGAGGCCGCAGCAACACCTGGGAACTTTCTAGAAATGCAAAATCTTCAGCCTCCCCTCCCCCTCCCCAGACCTACCGAAATCAAAATCTCTGGAGGTGGGGTCCAGCAATTGGTGTCTTAACAAGTCTCCCAGGAGACTGCAAGGCACACACAAGTTGGAGAACCATTGCTCTAATCTTTAGTGTAATCAAATAAAGGTAGGATTGCCGCTTGCAGACCAGGAAGCTGAGCTACAATGGTTAGGCTTCTTGTACCACTTCCTTCTCTATCCTCAATGCCCCAAAGCTCTTCCATGCTCATCAGACCTCTCCCAGCTCATCCTTCCACACCGTTGGATAACCACTTAACTCGTTCCTGACATTGTTTAAAAATCACTTTTTAAAAATCACCCACTTAGACACGTTTTCTACCTCTCTACTCTCAATTTTGGTCATCTGTTTTCATAAACATGTATGCCTTTATTGTAGATAACCAAATGTATTATTCATCACTAATAATTTTATTTCCTCTGTGGTATATCCTTTATTTCAGGGGTCCCCAACTCCCAGGCCGCGGACTGGTACCGGTCCGTGGCCTGTTAGGAACCGGGCCACACAGCAGGAGGTGAGCTGTGGGCAAGAGAGTGAAGCTTCATCTGCCGGCCCCCATCGCTCCCCATCTGCCTCCCCCCATCGCTCCCCATTACCACCTGAACCATCCAGCCGTCAGGGAAAAATTGTCTTCCACGAAACCGGTCCCTGGTACCAAAAAGGTTGGGGACCGCTGTTTTATTTGAAACAGTAATTTCTACCGTTTTATTATGAAAACCTTCAAACATTAAAAAAAAAAATTGGAAAAAGTTGTACAATGAGCTCCAGACACCCACCATCTAGATGCTACAATTTTTGACCCTTTATTTGCTTTATCACTAACCTATCTGTCTAACATTCCGTCTTATCTTTTGATGCATTTATTAGTAGGTTGCAGATATCAGTACAGGTCACCCTTAAACACTTCAGTGTGAGTATCATTAGCTAGACATCAATGTTTGTTTATATTTTGAAGGTAAAATTTCTAGGCAGTGAAATGCTTATACCTCAACTGTTCAGTTTGATGACTTTGGCAATCAGTCACCTTGTAGGTATGGGTGCTCTCACCCTCCCTGGTATCTGCCACGACCATCACTGGATTGGATATTATTTCCAAAGTTTTTTTAAAAAGAATCTCCCTCAGGGAAAAAAAATGTTAGTCAAGAATAGTATGTGAATGGAAATAGGTACATTTATATTTTTCTATAATAATAAGAGAAAAATAAGCAAAATGTAAAAAGTGTCCCTAGATCCAGCTAGCCAAGCAAATGGATTCTTGTGAAAATCTCCTTCCCCGTCCCCACTGCCCTCCCTCCCTGCTTCTAGATGCTAACTTTTCAGCCACGCCTGCCCACGCTGCCTTCTCCCTTCCCAGCTCTGCATCTCCATGCCCTGCTCTTCCTTTTTCTTTTGGCCACGCTGCACAGATTGTGGGATCTCGGTTCCCCGACCAGGGATTGAACCCAGGCCATGGCAGTGAAAGCCCGGAATGCTAACCACTAGACCACCAGGGAACTCCTTACTTGAATTATTTCACCATGGCCACTTTTCTCTTTTACAAGAGCATCAGGTCCACAGCCCTTCCATTTTCTCCTATCAGCCTTCTCTTTGCTTCAATTGCCTTTTTATCCACTTTAGATCTCATGACCCATCACTGCAACAGTGCTCTTGGCTGTGCTGGAAATTCCCCAGCCCCTCCATCTTTTTCCATCTGGAAATTCCAGTGCATTTATGATCAGGACCAGTCCTGAACAAAAGACCCTCCAAGGTGTGGCCCCATCCCCTCTCCCTGGGTGCACCAACCAGTGATGTTTCTTTCAACTCCTTGAATAGCTGTGCGCATCCCTCCCCAGGGCAGGCTGTTCCTTCTGCTTGGGACTTTTTCCTACCATGTTCCTTGTAAACCCCTCTTCCTGCAGATATCAGCTCGATTTCCAGTTTTACAGGCGAGCACCCTTGACCTCCCTGAGCAGGTCAAATCCCTCTGTTCTAGGCCCTCTTAACACCACATAGCTCCCTTCCAGCTGGAGTTTTAGCTGAATTTTCCATCCGTGAGCTCTGGGAGGGCAGAAGCACAGCTCCTTGTCTCAATGCTGTGTCACCGTGCACTCCACCTTCGGGCTCTGGGCTACCTCTGGCTACACTTGGCCAGCTCAACCAGACCACCCACCTGCTGCTGGTGGGACATGGCAGCTGACAGCCTTTGGTCAGACTGGCTCAGAAATTGAGTGTGCTGCACCTAAAGATTCAGGACAGCAGCTTCCAACTGACTGATGGGGCAAACAGAAGAAGGTAAGGCCGGGCCTCAGGCATGATCTCTGGTAGAGGGGAGATGCTCTGATTTAGGGGAGATGCTCTGATTTAGGAGAGTATGGACGCTCAGAGCTTGGCTGAGGTCTGGATCCCAGCTGTGGCTGGCAGTACATCTCCAGTGGGCTCTGTCCAAAGCATCTGAGTTATTAGAGTGGTCCGGAATAGGGCTGGAAAGTCAAGGCCCATCATTAATAGCAGTTGACGGTGGCCAGGATGCTGGAGGTGACCCTGAAGCAGTAATCGTTTATAACATCATCAGCCGTTGGCATCTTGGCGTGCAAATGTGTATTAGATCATCATTGAGATTAGAGGGGATGGGGCAGATGGAGAAAGGCTGAAGGTGTGTAGGTGAAGGGGAAGGGACGATGATTTGGGACAGAAAAGCCTTTGAAAGCAAAACTATAAGAAAGTGCGTTATAGGTAAGAGCACACAGACTAGCTCTTGGCAGCTGGGGAAAGAAGATGTGACGTGTCCCTCCATTCACTCACCAGGCAGAGAGAGGCGTGTGAGAAAAGGATGAGAACAATTTGGCTTGCTTTAACCTTGCGTCTTATTCATTTTCTGGCCTCATTTTCTTCTGGCTCAGCTGGTCCAGAAAGAATTGTGTTTATCTTACACTGAGAGGCTGGATCCCTTGGGTTTCTACTTGCTTTGAGTAGCAGGAGAACCAAAAAGGAATGAATTCTGAGCACTCTGAGAAAACAGATTTGTGGAAATACACTGGAGATGGTGTTCAAGAAGAGTTTATTCAAGTGAAACTGGAGCCTTTATAACCCTGCCAAGGCCAGTGGATCCCATGGCGCTTCCCCACGGATGGGCATCCGCTCTCCCAGCCAAGAGGGGCCCATCCTCCCCTTCCAGTCTCCTCAGAAAGCCCCTGGCTCAATCAAGTCTTGCTACTCAAAAGCTCATTATTCAGCACCCTGGCTCCGGCCTCCTCTCCACCACTTTCTGACCATTTCACTGCTCGCTAACATTGCTGCCAGAAGGTAGGCAGCAGGGGAAATTGAAGGAGCTAAATCACGAACCCACCATTGTTGCCACTGCTGAACAGACCTGATGAATGATTGGGATGAAGGGGACGTGGAAACTCATGCCCCACATGAAGGTTCAGGATACTCTGAGAATTTGGGGGGCTCTTCTTATTACTGTCATATGAAAACTTGACAGTTGACTATACATAGGTCAGAAGTAAGACAAGACTCAGACCAGACAGGCAAAAAGAAAATTTATTGTACACGATTGCTTTGAGAATTTGACTTTGGAGACTAAAGAAGAAGGGAGGGTAGAGGAGTTTCAGGTCTGAGTCCTGGGAAGACCACCCTCTTCTAGAAAAAACTGCCCAGAGTCCTGTGATGCTAAAATGGCCAAATGATTTCTATCATGTGACCCTGACTCACCAGCACCCCAGCTGATGCATGGAGGAGAAGCCACCTCATTCAAGGTCCGTCTGTTCATGGGTTTGTCGTCAACCTACAAAAAGTTCATCTTAGGGATTCTTGGGAATTTGAATTAATCACCCTGGAGAAACACATACTTTAGATCATAGAACTAAGGCCAAAGGAGCCTTACTGGGCCATGTTCCAGCAGAGATTACAAGGGAGTGGACAATCTGAAGAAAATGATGAGATGGAAAGTAGACCCATCAGTGTGTAACTGAACTGCATTCATGGCAGCATGAAGACCTAGGAATCCCTGAGCTGGTGTCTCTGGAATTGTCTTATGAATCTGCATTTTTGTTTGTGCATATTTTCAAACAACGGTTATCTCTCAAACAACAGGACATCTAAATGCATCTCTAGGATGACCTGTTTGGAATGATATAGTGGGGCTGTCTGCTCCCAGGGGAGCTAGAAGGAGCTGACCACTGCCCCTTCACACTCTGAAAGCCAATGACTCTTCAACTACCTACATTGTCCCTCCTTCACATGTTCTGTAGAAAACAGTGACAGAGTGGGGTGGAGTTTGCCACTTGGCAAAGTTAGGACATAGGTGAATTTTGTCTTCTCCCTTCCATAATTTTCTTTTTTTTACATTACATTTAATATTTTATTGAAGAATAATACACATACAGAGTAAATCCTAAGTATACAACTCCACAAATTTTCACAAACTGAACTTACAAGCTTATCAAAGTAACCAAACCCAGGTCAAGAAATAGAACACCACTCCCCCCATCGGCTGCCCCCTGATGCCCACTTTCGGTCACTATCCTGTCCCCCAGGCAAAGTCACCACTCTTCTAACATTTAGCAGTGTAATTAGTTTCACTGGAGCTTTTGTACTTTATAGCAATGAAATCATAAAGTAAGTACTTTTCGATGCCTGGATTCTTTCACTCAATGTTATGCTTTTGAGAGTCACCTATGTTGTTGCCTGTAATCGTAGATCTCTTTTGATATTACTACTATTTTTAGAGGTATTATTTTGATAATACTACTAGTATTTGATAATACTATCAGCTAGTAGTATTCTACTGTGTGAATATACCACAATTATCCATTCCACTGTTGATGAAACTTTGGGTTGTTTCAGTCTGGGGCTGTCACAGATAATGCTGCCTTGATCATTTCTGTATTTAACTTTTGCTGAACACATGTAAATTCTCTGTTGGGCATATACAATGCAGTGGAATCACTGGATAATAGAGTGTTCAAATGCTTAGTTTTCCTGGATACCACCAAAGAGTCTTCCAACGTGGTTGACCATTAGCTTTCTCTTTAATGTTCCCTTATTCCTACGTCACTCCTACATTTTTGTCTAATCCTCACCCCCTTCCATCACCATATCCCACACCCCCGAGCTCCAAGCTTGCCTACTGCCTCTGACTGCCCAGGGTTTGGCTACATAGATATACACACCCCCTGACCTTGCACAATATCAAATATTCTGCACATTTTCCTTTGAAAAACAAATATTTTCTGAAAACCTACCTCTATTTCTCCATTTCCCAAGATGGTTGGCTAATTGCCTCTAAGATCAAGTCTGTCTTCAAACTAGGGCACTTAAAGACTCAATGGCATGTTATCTCTGTTCCTGCTGTGACTCCATGCCTAGAGTTCTGATCATTCTCTTTTGTGTCTGACCCAATCCAGTGTTGACTGAGGTCCATCAAATCTAGTGTGTCCCGTGTCCCAGGGCCACTGTCACTGCCCTATAAGAGCTAGGTTGCATTGTCCCGTCCAAACTGATTGCATCAACATGTAATGCTTCAGTGTCCCATCTGTTGTTCCTCCTTCCCCAACACCCATCCCCTGAAAGTTCAGTGCCCACCAAGCAGTGTCAGTAGGGCTGAATGGCTTCTTTGGGTGAGGCAGCGTCTTGAGATCTAGACAATGACAACTTTGACTAGTGGGCCTTCTGGTTCTCACCAAGGGCTCTGGCAATGCTGTACATGTCCTTGACATAGTTGGCTGCGTACACAAAAAGGAGAGCTCAACAGGGGAAATGTTTTGGGAAGGCAGATCTTTTATCATCCCTCAACTCCCATCTCTGAGCTGCTTCATCTGTGCTTCAACAACATTTAGCAAGACTCTGAGTTCCCATATTTTATTAATTCACTAAAGATCTAACAAGGCTGGGGCTAGTTCCAGTATTTTTGAGACATGATTGCAATGCTTTTTTTGTTTTTTGGGTTTTTTTTTTCTGTTAAGAGTGAGTAACCTAAGAGTGCCTAGTTTAGTTTATAGTAGTAGACACTAAACAGAAGTATGATTTTTATTAGTAGTTATATTACTGATACATCCGTTATGCTTCCATGTACAATTCAATTCAACAAATATTTATTGACCTTGTATTATGTGTGAAGTGTTGCAAATAAGTTGCAGTTCCAGCCCCCAAGGGAGTTACAGAATTTAGTCTTTAGGGAAATGATTATCCTTGAGGAATAGGAACCATCAAGGATTTCACTAATGGTTAGTGTTCTAGGTTCAGCTTGCCCAGAAATTAACCCTGAGACAAAGATGTGAGGGCAAGCTGTTTGAGAGGTATTGTAGATGTTGTTGGTATCTGCCTATACCTTTTTACCTTGCATTCATCTGGGTAAACAGCCAACAGCTGAATAGTGGGGGGGGGGGGGGGGTGGGGATGGGGAGGTGGCAAAAGTCAGTCCCTTGTAACTCAAGGTACGATAACCCTGTGGTGTCAGTCATGCTGTCCGGAGCACCCCATGGAATCTGGCTGAAGACAGATTCCTCCTAAAACCACACCCTTGCTCAACCCCTTCCCCTCCCCTATCCTGCTTCACTATATACTTTCAGGTTTCTCCTAGGAGCACTCCCTCAATAAAACACTTGTGTAACAACCCCTTTCTCACACTCTCCTTCTAGGGAAACTGAAGGCGGGAGGGAGTCCCAGGAAGCATCGGTAGGAGAAAGGTGAAATGATACAGGGAAGGAGGCCAAAACCTTCTGCAGTATCAACAGGTGACCATGTGGGCACCTGGGGTTCAGTTTCTCTGGGTGGAGTTGCCAAATTTCGTAAATAAAAACACTTCATTAAATTTGAATGTCTGACAAACAACAAATAATTTTTTTTGGTTCAAGAATGTTGCATGCAATATTTAGGATAGACTTAACTGAAAAATTATTCGTTGCTTAACTGAAATTCAGATTTAACTGGACATCCTGTATTTTGTCCAGTGACCCTTGTCTGCAGGCTCCCAGATGAGAAGACAATCTGGAGCACATTTTGTCCCGTTCAAGGGATGAGGGAGCTGGGGCATTTATCCTCCAGCTCCCATCCATCATTGACAAAGTGATCCTCTTGATGGCATTAACTCTTTGGCATTTCTGGCTTGGTCCAGACACAGGCTGAGAGAAAGCCATCAAGTAGAGAGTAGCAATCTTGCAGAAGAATGCTCTCAACAAGTATTGGGATAGTGAGTGCAATAGGAGATGGGCAGGAGACCAACAGTGTCTGCTGCATACAGCAGCTGAAATTAGAGGTTTTCTGAACTCCTGAGAGCAAAGTTGAAGGAAAAGGCAGTTTGTCTTTCCCCATTTCTCTGGATGAGTTCAGATTATAACCATAGGATGTGAAGGAGAGAATTAGGTTGAAAGAAATTAACCATTACATTGAATTATGGCAGACTGAAGCAGGTGTGTTTGTGCGTGTATGTGACAGGGAGAGAGGAAAGGCAGTGTTCACCAGTCCAGAAATGGCATAAGAAAATGAAGATTTCCTGACCTGTCATTTTCACCAAAAGTAATGGTGCAATTATAGGAAGTGTCTGGGTAGTTCTAAAATTCTGTTTGAAACTAGGGAACAAGTTCTCTTTCCATCTTATTTAGAATAATAAAGCCAAATGATTGTCTGTCCATCATCAAGGCCAATTAGATTTTCAAAATTCTCTTTACACCAATAAGTGTCAATTCTATGGGTATGTATTTTTATCATCAGTTCATTGAGTTTCCTTATGCCATCTACTCCAACACATGGGGAATATATATTTTCTCTTGTTTTTACCATTCTTTGGGAATTGTTTAATCTCTAATCAAAGCCAGAGAAAATGAACTAGACATAACATCAGTGTTATTTCTTCATTTGTTGCGTAATTGTGTATACTCTTCTGGTCTGAAGGGCCATGGCCTCACTCAAGAACAGTACGACTCCTTTAGACAGTGGTAAAAAAGCATTCCTTCCTTTCTGGGTTCTCCTGGCTCAAATTCCAGTTTTAAGTTATTGGGAATAAATGTAATATGGTCTTGTGACATGTGATATATTCAATTGCTCTAAGGAAAAGGCATAAAATATTAATGAAGTGAAATGTCTTTTAGTGGTCTTTTAGGATAGAAGCTGAGTTCCATTGTTTCTAAATAACCTTAAGGACTTTTAGATTCTTTTTTTTTTTCTTTCTTGTCCTTAAAAGGACAAGGTGAGGGCTTCCCTGGTGGCACAGTGGTTGAGAATCTGCCTGCTAATGCAGGCGACACGGGTTCAAGCCCTGGTCTGGGAAGATCCCACATGCCGCGGAGCAACTAGGCCCGTGAGCCACAACTACTGAGCCTGCGCGTCTGGAGCCTGTGCTCCGCAACAAGAGAGGCCACGATAGTGAGAGCCCTGTGCACCGCGATGAAGAGTGGCCCCCGCTTGCCGCAACTAGAGAAAGCACTAGCACAGAAACGAAGACCCAACATAGCAATCAATCAATCAATTAATTAATCAATAAATCTTTAAAAAAAAAATAAAGGACAAGGTGAGTATTCTATGTGATTAATTTTTAAAGGTAGGGTAATGGACCATAGCCCAACAATGGACCATAGCCTATTCAAACTGGTCTGTGAGCCAGCTAGATTGCTGCCCCACTTGTTGTACCATTTCAGTCTTGAGAGGCAATGTGAACAGATAGTAACCAGGGCCATCAAGTACAGTTGTACAGATTGTCTACAAAGACACCCAATCAAGTAGTTGAATTGAAATCCAGCGATACAAGCCATGTGCTCCGGGGCAGGGCTATTTCAGTCCCAGAGGAAGGGACACTTTTTCTTAATAAACACAGAGGTGGACGGATGGACTAATGAAAATCTTAGCCATAGCCTTCAAAAAGCATGAATTCTTCTGATTTTGAAAACAAGTTATTTAGGCTTTCCTGGTGGATTTTTCACTATTACCAATTCCACTACTGTGCTTCACCAAGATATGGCAGTTTATGTATAATACCTAGGATCTCTGTGCATTGTTGCAGGGTCCTTCCCCTCAATTCCTCCAGAAAAGTGCAAAGCAGCCCAGTTTTCCCACAGTGCAGGGAAAATGGCTGCCTGATTGCTGAGGTAGGTAGGTCTTAATTCTCACAGACAAATTGGAGTGAGGAATTTTCCAGGCCATGTAGGAACTGTCCATCACCACAGATTTCTTGACCCTCAGAGTTAGCAAAGCAGCCTCTGCAGCATAGCCTTTTGGGGGATAATTCTGTAGAGACAGGCTAGGATTGACTGGGGGAAACAATTCTAATCACCTTTTTGGCGAGTAACATAAATACAGGGTGTCCAGAAGGCTAGTGCCAATTTAAGCTTTAATTACATGGGAAGTGTAAATGCTATAAACCTACAACAAATAGCATCTGAAAGATTAATTATTAAAATTTTACAATAGTCACGTGTTCCTATTAAATTCAACTTCCCCACCATCCTTTGCTATGTATCGCTTTAGTCAATTTTCGAACGTTGTAAACTTTCATCAGCGGCTGTTCAGTCATCATCCGGTAACTGAGGTTTCATTTCATACATGATAGTTTTGACGTGACTCCCGCAAGAAACAGCCTAATGGGACTACATCAGGTGATGACACAGCCACCAGCCTGAAAAAGCGTCACCCAGAAAACATGGCACAAAAATATTAAATTTAAAATGTATTGTTTAAAATTTGTGAAAGTAAATGTGTCAAGTAAATGTAAACAATCAAACTTCCAAAGGATGATTTTTGTAGGTTGTAACATTGATACTTCTGAGGTTGTTAAAGCTTAAAACTGCATGAAGACTTTTGGGCCACCCTGTGAGGTCCTGTAGGAATGACATAGAACTCTCACATATGATCTTATTTAATCTGCACAGCACATCATGAGGGCAGCTTACTGTCCCCACTTTACAATCCAGTAAACTGGGTCTTTAGATCTGTGATGTCAACATGGTAGCCACACGCCCTATGTGGCTACTGAACACTGGGGATGTAGTGAGTTGGAATTGAGATCTGCTATAAATCCAAAACACACCCAAGATTTTGAAGACTTGGTAAGAAAAATAATGTGAAGTAAGTATCTCATTAATAATTTTTAAAAATATTGACCACATATTGAAATAAAAAGAGTTTGGAATTGGGTTAGATAAAAAATTTTTAAATTACTTCCATCGGTTTCTTTATACTTTTCAATGTAGATACTAGAAAATAAAAAATTACATCTGTGGTTCACATTATTTCTCTTGGACAGTGCTGCTCTAGACCAATGCATCAACACTGACCACCAATGAATATAAATCTACTCTATGTCCTGCTCCACAGTAAGGAATTAACTGGTTTGATGTGTTGTCCTTTTGGGGAGATTTGAAATTTCTAGGAGGCTTTTAGAGACTACAAAGTTTAACCAAAGGAATGTGTTTCTGATGATGGAAATTGGGGGCCATTTTGGGTGTGCAGTAACTTATTCCACTGAAAGACAAAGTCAGCCCAGAATCAGGGTTGAGAGGCCATCAGAAAGATCACCTTGCATCTAAGCTCTTAGGACCAGTGGCCACCAGAATCTTCCATTCCTCTGTTGGCCTGGAAAGTGGCACCAGTGCATCTGCAAAGCCATCAACGGTGATCAGCAATGTCAGATGAGAAACTGTTGCCAGCCCCCTTTGCTAAGGCGGGAGAGTACAGCAGGGTTAGTTTGTAAGCTCATTTCCTCAGCTCAATCATGCTTCCTTAACTGTATTTTAGAACAGCTATCAAATACCAAGAGATCCCACATAGGATCCTACCTGAGTGAAAAGATTTTGTTTCATCTAAGAACAGCGTTTAAATATGTCCTGTGCTTATATCCAGAAAAGATGAAAACTCTAATTAGAAAAGATACATCCACCCTATGTTCATAGCAGCACTATTTACAATAGCCAAGACATGGAAGCAACTTAAGTGTCCAGCGACAGATGAATCAATAAAGAAGATGTGGGGTGTGTGTGTATATATATATATATATATATATATACACACACACACACACACACACACACACACACACACAATGGAATATTACTCAGCCATAAAAAAGAATGAAATAATGCCAATTGTAGCAACATGGATGGACCTGGAGATTATCCGACTAAGTGAAGTAAGTCAGACAGAGAAAGACAAATATCCTATGATATCACTTATATGTGGAATCTAAAAAAATGATACAAATGAACTTATTTACAAAACAGAAATGGACTCACAGACATAGAAACAAACTTATTGTTACCAAAGGGGAAGAGGGACAGTAAATTAGGAGTTTGGGATTAACAGATATACACTACTATATATAAAATAGATAAACAAAAAGGACCTACTGTATAGTGCAGGGAACTATATTCAGTATCTTGTAACGACTTATAATGGAAAAGAATCTGAAAAAGAATATATATATAACTGAATCACTTTGCTGTACACCTGAAACTAATACAGCATTGTGAAACAACTATACTTCAATAAGTAAATAAGTAATAAATAAGTAAATCTGCCCTGTACCTTGCACTTCTTCCTCAGCAACTACCTGAAGGATCTGGACAACCAAGGAGACACGTACCTGAGCCTCGAGCCTCCACTTCATCATCAGTAAAGTGGAAAATAACATCATTCACCTCACAGGATTATTGTGTGATTTAAATAAGACAACAGTTATGAAAGCAGCTGCCTTTAGGTATATCAGTTAGCCTTTGCTGCATAACAAATGACTCCAAAGCTTAGTAACTTAAGTTAAAAAATTTTTTCTCAAAATTCCATGGTTAGCCTCACGGTTTTCCTGCCCTGAGCTGGTCTCGCTTGGGCAGCTGCATTCAGCTTCAGGGTTCGCAGGGTCTCTCTCTCCATGTGGCCCCTCCTTCTCCAGTGGGTTAGACTAGGCTTCCTCATATGGTGGAGGCAGCTTTCCCAGAGGGAAAGCCCCAGTGCACAAGCACTTATCAAGCCTCTCCTTCAGTCACATTTGCTGATGTCCCATTGGTGAAGGCAAGTCACACAGCCAACTCTAGACTCTCATGAGTGAGGAGAGTGTGGAGGAGGCATGTGTCATTGGGGCCCACTGATTAAACAATTCCAGGCTACCATTTATTGAGTCCTTACTATGTGCCAGACACTGGGCTAAGCATTTCACTTATCTGATGTCATTTAACTTATTGACAAAGTGGGCAGTTGGGTGCCTTTGGCTACATTTTACAGATATGAAACTGAGAAGAAGCGAGATTGAGCAACAAGCCCTGGAATCCACAAATAGGAAATCACTGAGCCATACATTGTCCTGGATCCCTCTAAAGTTTGTGTTCTGAAACCACTAATTATACCTCTCACTAAATATTAGGGCAAGGAAGGGAAAAGGAAAGGAAAGGGAAAGATTCTACTCTCTGCGGTGCCTTGAATTACTCTCAAGAACAACCTCTGGCCAATATTTTAGAGGTCTAAAGAAACAAAGCAAAGAGCTAAAGGAACTAGGCAGCCCAGCTTGGAGCAATTCCTTGCTGTCAAGGGTAGGCCCCTTAGCACGAGAAGCCAAAGGACAGCAGGCAGACAAGCCTGGAGTGACCACTATTACACACATCACTCCAGCCCTGAAGTTGTTGGAAGCTGATAAAAACTAAGAAACCCATTGAGGACTTCCCTGGTGGCGCAGTGGTTAAGAATCTGCCTGCCAATGCAGGGGACATGGGTTCGAGCCCTGGTCCGGGAAGATCCCACATGCCATGGAGCAACTAAGCCCGTGCACCACAACTACTGAGCCTGAACTCTAGAGCCCGCGAGCCACAACTACTGAGCCCGCATGCCACAACTACTGAAGCCCATGTGCCTAGAGCCCATGCTCCGCAAGAAGAGAAGTCACCACAATGGGAAGCCCGCGCACCGTAATGAAGAGTAGCCCCCGCTCGCCGCAACTAGAGAAAGCGCGCAGCAAAGAAGACCCAACACAGCCATAAATAAATAAATTTTATAAAAAGAAAAAAAGAAACCCATTGAGTTTTTAGTACTATTTGATTTCCCCTTTTGTCCAATTCCACATTTATTTTTAAACCCCACACACGAGGAAGCAAAGATATTAGACAAATTACATATTCCAACCAGCAGATAAAGTCAACAAAAGCCATCACAGACAAGCTCCAGCAGAATGGGACTGCCGTTATCTTTCTTAGAAAATGGGATCTGGCTTGGAAAGTGAGCATCTCCATAGAGAAGTAAAAACCCTCTCCTTAGATAAAAATCTCATTAATAATTCTTTTCTCAAACAAGAGGAGAAGAAGAAAAGATTTGTTGAGATGGAGACCGCAGAAGCAGATAGCAGCGGTCCCCCAGTGCAGCCTGGAGGAGCTGGAGGAAGGCGCTAAAGGTTACATGAATGAGGATCATTAATATTCACAGCAGCATCTGGTGCTATGTTGCCAAGAGACAGTAATGAGAACAGAGCATCTTCCAGGTCTAATGGCACTGTGGCTGCCGCATCAATCCCGATGTCCCCAGAAATGAGATCTCTATCATTTGCAAACAGGGAAGCGTTGGTGGCTTGGCTGTCATTCCGGAAGGTCACTAAAAGATATGCAGATGAACTACCCCTATTTCTTGGGCTGACACCCACCAGGTTCCCCCCACAGCTTCTCCTTTTCAGAGACACTGTCTGACATGGAAACTCTACAGACACAGAGGGAACTGGGAATCTGCCCTTGATCCTCAGCACACTTTGTGAAATTCTGGCTTCTTGGTTTTCCCTCCAAATATCTGCTATACACACATTGTTGGAGGCATTTAGCCTTATCAACCTTGCGTTCTCAAAACTTGTGTGAATGGCTTAGCTTCCCCAACTGTTAAGTTCCTGAATATCAGCAACCAAAACATATAGTCATAACCACTTAGCCCTGTGCCTCATTTGGTTTCTCCCAGGAGCAGACCCTGGGACAGAGATTTGACTTAAAATGTTTGTTTCTTTCCATGGTTAATGGATTCTAATTTTTATATGTGCATGAGAGCCTTCACAAGAGAATGAAGACCTGAAGAAGTGAACAGAACAGGCAGCTTTTAAATCTTTTAGACAAAGAAACAATACATTTGTGAAGAATTGATAAGATACAGGGGTTTGGGCTGGGGTTAGTAAATGGTGAAGAAGTAACTAGGTAACTTTAACAACATTTGTTTGCAGATTCCGCTGTTGCCATCTCTGGGCTGATAAGAGTCTATCTCCAGTAAAAGGAGAATTGATTTCCTGCTTTTAGGCAGAAAGGAGGAGATTTTTCTGCATTTACTGTTTCTTAATTGTTTTCAGGTGAAAATAATTTTTATACCAAAGAGGCATATTTGGGGGTGACATATTTTGATTTCCTTCAAACTTGGTCCAGCAATGGGAACAGGATCCAAAGTGAGGCATTCACTTAATTCTGGGACTCCTCTTGGACCACTTGGAAAAGAGAAACCATCTTCCCTATGGTATTGCTAGCTGTAGAAAGGATGTAAGCTTGGGACTTCCTGGTGGCACAGTGGTTAAGAATCCGCCTGCCAATGCAGGGGACACAGGTTTGAGCCCTGGTCCGGGAAGATCCCACATGCCGCGGAGATACTAAGCCCGTGCGCCACAGCTACTGAGCCTGTGTGCCACAACTACTGAAGCCCGTGCGCCTAGAGCCCATGCTCCGCAACAAGAGAAGCCACCACAATGAGAAGCCCGCACACTGCAATGAAGAGTAGCCCCCGCTCGCCGCAACTAGAGAAAGCCTGTGCACAGCAACAAAGACCCAATGCAGCCAAAAAATTAATTAATTAATTTAAAAAAAAAAAGAAAAAGAAAGGATGTAAGCTTGAAGAGGAGGTGGCCGACCTGAGAATTATGTCATAGAGGAGAGGGGAAATGGGCCATGAGGAAATGGAGAGATGAGCCATGATGATGTTATTTGAGTTCCTGAATCCAGCCATGTCTGCCATCTGACTTTTCTGTTACTCGAGTCAACAAATTCTTTTTCATATAAGCCTCTTGGAGTAGGAGGACTCTCATTTATAAATTTAAGAATTCTAATGCAGGGCTTCCCTGGTGGCGCAGTGGTTAAGAATCCGCCTGCCAATGCAGGGGACTCGGGTTCGAGCCCTGGTCCGGGCGGAGCAAATAAGCCCGTGCGCCACAGCTACTGAGCCTGTGCTCTGGAGCCTGCGAGCCACAACTACTGAAGCCCATGAGCCACAACTACTGAGCCCGTGAGCCACAACTACTGAAGCCTGCACGCCTAGAGCCCGTGATCCGCAACAAGAGAAGCCACCGCAATGAAAAGCCCGCATACCACGACGAAGAGTAGTCCCCACTCACCACAACTAGAGAAAGCCCGAGAGCAGCAACAAAGACCCAACATAGCCAAAAATAAATAAATAAAATAAATTAAAAAAAAAAAGAATTCTAATGCAGTCAACCAGTTATGTCAGCTTTAAGCTCAGATTTTATCCCCGTCGCATTGTTATTCATCCTTTCTGCCTCTCCCATCCAAATCCCAGCCCCTGTCTCCACCCTTCCTTCCTACCACCTTCCTACCTGACAATTGTGCTCAGTCTAGACCAGTGGTTCTCAAATGTCCTTGTGTAGCAGAACCTAGAGAGCTTTTAAAAACAGATTTCTGGACCCTGTACCCAGAGTTTCTGATCCAGTAGTTCTGAGGTAGAGGCCAAGAATTTGTAATTCTAAAAATTTCCCAGGTGATGAGAGCCATTGTTCTAGAAATGCTGGTCTTCTTGATACGTCTCAACATATAAAGGACTCTCCCAGTCCAGGGCCTTCTTATGGATGTTCTTTCTGCCAGGAAGACGCTTTCCCTGGATATTTCATGCAATTGAGTGCTGATAAATACTTAATGACTGACTATCTGAAAAAAAAAATGTCCTGATTCATAGCATTTTTTGATTTCTGGTATGCAAATCCTCCCACTATGGCTGATTTTAAGCTACCAATGTGAGGTCACTGAAGAGATGTGCCCCATCTGTTCTCAGGAGCCAGTGTGAGCTGGGTCAGTGCACCAGTGTTCAGGTGACATCATCATGTCTCTGCTCAACATCACCTCCTCCAAGAGGGCTTCCCTGATAACAGGATAAAATAGCACAACCATCCCCCAGTCATTCTCTCTTCTCTTACTTTATTTCATTTCATTTATTTCCACCCATGATGCAAAGATAATTTACCTGGAGGGGGATGAAGATGAAAGATCAAATTAACCAAAGTCCATATGGTAATGTAGGTAGGACATTTTAGTATTTGTGGGCAAGTCAAGATGACTTACTTAGACTCCCAGTGGTGAATAAGTGTCTAAGAAGCTGCTTTAACCACTGTCTCAGAATTCTTTCTGGTTCCCTACAGTCTGTCTTGGAGATCTCTTTTTGGATGGGTGTATGTCAAGTCCATAAAGAGAATTTTTAGAAACCAGAGTTGAGAAATTAAGATTACTTGCATTTTCTTTACTTCCCAAACTGTTAAGAGCGGACACCACAATAACCTAAAATTTGAAAAGTCTTGAAATCCAGAAATCTTAACCCTTCCTTCCTCCACAAAGCCCTGAAAGTAAAACTCTGGTTCATTCTCCCGACCCTCCGTTATCCTGACATTCAATTACCACTAAGGGGAAATGGGGGAGCCAAATTGATGTCCTCCAGGAGGCCAGAGCTCTGCAGAGCTTCCTTCAGTCCAGTGAAGTCATCAGTGTTTGAGTCTGCACAGCCCACGGTGAAGACGGGGGAACTGAGAGTCTGAAGCTGGGGCAGCAGGACTACAAAAGGGGATATGACTGGGGGGGTGGTGGATTAGGAAACCTCCCCACCAGGAGCTAACTCGGTTTTGATACATGTCAGCTTGCAGAGCCCTGTCCCAAGGTGCAGTGATGACCAAGCAACAGAGGAAGAGAGGGGAGCAAGCTAGGTTTGTGGGTTGGCAGGCTGGCTGCCCTAGCAGGGCCTCCCAAGCTGTCTGCCCTTGACATGGACAACATGGACTTGTGGTCCAGTCCTCATCTGTGGACATCCAGGATTGATTTGTTTATTTTTCACTCTGATCACAAACACAACCCATCAAAGATTAGAATGTATGCCAGAATGATGCAGTTTATTAATTTGCTGTAGAGAAGATGCCTTTTCAGTATTCAGAGCATACAAGTTCTCCATCTAAGATGTCTCTTTCCCAGGATTAAGGTAGTTGGAAAGCTAATGCAATCATTAGAAGGCTTCCTGCTGGTTTTATGAGAAGGCAGAGTGTCAGAGCAAAGGGATATGGGAGGTCTTGTGTGATCATTTATCCTGCACATGGCAGAATCTAGCAGATTTACTCTGCCACAAAAGGACAAAACTGGAACCAGATAAGGCAGGCACCCTCTGTCCTTCAGATGGGTGGAAACTGGAAGCATTTCAGCTCTCTCATTTTCAATTGCATTATTATCAGCCACAAACAGCCCCTAGGCATGGACTTGCTACAGTCTCCAAGAATGTAGTTTATCTCAAATTAATTAAGTGTTAAGTGATATATTCTTGATGAGATTCTAGGTGACAGCCTTGAGCCTTTTCAGTAATTAGAGAAACATTTCAGCTTCATCATCCAAAAACATTGTTCTGAATGTCCAGTGACCTTTACTGGATTTGTCCCCAAATTCTAGTGTAAACTTTGTTTGGGTCATGAAGGTTCCTGGGTGCTGGGTTCCAGACCCAGGTGTTGGTTCTTTATCTAATTCCTTCTTTTCCCTCTCTTTCTTCCTTGAAGCAAGATTCCTGAATCCATTCCTGTATTTACCCTCCTCTGATGACATTGTCTCTGGCCCCAAGGAGTCGGAAGGAGGGGAATCTCCTTGACAGTGATTTAAGTAGTCCTGGCTAATAAAATGTGTGATTTAAGTAATCCTGGTTAATAAAATGTGTGATTTAAGTAATCCTGGCTAATAAAATGTGAGGTCTAAGAGAAATCATTTGAGAAGGATTCCTAATGACAGAAGGAAATAGCCTCAGAGTAAATAGCCTCATTTCTTTCCATTGAACAGTTAACTGCAAATAAGGCGTGGCACTGGGGAGCCATTTGGGAACCAAAAAGGAAAATCTGAAGATCTGAAAGAGGGTGGAATCTGATCCTTGATGACCTCATGGAACCACTGAATTAGTCAACCTTGGTGCCGCTCTCTGGCAACACTCCTTGTGAGAGGTAATGATCCCCTCACTGCTCAAGCCATTTTGAATTGAGATTTTGTGTTTCTTGCAGCTAGAAGTTCCCTCACTGGTACATTTGGTTACTGGGTTCTAACACTACAATCAGTTGTTCTATGTGTCTAGGTCACTGTGGACAGATCACTTAATTGCTCTAGACTCCCATTGCTTCATCAACAAAGTTGGCAAGTTGAAGGAAAGTCTTTCTTCCTTTCCTTTTAACCTTGACATTTGGAGTTTCTGATTTCTCTTCTGTGGAATACAATGAAGAAATCCCTAATTCATCTCTGCTTTTCATTTCCTGGACTCTCAAGGTGGATGAGCTTTCCCCTCTGCTCCTTCATTCCAAGGTTTGAACCAGATGTTCTATGTGTCAGGATTACCTGCTATATAATTCACTTCTCTTGGATCGTCTTAGAACCTGAAGGGGATCAGAATATGCCACCCCCAAATATGCCACTTTGGCATAAGGGTTATTTTGAGCAGAAGGCAACTGATGCGGTAAAAGTTCTCTGCCCACTCCTTATCTGCCAAAAAGCAGGGCATTAATTTTTCTTTGAGGAAGGTGTCCCCCTGTACCAGGACAAAGAGACTGACTCTTATCTCTGGAGATGGGGTGGGGGAGTGGTCACACTGAGATGAATCTGCATAAACAGACTTTACTAAAATAACAGTTCTGTTCCAATAGATTTCCTTATATATTTCCTAGTCATTTTCCCATAATTTATCACCCCTAAGAGCCCAAACCCCCTTTCCTTTTTCTAGTTGCTTCCCCACCGTTTATTACCCTTTGTTTAAATGGTATATAAGCAGCCCCACCCCCATTTTAACTTCTTCTGTGAGTTTTTACTTCTTTTCTGTGAATCTTCCATGCACGTAAAAAATATTAACATCATGTTTAAAAAAAATAAATTTATTTCTTTCTTTATTTTTGGCTGCGTTGGGTCTTCATTACTGTGCCCAGGCTTTCTCTAGTTGCGGTGAGCGTGGGCTACTCTTCATTGTGCTGCGTGGGCTTCTCATTGCGGTGGCTTCTCTTGTTGCAGAGCACGGGCTGTAGGCACACGGGCTTCAGTAGTTGTGGCACGTGGGCTCAGTAGTTGTGGCATGTGGTCCCAGTAGTTGTGGCTCGTGGGCTCTAGAGTGCAGGCTCAGTAGTTGTGGCTCACGGGCTTAGTTGATCCGTGGCATGTGGGATCTTCCCAGACCAGGGCTCGAACCTGTGTCCCCTGCATTAGCAGGCAGATTCTTAACCACTGTGCCACCAGGGAAGCCCCTCAATTTTAAAATTGTATGTTTTCTTTGTTAATCTGTCTTCCATTGGTTTAATTTGCAGGCTTCCAGTACTAACCCTAAGAGGGTAGAGGAAAGTTTTCCTTCCTCCCAGACAAACTCCAACAGCTCCTAAGTTTTCTCACAAGATAAAAACGGGACTTAATGACTCTATGACACCTTCCAATCTAAACATTCCACAGATTAAAAAAAATCATAGTAAGATTACTTTTCAGTGATAACCTCTATTAAAATGTTCTTATGGAGCAATATATTTATTTATATTTACGAACATTCCAACACTTATTCCACAACTTCTCCCAGCCCAGCTAGACCTGTGGCTTTGGAGGATAAAAGGTCCCCTCAGCCTTTAGCCTTTCACCGAGTTGTTCTAGCCACAGAAATACACTTTCTTTAGGAAGTTGAAACCAGCGTGGAATATTATGGTTAGGTCACGACAGAGGAAATGGGGACTGGAAGAAAGGATATTAAAGGTGGTAAGTATGTCCACCCAGGAATGAATGAAAGAATAAATTGACGAGGGAGTGTTTCAGGAAGGTACTGTAATTCTCTAGCCCATAGCCATTTTGACAAACTTTGGAGCAAGACCAATGCCCCCAAACACACACACACACACACACACACACACACACACATACACTACCAACAAATACTAATGGAGTATTTCTGGTTCTTAAGCACACCAGCCACTTTGCCAAGAAGCTGGTTGGCTGAACTATCCTGCCAACTCACAGAGAAAAAGCTAGCCATCTTAAGACTTGTATTCCCCACACAGCCACAAAAGTAAATATCTGGTTCTCACATAAGAAAAAAAAAAAAGCTCTATTGACTTCCCTGAATTAGGACGATAATTACTTGAGAATTAACAATACCTCCAAAAATTACAGATTTGACATCAGATAATATTTTGATATCTAATTCATTTTGTCATGAATTCCAGCTCCTTTTTTATTTAGAAAGTTATATATCATGCAAGGTTTATGCTCCTGCTGGCTATCTTTCAGTTTATTCAGAACACTTGGGTTTTTGAGTACCAAACAGGTGTAGTATTGAGAGAACAAAAGCTTAAAAATAAGTCAACAGGAAATAACATAATGCAGTTAGACTAATAGCTTTTGCAGCCAGTTTATATAACATCTGCAATTAAGCTAGCGTTCTATGAACCATTAAAAGGGGAAAAATAATCACGAGTTTCTTGAAAGAATATGTTCACAGTCTGATTATCTATGGGTCTGTTCTGTACTGAGTATTTTCTGCTTCTCTGCTCCATGCTGATGAGTTTCATGCAGGGCAAATATTGACAATGGATTCTTGTTATTCAATCTACATAAAGTAACACAGAGAAGAGTAATTTGCAAGCTACTGATACTGATTTTAGATAGTGCAGTGAGAAGATGGCAGTAGGGCCACAATTGATGTAATAGGTTTGTGAGAACCCCTGACGCTGAAACACCACAATACTACAACTCAGACTGCTGTCATTATATTTACCTCATCAAGGCCATCAAAATGTGGGTTTTCCCAAGGAAGTCTGGGATGGGCATCTGAAGTGTAAGAGATTGAATTATTGGTCAGCCTAGGCTTGCCTGGTAAACACAATATGAGAAAAACACTTATGGAGTGTGATACAGGTTGGGGCCCCAACAGAAGCTAACCCCCAGGTGTAAGTATTCGTTTGGAAGGTGATCCCAGGAAGCCTCCATAGGGGAGGGGAGGAGCAAGACAAGGAAAGGAAGAAAGCTGCATTAGTTTGGGTCCTCCAAGAAAGACAGGATTAGACATACAAGAGATATATTGGGAAACCACCTGTGAGGTTAAAAATGCAGATAGAGCAACACTATTTACAATAGCCAAGACAGGGAAGCAAGCTAGGTGTCCATCAACAGATGAATGGATAAAGAACATGTGGCATACACATACAATGAAATATTACTCAGCCATAAAAAAGAATGAAATATTGCCATTTGCAGCAACATGGATGGACCTAGAGGTTATCATCCTGAAGTGAGTCATTACTTACTTACATACTGAATGAAGTAAGACAGAGAAAGGCAAATATCCTATGATATCACTTATATGTGGGATCTAAAAAAATGATACAAACGAACTTGCAAAACAGAAACAGAGTCACAGACATAGAAACAAATTTACGGTTACCAAAGGGAGGGGGGAGGGATAAATTAGGAGTCTGGGATTAACAGATACACACTCTTATACATAAAATAGATAAACAATAAGGTCCTACTGTATAGCACAAGGACCTATATCCAACATCTTGTAATAACATATAATGGAAAAGAATCTGAAAAAGAATATACAGATATAAAGATAGAGAGAGAGAGAGAGAGAGTAACTGAATCACTTCGCTGTTCACCTGAAACTGACACAACATTGTAAATCAACTTTACTTCAATTAAGAAAAAAATGCAGGGAGGGGCAAGATGGCGGAAGAGTAAGACGCGGAGATCACCTTCCTCCCCACAGATACATGAGAAATACATCTACACGTGGAACTGCTCCTACAGAACACCCACTGAACGCTGGCAGAAGACGTCAGACCTCCCAAAAGGCAAGAAAATCCCCACGTACTTGGGTAGGGCAAAAGAAAAAAGAAATAACAGAGACAAAAGAATAGGGACGGGACCTGCACCAGTGGGAGGGAGCTGTGAAGGAGGAAAGGTTTCCACACACTAGGAAGCCCCTTCGTGGGCAGAGACTGCGGGTAGCAGAGGGGGGAAGCTTCGGAGCCACGGAGGAGAGCGCAGCCACAGTGGTGCGGAGGGCAAAGCGGAGATTCCCGCACAGAGGAGCGGTGCCGACCAGCACTCACCAGCCCGAGAGGCTTGTCTGCTCAGCCGCCGGGGCGGGCGGGGCCTGGGAGCTGGGGCTCGGGCTTCGGTGCTAGCCGGGAGGGAGTCCGGGAAAAAGACTGCAGCTGCCAAAGAGGCAAGAGAATTTTTCTTGCCTCTTTGTTTCGCGGCGCGCAAGGAGAGGGGATCCAGAGCGCCGCCTAAACGAGCTCCAGAGACGGGCGCGAGCCGCGGCTATCAGCGCGGATCCCACAGCAACAGGGACGCAGAGGGAAAAACGGAGAGATTCCCGCACAGAGGCTCGGCGCCGAGCAGCACTCACCAGCCCGAGAGGCTTGTCTGCTCACCCGCCGGGGCGGGCGGGGGCTGGGAGCTGAGGCGCGGGCTTCGGTCAGATCTCAGGGAGAGGACTGGGGTTGGCTGCGTGAACACAGCCTGAAGGGTCTAGCGCACCACAACTAGCCGGGAGGGTGCACGAGAAAAAGTCTGCAGCTGCCGAAGAGGCGGGAGACTTTTTCTTGCCTCTTTGTTTCGCGGCGTGCAAGGAGAGGGGATTCAGAGCGCCACTTAAACGAACTCCAGAGACGGGCGCGAGCCGCGGCTATCAGCGCGGACCCCAGAGACGGGCATGAGATGCTAAGGCTGCTGCTGCCGCCACCAAACAGCCTGTGGACGAGCACAGGTCATTCTCCACACCGCCCCTCCCGGGAGCCTGTGCAGCCCGCCACGGCCAGGCTCCCGTAATCCGGGGACAACTTCCCCGGGAGAGCGCACGGCGTGCCTCAGGCTGCTGCAACGTCACGCCGGCTTCTGCCGCCGCAGGCTCGCCCCGCCTCCTCCGTACCGCTCCCCCCCCCCCCCCCCCCCCCCCGGCCTGACTGAGCCAGAGCCCCCGAATCAGCTGCTCCTTTAACCCCGTTCTGTCTGGGCGGGGAACAGACGCCCTCAGGGGACCTACATGCAGAGGCGGGTCCAAATCCAAAGCTGAACCCCGGGAGCTGTACGAACAAAGAAGAGAAAGGGAAATCTCTCCCAGCAGCCTCAGAAGCAGCGGATTAAAGCTCCACAAACAACTTGATGTGCCTGCATCTGTTGAATATCTGAATAGACAACGAATCATCCCAAATTTAGGAGATGGACTTTGGGAGCAGGATATATTAACTTTTCCCCTTTTCCTTTTTTTTGTGAGTGTAGATGTGTATGCTTCTGGGTGAGATTTTGTCTGTATAGCTTTGCTTTCACCGTTAGTCCTAGGGTTAGGTCTGTCCGTTTTTTTTTTTTTTTTTTTTTTTGGCTTAAAAAAAATTTTTTTTCCCTAATAAATGTTTTCTTAATAATTTTTTCCTTATTTTCTATTTTTAAAAAAATTTTTAATAAGTTTTTTCATATTTTTTATTTTAAAAAATTAAAAAATTTTTTTTCTTAATAAATTTTTTCTAAATAATTTTTTCCTTATTTTTAGTATAAAAAATTAATAAATCTATTTTTAAAAATTAAAAAAAAATTTTTTTCTTAATAAATTTACTCTTAATAATTTTTTTCTTATTTTTTATTATAATTGCTTTATTTTATTTTATTTTATCCTCTTTTTTTCTTTCTTTCCATTTTTTCTCCCTTTTATTCTGAGCCGTGTGGATGAAAGGCTCTTGGTGCTCCAGCCAGGCATCAGGGCTGTGCCTCTGAGGTGGGAGAGCCAACTTCAGGACACTGGTCCACAAGAGACCTCCCAGCTCCACGTAATACCAAACGGCGAAAATCTCTCACAGATCTCCATCTCAACATCAAGACCCAGCTTCACTCAACGACCAGCAAGCTACAGTGCTGGACACCCTATGCCAAACAACTAGCAAGAGAGGAACACAGCCCCATCCATTAACAGAGAGGCTGCCTAAAATCATAATAAGGCCACAGACACCCCAAAACACACCACCAGACGTGGACGAACCCACCAGAAAGACAACATCCAGCCTCATCCACCAGAACACAGGCACTAGTTCCCTCCACCAGGAAACCTACACAACCCACTGAACCAACCTTAGCCACTGGGGACAGATACCAAAAACAACGGGAACTACGAACCTGCAGCCTGTGAAAAGGAGACCCCAAACACAGTAAGATAAGCAAAATGAGAAGACAGAAAAACACACAGCAGATGAAGGAGCAGGGTCAAAACACACCAGACCTAACAAATGAAGAGGAAATAGGTAGTCTACCTGAAAAAGAATTCAGAATAATGATAGTAAGGATGATCCAAAGTCTTGGAAATAGAATAGACAAAATGCAAGAAACATTTAACAAGGACGTAGAAGAACTAAAGAGGAATCAAGAAACGATGACAAGCACAATAAATGAAATTAAAAATACTCTAGATGGGATCAATAGCAGAATAACTGAGGCAGAAGAACGGATAAGTGACCTGGAAGATAAAATGGTGGAAATAACTACTGCAGACCAGAATAAAGAAAAAAGAATGAAAAGAACTGAGGACAGTCTCAGAGACCTCTGGGACAACATTAAACGCACCTACATTCGAATTATAGGAGTCCCAGAAGAAGAAGAGAAAAAGAAAGGGACTGAGAAAATATTTGAAGAGATTATAGTTGAAAACTTCCCTAATATGGGAAAGGAAATAGTTAATCAAGTCCTGGAAGCACAGAGAGTCCCATACAGGATAAATCCAAGGAGAAACACACCAAGACACATATTAATCAAACTATCAAAAATTAAATATAAAGAAAACATATTAAAAGCAGCAAGGGAAAAACAACAGATAACACACAAGGGCATCCCCATAAGGTTAACAGCTGATCTTTCAGCAGAAACGCTGCAAGCCAGAAGGGAGTGGCAGGATATACTTAAAGTGATGAAGGAGAAAAACCTACAACCAAGATTACTCTACCCAGCAAGGATCTCATTCAGATTTGATGGAGAAATTAAAACCTTTACAGACAAGCAAAAGCTGAGAGAGTTCAGCACCACCAAACCAGCTTTACAACAAATGCTAAAGGAACTTCTCTAGGCAAGAAACACAAGAGAAGGAAAACACCTACAATAACAAACCCAAAACATTTAAGAAAATGGGAATAGGAACATACATATCGATAATTACCTTAAATGTAAATGGATTAAATGCTCCCACCAAAAGACACAGACTGGCTGAATGGATACAAAAACAAGACCCATATATATGCTGTCTACAAGAGACCCACTTCAGACCTAGAGACACATACAGACTGAAAGTGAGGGGATGGAAAAAGATATTCCATGCAAATGGAAATCAAAAGAAAGCTGGAGTAGCAATTCTCATATCAGACAAAATAGACTTTAAAATAAAGACAATTACAAGAGACAAAGACGGACACTATATAATGATCAAGGGATCGATCCAAGAGGAAGGTATAACAATTGTAAATATTTATGCACCCAACATAGGAGCACCTCAATACATAAGGCAAATACTAACAGCCATAAAAGGGGAAATCGACAGTAACACAATCATAGTAGGGGACTTTAACACCCCACTTTCACCAATGGACAGATCATCCAAAATGAAAATAAATAAGGAAACACAAGCTTTAAATGATACATTAAACAAGATGGACTTAATTGATATTTATAGGACATTCCACCCAAAAACAACAGAATACACATTTTTCTCAAGTGCTCATGGAACATTCTCCAGGATAGATCATATCTTGGGTCACAAATCAAGCCTTGGTAAATGTAAAAAAATTGAAATCGTATCAAGTATCTTTTCCGACCACAACGCTATGAGACTAGATATCAATTACAGGAAAAGATCTGTAAAAAATACAAACACATGGAGGCTACACAATACACTACTTAATAACGAAGTGATCACTGAAGAAATCAAAGGGGAAATCAAAAAATACCTAGAAACAAATGACAATGGAGACACGACGATCCAAAACCTATGGGATGCAGCAAAAGCAGTTCTAAGAGGGAAGTTTATAGCAATACAAGCCTACATCAAGAAACAGGAAACATCTCGAATAAACAATCTAACCTTGCACCTAAAGCAATTAGAGAAAGAAGAACAAAAAAACCCCAAAGCTAGCAGAAGGAAAGAAATCATAAAGATCAGATCAGAAATAAATGAAAAAGAAATGAAGGAAACAATAGCAAAAATCAATGAAACTAAAAGCTGGTTCTTTGAGAAGATAAACAAAATTGATAAACCATTAGCCAGACTCATCAAGAGAAAAAAGGAGAAGACTCAAATTAATAGAATTAGAAATGAAAAAGGAGAAGTAACCACTGACACTGCAGAAATACAAACGATCATAAGAGATTACTACAAGCAACTCTATGCTAATAAAATGGACAACCTGGAAGAAATGGACAGATTCTTAGAAATGCACAACCTGCCGAGACTGAACCAGGAAGAAATAGAAAATATGAACAGACCAATCACAAGCACTGAAATTGAAACTGTGATTAAAAATCTTCCAACACACAAAAGCCCAGGACCAGATGGCTTCACAGGCGAATTCTATCAAACATTTAGAGAAGAGCTAACACCTATCCTTCTCAAACTCTTCCAAAATATTGCAGAGGGAGGAACACTCCCCAACTCATTCTACGAGGCCACCATCACCCTGATACCAAAACCAGGCAAAGATGTCACAAAGAAAGAAAACTACAGGCCAATATCTCTGATGAACATAGATGCAAAAATCCTCAACAAAATACTAGCAAACAGAATCCAACAGCACATTAAAAGGATCATACACCATGATCAAGTGGGGTTTATTCCAGGAATGCAAGGATTCTTCAATATACGCAAATCAATCAACGTGATACATCATATTAACAAATTGAAGGAGAAAAACCATATGATCATCTCAATAGATGCAGAGAAAGCTTTCGACAAAATTCAACACCCATTTATGATAAAAGTCCTGCAGAAAGTAGGCATAGAGGGAACTTTCCTCAACATAATAAAGGCCGTATATGACAAACCCACAGCCAACATTGTCCTCAATGGTGAAAAACTGGAACCATTTCCACTAAGATCAGGAACAAGACAAGGTTGCCCACTCTCACCACTATTATTCAACATAGTTTTGGAAGTGTTAGCCACAGCAATCAGAGACGAAAAAGAAATAAAAGGAATCCAAATCGGAAAAGAAGAAGTAAAGCTGTCACTGTTTGCAGATGACATGATACTATACATAGAGAATCCAAAAGATGCTACCAGAAAACTACTAGAGCTAATCAATGAATTTGGTAAAGTAGCAGGATACAAAATTAATGCACAGAAATCTCTTGCATTCCTGTATACTAATGATGAAAAATCTGAAAGTGAAATTAAGAAAACACTCCCGTTTACCATTGCAACAAAAAGAATAAAATACCTAGGAATAAACCTACCTAAGGAGACAAAAGACCTGTATGCAGAAAATTATAGGACACTGATGAAAGAAATTAAAGATGATACAAACAGATGGAGAGATACACCATGTTCTTGGATTGGAAGAATAAACATTGTGAAAATGACTCTGCTACCCAAAGCAATCTACAGATTCAATGCAATCCCTATCAAACTACCACTGGCATTTTTCACAGAACTAGAACAAAAAATTTCACAATTTGTATGGAAACACAAAAGACCCCGAATAGCCAAAGCAATCTTGAGAACGAAAAATGGAGCTGGAGGAATCAGGCTCCCTGACTTCAGACTATATTACAAAGCTACAGTAATCAAGACAGTTTGGTACTGGCACAAAAACAGAAATATAGATCAATGGAACAGGATAGAAAGCCCAGAGATAAGCCCACGCACATATGGTCACCTTATCTTTGATAAAGGAGGCAAGCATATACAGTGGAGAAAAGACAGCCTCTTCAATAAGTGGTGCTGGGAAAATTGGACAGGTACATGTAAAAGTATGAAATTAGAACACTCCCTAACACCATACACAAAAATAAACTCAAAATGGATTAAAGACCTAAGTGTAAGGCCAGACACTATCAAACTCTTAGAGGAAAACATAGGCAGAACACTGTATGACATAAGTCACAGCAAGATCCTTTTTGACCCAGGTCCTAGAGAAATGGAAATAAAAACACAAATAAACAAATGGGACCTAATGAAACTTAAAAGCTTTTGCACAGCAAAGGAAACCATAAACAAGACCAAAAGACAACCCTCAGAATGGGAGAAAATATTTGCAAATGAAGCAACGGACAAAGGATTAATCTCCAAGATTTACAAGCAGCTCATGCAGCTCAATAACAAAAAAACAAACAACCCAATCCAAAAATGGGCAGAAGACCTAAACAGACATTTCTCCAAAGAAGAGATACAGATTGCCAACAGACACATGAAAGAATGCTCAACATCATTAATCATTAGAGAAATGCAAATCAAAACTACAATGAGGTATCATCTCACACCGGTCAGAATGGCCATCATCAAAAAATCTAGAAACAATAAATGCTGGAGAGGGTGTGTAGAAAAGGGAACACTCTTGCACTGTTGGTGGGAATGTAAATTGATACAGCCACTATGGAGAACAGTATGGAGGTTCCTTAAAAAACTAAAAATAGAACTACCATATGACCCAGCAATCCCACTACTGGGCATATACCCTGAGAAAACCATAATTCAGAAAGAGTCATGTACCAAAATATTCATTGCAGCTCTGTTTACAATAGCCAGGACATGGAAGCAACCTAGGTGTCCATCATCGGATGAATGGATAAAGAAGATGTGGCACATATATACAATGGAATATTACTCAGCCATAAAAAGAAATGAAATGGAGGTGTTTGTAATGAGGTGGATGGAGTTAGAGTCTGTCATACAGAGTGAAGTAAGTCAGAAAGAGAAAAACAAATACAGTATGCTAACACATATATATGGAATCCAAGGGAAAAAAAAAAAAAAAAAAGAGGTCATGAAGAACCTAGTGGCAAGATGGGAATAAAGACACAGACCTACTAGAGAATGGACTTGAGGATATGGGGAGGGGGAGGGGTGAGATGTGACAGGGTGAGAGAGTGTCATGGACATATATACACTACCAAATGTAAAATAGATAACTAGTGGGAAGCAGCCGCATAGCACAGGGAGATCAGCTCGGTGCTTTGTGACCACCTAGAGGGGTGGGATAGGGAGGGTGGGAGGGAGGGAGATGCAAGAGGGAAGAGATATGGCAACATATGTATATGTGTAACTGATTCACTTTGTTGTAAAGCAGAAGCTAGCACACCATTGTAAAGCAATTATACTTCAATAAAGATGTTTAAAAAAAATAAAAAATAAAAAATAAAAGTCAGATAAACTTAAAAAAAAAAAAGAAAAAAATGCAGATGGAGCTGCAGGTATCACCCCTGTAGAGCAGAAGGAAGGAAGAAGTGTTGGATGGGAAAGTCTGAGACTGCGGTGAGTTCTAAGGACATTTTGGCAAAGCTAGTGGCAAGTCCCTGAGCCACAATCAGCAGCCAGAGGAGCCCCGTGTCTCCCAAGACTGGGCCTGCCTCAGTTTCCTTGCTGTGCTGAGACCCTGGCAGCACACAGCCCATGGGAAGCATAGACGTGGAGCCAACACAGTGATGGATTTCAGAGCGCATTCGTGGGACGTGGGTCTTCCACACTGTCTGTGGTCAGAGATCTAAGAGGTTCATTTTCATGGATAACACAGAAGTCAGTTCAGGGTGGGAGGATGGGGAAAATTGAGCTTAAAACTACTGGTGAACTCTAGGAGGTTGTGTAGAACACACATCAGAGATGTCACATCTAAAGGGTGAGAAAGCTGGGGTATGTATTGGCTCTGGGTTATTCCCTAGGCATTAACTCCCCAGCGCTTCCCACCCTGCCCTGCACATAGGCCCAGCCTGCTCCTGAAGGGCTCACAGAAAGCCCTCAGAAAGAGTCCAAGATGCTCATAGTTGGAATTAGGAAGCTGTCCACTCATACAAAGCGAAGGGATACAGGTGGATACTGGAAGTATCCTGTGTATCCCTACTAAGAAAAGAAGAAAGTACAAGCATTACATAATCTGCCCCGGGCGTATCATATGACTGGACGTCCTGTGCTGTCTTCATCCTGGCAGGGTCAGCCCAGGACTCTGGGCGGTGCATACTGGTCACTCTCCTAGGAAAATGAGCCAACAGAGTTCAGAGCCACGACTCCAGTCACAGGGAGGCAACTGTCACCATCCAGTCCTTCATAAAGTGGGCAGCTGGTCCCATAAAATAAAGTATGGGGAGAAGAGCTTCCAAATAAATGTGCTTCACAGGGTCTGTCCAGGAGGGCAGACATACACTGGAACATCACTAATCGATTCCAGATTGCATTCAGGCCAAGCCTTAAACACAACTTAATAGGTCCAAACATCCACTACCGAACAACTGGAGGTGACACATGAGAGGATATCTTTTAGGTATATATGTACATAGTTGGAGAGGAAAAGTTTTTCCTTTACCCTTCTAGGCTCTTTGGCTGATCTAATAATCAAATTGACATAAGACAGATTAACAGGAGAAAAAAAATTTTAATTACATATATACACGGACCGCACAAGGATTATGAGACCCAAGGACGAGTCAGAGAGCGAAGTATATGCCATCGTGAGCTGACGAATGGGCTAGGGGCTCGGGGCTTTGAAAGGGAGGAGGGTGGTTCACAGGACGATAAGAAGAGCAGAGCTTTGGTAATTAGATGTTTGCCCTGCAGTAGAGATGGGTCATTCAGATAAAAAGTTATCTCTTGGTAATAGCTCTCTTTCTGGGCCAGGTCCCTATCTAAATTCTTTTAGGTAGTTTAAGGTGAAAGATTGCTTTTGTTTTTTTTCTTTGAATCTGCTGGGTCTAGAATGCCTTCGTCTCAAAACAGTCTGCGTGCCAAAGTGACACGTTTTGGGGAGGCTCGTTCTGAAAACCTTCAGTTTCTTTAGGTGTATGTCTCATATATATGTGTATGTATATATATTTTTACATATATACAAATATATACATATACATATCTTACATATATGTATATATTTTAAGTATGTATATCTCTTTTAGGTATATATGTAAGATATGCATATATCTATTTCATATATATATTTTAGGTATATGTATATATTTTAAGTGTATATATCTCTTTTAGATATATATATCTTATATATAATATATTAGATATATATATCTAAGATATTCATGTCTTTATATATTATATAATGTATTTTGTATATACATATACATATATTATATATATTATATATGTATTAGTTTGAGGACTGTACCAAATTTGGCCTGGGAGTCATAGTTTTCCTCTCTAAATTATAAAAGTTATTTTTAAATACTCTGGTCAATAGAAACTAAACTAAAGGGAGTGGATTTCTGGTGTAGGACCGAGGCAGCAGTGTGGAATGTTTCATACCTGCCATGACTGAGGATGCTGAGGGTCTTCATGGAGTAGGGCCTGGAAGAGTCTGCACTTAAACTCTTTTTTTTTTAAATTTTATTTTGCCATATAACATACAGTAAGATATGTATTTTTTAATGCTTTTCTTTTTTTTTTAATTTATCTTATTTATTTATTTTTGGCTGCGTTGGCTCTTTTTTGCTGCGCCCGGGGTTTCTCTAGTTGCAGAGAGCGGGGGCTAATCTTCCTTGTGGTGGGCGGGCTTCTCATTGTGGTGGTTTCTCTTGTTGTGGAGCACAGGCTCTAGGCACGTGGGCTTCAGTAGTTGTGTCACGCAGGCTCAGTAGTTGTGGCGCATGGGCTTAGTTGCTCCGTGGCATGTGGGATCTTCCCGGACCAGGGCTCAAACCCGTGTGCCCTGAATTAGCAGGTGGATTCTTAACCACTGCGCCACCAGGGAAGCCCTGCACTTAACCTCTTAAACCCACATAGGAAGAGGGTGGTGGTGGGTGCGCATCAGCCTCGGGATCAACCTGCTTCTATTTTAATTAGCATGACAATGGAAAAGTTAAAAGCCAGAGTCCCGAGACCGAGGTGCCAAAGACTTAAGCTTGCCAATTAGTTTGTCTTCCCGTGTTGGTTTCTCTTTTGTGACATCAGTGACAAAACCACTATAAATGTACATTCTTGTCTTCAGGGGCAGCAAATAAGAGGAGGGCTGAGAAGACTGTGTCTCCCTCCACCTCCAGGTGTTGACAGGGGCCCCCAGATAGAAAGCATAATGGCAGGGCCAAGGCATAGAGGGAAGGTTGAGCCTCAGGAGTCAGCCGAGACTGAGAGAAGGAGACTGGGCTTCAGAAACACCCTGGGGGCTGTGGGGTAAGAAGATGGGTTTCTTCTCTTTAGTGCCAGAAATGAGTCTACATCTGATTTAGGGACTGTGCCGAAAACAAGAGCCCTCAAAAATTCTATAGCTCCAAGCAGGGTGCCCTGGATTGAGGCGGCCTAGGGTCTTTCCTGTACCTCTTTCTTTCTCTCTCTTCTCACTCTCTTCTCTCTCTCTCTCTCTCTTTCTCCTCTCCCAGTGAGATGCACAATGAAACACACTCTGCACACGTAGAATACTTTTGGAGAGCTCTTTTGGTGTTGTTTTACTCCGTTAACTTTGTAAGGCTACTCTTTTGGAAAATTGTTTTTGCTTACATGCTTGAAGACAGGGAAAAAAATATTCTTTTGGAAAGCTGCAGAAGTTTTAAATAGATTCAGGAGGTTTTCAAAAACACTTTAGGCCATTCTAGATAGCACATGTATTGACATAAGGACAGGAGAACCCACTTCACAGTATCTTCAAGTTTGGTCTAACAAATTCTCTTCCTCTTTTTCACTCTGGGTGGGGCTGGAAGAAATAGAAATGAAGATGGGTCAGCTCTTCTGGCATATTCGCAGCAGCCAGGTGCTTTAGTGTGGAAATGACTCTCTTTTAAAATTAAAAAAAAAAGGAACAAGAAGACATCTGGGACACCGGGATACCATGTGTTGGAAATTCACCTACAGTCTCACTGAGCTTAGAACTTGGTCTGAGGGATGACTTTGGTCACCTTTAGCCAGGGAGATGTCCAGAGGGGAGAAGTGTTGAAAGTGAGGGGATGTCACACATTCCCAGGGTGGGAATTCCCAACAGCTGTATGAACTTCCAGGGCATGAAACATCTATATTAAATTAAGTTCTAACACAATGTTAAAAACCAATGTTTGCAGGTCATCTTCTGTTGGGTATTACTCATTTCATTATCGATTAATGAATTGAAGTGATTCATTTCCATTAATATATATGAATAATTTAGAGACACTGTCCCAAAGTAGAACTTTCCAGTCTTTGCCCTTCTCTGTCCTTCCTTCTTTTTTTCTGTAGTAGTTTAATTATGATTGTCAGAAGCCACCCGATTTTAAATAGAAAGGGATTTACTACAGGGAGGTAGATGCTTACAAATCCATTGGGAGAAGCAGAAGGGCTCTTGGCTGAGTTTCCAGGAATGACTTCCAGAACAGCCATCCCAAAGGGGCTGCTTCCTGGCCATGGTCAGGAAGCCACAGACCCTACCCTTGGTCCCTGGGCCACACAGGCTCTGAACTGACCTGGGGTCAGGAAATCATCACCACACCCTTACTGCCAAGAACATGTCACTTCGGCAGTGACCCATCCTGATAAATGGGTCCCTCGTGGCCTGCCTTCTGAGAGCCTGGGACCTCTGCTGCCGCAGTGGCCGGCCAGCTACGACTGCCAAGACCACATCTCCCTGCAGGAACATAAGAGGGAAAGATGGAGCTGGACAGTCTCTGTTTCACTTCTGCCTTCCAAGTACCGCAGGTGTCTCCTGGAAGTGCAAGGGAGTCTTTCAAATGTGGGCTTTATCTTTCCAACCTCAGGCAATAAGGCTATCGGGGTGGAACGGAGTGGAGTGGAGTGGGCCAAACTGGAACAACTGCTCCACTCTGCTTTCTTGCCCAGTGTCTTCATTTAGAGACTTCTTTCCCACAGAAGTAGAAATGACTGATGGCAGCCCAGGTGCTACTCTTTCCAGGTAGGTCTATATGAACTGAAAATTTAAAAATGGTAGGAATTTTAATTATGTGTGATGAAATAAAATTTATATTTTAAGACAGGACAAGAAAAAAATTAAACATAAAATTCTCTCTCTGTGTTTGTTTGGGCCTTCACCCTCCCTCCCTAATGTGCAGTGTGCATCAGCATTACACATTAACCAGAGCTCCTCAAAGATGGGAATACCTGCTCAACGGTAAAGATCAATTTTTTTTTCTTTTTTGTAAAGATCAATTTTTTTTCTTTCTTCTGATGCTAGCAGTGTAACTTCTTAAAAGAATAGTGTTTGGGACTTCCCTGGTGGTGCGGTGGTTAAGAATCTGCCTGCCAATGCAGGGGACACGGGTTCCAGCCCTGGTCAGGGAAGATCCCACATGCCGTGGAGCAACTAAGCCCGTGTGCCACAACTACTGAGCCTGCGCTCTAGAGCCCACGAGCCACAACTACTGAAGCCCGCGTGCCTAGAAGCTGTGCTCCGCAACAAGAGAAGCCACTGCAATGAGAAGCCCGCGCACCGCAACGAAATGTAGCCCCCGCTCAGCACAACTAGAGAAAGCCCGTGCGCAGCAACGAAGACCCAACGCAGCCAAAAATAAATAAATTAATAAATAAATAAATTAAAAAAAAAAAAAGAGGATAACATTTGTTCCCAGCTCTGTAGGAGGTCATGGTGACTTGCTGCTGGCTTTGTATGTGCTTACCAGGACTATGTGTCCTTGGTGAACTTTATATAAAATGTCAGTATGTCATTTTGATGTACGATCCTTTGTCTCAAAAATGTATATGGGGCTCCCCTGGTGGCACAGTGGTTAAGAATCCGCCTGCCAATTCAGGGCACACGGGTTCCAGCCCTGGTCTGGGAAGATCCCACATGCCGCGGAGCAACTAAGCCCGTGTGCCACAACTACTGAGCTTGTGCTCTACAGCCCGCGTGCCACAACTACTTAAGCCCGCGCGCCAAAGCCCGTGCTCCACAATAAGAGAAGCCACTGCAATGAGAAGCCCACGCACCGCAACGAAGAGTAGCCCCCGCTCGCCGCAACCAGAGAAAGCCTGCACACCACAACGAAGACCCAACGCAGCCAAAAATAAAAATAAATAAAATAAATAAATTTATTTTTAAAAAATGTATATGACTGTGCCTTCGACTTCTAACAGGCGGAACAGTTCTCAGAGCTTTCTTAGAATCTCCGTCTCGGGTTATAATCCTCAGTTTGGCTCGAATAAAATTCTCTTTTTTTCTTCTTAACTTGATAGTTAATTGAATTTTCATTGACAAGTGGAAAGATAGCAAGGTACAGGATATTTATAAAATTATACCATATTGGGAGAACGATGTGTGTGGCCATGCATATGTGTTTGTGCATATAAATGTGTGTTTGTGCATGTGTGTGCACACATATATACCTGTACAAAACATATATACTTATATAAGACTATGCATGTATCCACATACATAAATAAAAATATAACATAGAAAAAGTCTAGAAGGATATACACCACACACAGTAACAATGATTAATATGTTGGAGGTAGGAATAAGGGACAATGTGAGAGAGAAATGATTAATTTTCATAGCTTTGTTACATTTTAAAGTCTTATAAAGAATTTATATGACTTTTTGTAATATTTTATATTAAAATATTATATGGGAAGGGCCATGGCAGGGTCTTCTAGGGTGCTGATCTGGGTGGTATCCACATATGTAAAAATTCACTACTCTATCTATCTAGATATAGATATAGATAGATATAAAGTTTGCATAGTTTACTATATGTAATATATTCTTCAATAAAACAAAGTTTAGAACTAACAAACGAATGATTTAAGCGAAATAGTAAAAGAATAATCTCAGACACCCGCCAGGCGTAAAAGAACATGTGGCAGCCACATCTAAACAATAGCAAGTCATGTGACCCTAAGTAAGTCATGTGGCTTCTCAGAGGGTCAGTTTTACTCCTCTGCAAACCACATATTATAATAGTAGCTATCCCAGTGCTACTGTGACAATTAAATGAGTTAATCTATATAAACTGCTTATGAGTGCCTAGGCACACAATAGTAACTATGGAAAGGGTCCCTGTTCTTATCCATCAGAGTAATTGTGTTAGTTTCCTAGGGTGACCGTAACAAATTACCACAAATTGGGTGGCTCAAACCAACAGAAGTGGATTCTCTCATAGTTTGAGAGTCCAGAATCCAAAGTGAAGGTGTTGTCAGCAGGGTTGGTTCCTGTGAATATTCTGACGGAGAACCTCTCATGCCTCTCTCTTAGTTTCTGGTGGCTGCTGGCAACCCTTGGCGTTCCTCGGCTCATAGACGCATCCCTCCGGTCTCTGCCTCTGTCTTCACACGAGCTTCTTCCCTGTGTGTCTGTCTCCCTATGTGTCCTCTCCTCTTCTTGTAAGGATACTAGTTAGTGGATTTAAGGCCCACCCTAAAATCTAGAGTGACCTCATCTTGACTAACATCTGAAAAGACCCTATGTCCAAATAAGGTCACATTCTGTGGTTCCAGGTGGACCTGAATTTGGGGGTGACACTATCCAACCGACTGCAGTAAAGCATCACTATTCAGAGATGATAAACATTTAAAGGGCAGGGGGGAGTATCTCATTCTCCCAAGAGTCTGCCTGCAATCAGAATCCCTGACTACTCAATAATTGTAGACTTCTATTTTATTGTTTTTAAGCATGTATTTTTTTAAAAAATTTATTTATTTTTATTTATTTATGGCTGCGTTGGGTCTTCGTTTCTGTGCGAGGGCTTTCTCTAGTTGTGGCAAGCGGGGGCCACTCTTCATCGCGGTGCGCGGGCCTCTCACTATCGCGGCCTCTCTTGTTGCGGAGTACAGGCTCCAGACGCGCAGGCTCAGTAATTGTGGCTCACGGGCCCAGTTGCTCCGCGGCATGTGGGATCTTCCCAGACCAGGGCTCGAACTCGTGTCCCCTGCATTGGCAGGCAGATTCTCAACCACTGCGCCACCAGGGAAGCCCTATTTTATTGTTTTTAATACAAAATAAAGTGCCAAGTGAGGATAAATCACAAAACTCCTACGGCTATAATCCAGCCTGTTGTGTTGACAGCAGTATCATCTGGCGTAAATAAAATGCAAACTTTTCCCCACAGTCAATGATAAACAAATATTATGAATCTCCCAAGTCTTGGGTAAACTCTCTATTGGCTTCCCTTGATTTTAATAGGCAAGACTGGCCTCTGTGATACTTGAGGTTGCTTTTTAAATGTGCCACTAGAGGGAGAAAAGGTTGTATGTTTGTTTTTGAAGTGCATATTGCAGGATAATGAGGTTTTCTTTGTGCAATTACTGTGAGTATGAGCTCCATGTGTGTGATTGCAGAGTAATTTCATCTTAATGTCGATGATGCATACTGCACTGCAGATCAAAGTGAAACAGGATAAATCACAAGCTGTGTTCCTATTAAAAGCATATTGTTTGGATGGAGATGGGAATCTATAACAATTCAAATGCTTTCTTTAATCACTGAAGTTCAAATGCTGTCTTTAAAATTGGACTTTTGCAAAGTGAGGATGGGCATTGCATTACACAAAAAATGGCTTCTAAAAAGAACTGTGGTATAGAAACTTGAGAAGATGGAAGATGCAATCAAAAAGCTTCAAGATTTGCTGTTTGGAGCCCAAGGTATGACCTCTCAGCTTTGCTTTTGTGCAAATGTGGGCACCAGGTTGCTAAGCAGTGGTCCAGCCCTGAGTAAAATAATAGCAATAATAATGATCACTTAGGTGGTACTTATTCTGTACCAGTGCTTTACATATATTGACTCATTTAACCTTCACAACAACCTTTTAAAGTATATATTCTATTATTACCCTCATCTTACAGATAAGGAAACTGAGGCCCGTGTTTACAAAGATAGTGAGCACTAAAGCTGACTGCAGGGTCTGGACTCTTAGCCACGATGCTCTGCAGCCTTTCAAGGTAAATGTACATGGTCCAAAGTCCCACCCATATGCTTTCATAATGTACCACATCACAACGAACCTACTGGAATTCCTGAAATTAAAAAACAGAAACAAAAACTGACAATGCCAAGTGCTGACAAGGATTTGGAGCAACTGGAACTCTCATACACTGTTGGTGATAATGCACAATGATTCAGCCCCTTAGAAAACAATTTGGCTATTTCTCTTGCAAAGTTAAATATACAATTACCACATGATACAGAAATCCCACTTCTAAGTACTTACCTGAGAAAAATAAAAATTTATGTCCACACAAAAACCTATAAGTGAATATTTATAACTGCTTTATTTGTATTCATCCAAAACTAGAAACAATCCAAATGCCGCTCAACTGGTGAATGAAAATAACTATTATGCATCCACATAAAAGAATACTACTCAGTAACAAAAAGGAATGAACTTGTGCAAAAACAAAATCTCATATAAATTATGCTAAATGAAACAAACCAGACTCAAAAACCTACATTTTATTTGAGTTTATTTATATGACATTCTGGAAAAGACAAAATTATAAGAATCGAAAATGTATATTGATTGCCACGAGCTAGAGGTGGGGGAAGAATTGACTATAATGGGACAGTGTGAGGGAATTTTGGGGAGTGATGGAACTATTCTGTGTCTTGATTGCAGAGGGGGTAACACAACTATATTTGTTTGTCCAAACTCATAGATCCATACACTAGAAAGGATGAATTTTGCTGTATGTAAATTTAAAAGTAAAAAACAGGGACTTCCCTGGTGGTCCAGTGGTAAAGAATCCGCCTTACAATGCAGGGGACACGGGTTCGATCCCTGTTCGGGGGAACTAGGATCCCACATGCCGCGGAACAACTAAACCCGTGCACCACAACTACTGAGCTCACGCACCTCAAGTAGAGAGCCTGCGTGCCGCAAACTACAGAGCACACACACTCTGGAACCTGTGCACCACAACTAGAGAGAAGCCCGAGCGCCACAGTGAAAGATCCCACATGCCTCAACGAAGATCCCGTGTGCTGCAACTAAGACCTGATGCAGCCAAAAATAAATAGAATAAATAAATAAATAATAGATCTTTAAAAAATAATAATAAAAGTAAAAATCAATATAAACAATAAGAGCAGGATTCAAATTCAGGTTATCTGACCACAACATGCTGCCTTTTCCAACATGCCCTGGATGCGAATACTTGGGAATGCTACAATTCCTTGCACCACCACTTTCTTCATCTGCAAAATGGAGACAGTAATACCCACATCACAGCATTGCTAAAAGATCATGTCAGTGTCTAGAAAACAAAAGCCACATAAGGGATTTTAAAAGAGAGAATGTAATTACACAGATACTGGAGGAAAGCAAAAGGAAATACTAAGGTAGTAACTGCAGGAAGCAGCCACCTTCTTAGGGCCAGAGGAACAAAGGGAAGAAATCAGAGTTCTGACAGTTTCTAGGAGGAGGAGCCCCGTGGATCTACACCCATATCTTTAAAGAGGGCGGGCGTACCACACAGTTGTGGCAGGTCCTTCTAAGGGGATATGAGGCTGGCTCTGGGAGAGCAGGATGAGGCTGAAAACTAGAGCTAACAAGTGCCCCTGGGGAAAGTGCTATGGTGGGACCACGCTGACAAGAATAGCAGCAAGACAGGAATAATGAAGTCTCCCTCCCCCTGCCCTGCTGAGCCCCACCTCCAGCCTTCCACTCTCCCTTAGAGCCTTTTCTTAGCAGAACCTGCCCAGAAGCCAGCTGACAAGGAGCCATGGAATTCACCGGGCTGGGCATCCAAAGGTAGAGCATAGACTGGTGGGTCTGGAGCAGAGAGCCTAGCAACAGTCAGAGGCATGTACTCAGCACCCATTTACTCACTCATTCATTCATTCCTCAAAAATGTGTTGAGGATCAAGTACTCAGCTAGACAAGGCTCCCGTCTTTAAGGAGCTAAAACTAAATAAGAAAAAAGTCAAGCAAGCTAAGCAGTGGTCTCTGTGGGTACATTAGACTGGGTATTGCAATCTGACATAGTACTGTTTCCATGGGGAAGTCACCTCCTCCTGGTATCCATTGCACAGAGCAGTAAAGCTGGAACAACATTGCTCTGTATGGCGTTGAGACTGGCTGTCTGCCTGGGGAAAGAATATTCTGTGTGCTTTCCTGACATCCCTGGGTCACTATGAGATGGGCAGGATCCGATAACTTGAGTTGCCTAGAAGGAGTCTTACATGGGGTTGTTAGTGCAACAAATCCTGTTGGCCAAATTTCTCTGGGATCCCAAGGGATCAGGTCTCTCCTGAATCCTCCCTGCTTCCTTAAACAAATTAATCTAAACGGCCCAGATCCCATTTTAAAACAAAGATGAAGTTCAGTTGCTTCTTGCCTATTACATACACAGATATTCATGTAGCAATCGTTATGAAGGTATTAATTTGACTCAATTATCCAGCTTCAGGATTAATTTTTTAAAAAAATTTTATTGGAGTATAGTTGATTTACAATGTTGTGTTAGTTTCAGGTGTACAGCAAAGTGAATCAGTTATACATATACATATATCCACTCTTTTTTTGTTGTTGTTTTTTAGATTCTTTTCCCATATGGGCCATTACAGAGTACTGAGTAGAGTTCCCTGAGCTGTACAGCAGGTTCTTATTAGTTATCTATTTAATATATAGTAGTATGTATATGTCAATCCCGATCTCCCAATTTATCCCTCCCCCCGCCCCATCCCCTCGTAACCATAAGTTGGTTTTCTATATCTGTGACTCTACTTCTGTTTTGTAAATAAGTTCACTTGTACCCTTTTTTTTTAGATTCCACATATAAGTGATATCTTATGATATCTGTCTTTCTATGTATGACTTAATTCACTCAGTATGACAATCTCTAGGTCCATCCATGTTGCTGCAAATGGCATTATTTTGTTCTTTTTTATGGCTGAGTAATATTCCATTGTATATATGTACCACATCTTCTTTATTCAGGATTATTTTGATTGCTCTAGCTGACTTATGACTCCGGTAGGCAAAATGTCTTCTGGCTTAGCAGTACCTCTTACACTCAGGAGACCTTGTTCCTCATCCCTGTGAATTACCTTCCAACTGAAAGCTGTCTCAGGCGCTGCTTTTAAGGAACCTAACCTAAGACATCAGTTATTTCTACAAGGTGTCAAAGTGAATCCTTAGAGGTGCCCCCAGAGCAGTTAGGTGCCGTCATCACCTGCTGTTGACGGACCCACTTCCATAAATGTCTCCACACTAAGTATGGCAGCACCAGACATGCTCAGAGTCTACGATCCTCTGGAAGCTGGGCTCTGTGCAGGAAGCTGGGGAGCAGAGCACAATGCACAGGTCATCCTGGAAAGGCTAAATGGGCCTCCATCCTGTATGAGGTGCTTCCATCCTTGGTGGCCTGGGAATTGCTATCCACCTAACACATCAGGCCAAAACAAACTGGTTATATTCCTGTGTGTGTCAAAGCCAAAGACTTAAATGTCAAGGGATGGGATGCTTGGGCCCATGTGCTCAACCTGACTCCAAGTTCAGTTTTTACCAAACAGAGTCATTCTTCTTAGTGATTCGCAGAGTGTAACACTCTGTACAGGAAAAAACGTAAATTTTGGAGCTAGTTCTGAAACAAACGATGGCTTACAAATCCCTTAACTTCTCTGTGCCTCAGTATTCTCAACTGTAAAATAGGACAATAATACCCACATCACAGGCTCCATGTGAAAATTACAGTTAACCTGTGTGAAACAACCAACATGAGGCCTGGTCCTTTTTTTTTTTGATTTATTTGTTTTTGGCTGCATTGGGTTTTGTTGCTGCGCGTAGGCTGTCTCTAGTTGTGGCGAGCTGGGGCTACCCTTCATTGTGGTGTGCGGGCTTCTCATTGCGGTGGCTTCTCTTGTTGCGGAGCATGGGCTCTAGACGCATGGTCTTCATTAGTTGTGATGTGCGGGCTCCATAGTTGTGGCTCACGGGCTCTAGAGTGCAGGCTCAGTAGTTGTGGCACATGGGCTTAGTTGCTCCGCAGCATGTGGGATCTTCCCGGGTCAGGGCTCGAACCCGTGTCCCCTGCAATGGCAGGTGGATTCTTAACCACTGCGCCACCAGGGAAGCCCCGAGGCCTGGTCCTTTTTAAGTGGCAGCAACACAGGTTCTTATTAAGGGGTTGCAAGAATTGTCTTCACTCCTTTATCAGCTCCACCTGTTTTGTTATCATGTAATTGAGTGAAAATGTTGACAATACAACTGGCCTACAGTGCAGAGACACTTTGCTACACCATCTGCCACTTGGGACTTCCTCCAACTTATGTTGCTTCTTCTTTGTCCCCTCACCTTTCTTTGCCCCTTTTTCATCCCTGTTCTGTCTCCTTCTCTCGTGTTCCCTTTTTATACCTTTCCCTGAGCTCTATTCTAATGTTAATAGAAAGATACTCTGATCCAACTTTTGGTATCACATGAAAGCATCACAGATCTGCCCCTCATGCATTCAACCTGTGAAAGATGCTGTCCCCGCCCTGCCTGTATTCCTTTGGCACTCACCTCTCCATACATGCTCTTCAAACACCTGGAGCACACTACAGGCTCCCCTTTGGCATGCTCAGTCTACCCACAGAACTGTCTGGAAGGGCTGAGGCCATACTCAGGAGCAGATCTCAGCCAAACAGAAATGAGAGTTGGAGGATAAATGTCCCAGTTTCCTTGCCTCTTGGGTACATCAATTCTGAGGCATGTTTTCCACAGTCTCCCACATGATCCCAGCAGGACTGAGCCCCAGCCACTCACTGGAGAAGCAACCTGATCAAATAACACCCCTTGGATTGCCTTCCTCCCTTCCCATCTTACTTGCCAACTCCCCTGCTGCTGCATTCAAAGCCTTATCTCAGGTTCTGCTTGGAGGGACTGGGGGCAACTCAACAGAAGACACCACCCCAACCTACCCAATGTCTTCAGTCTCAGGGTGGTCCATGTGCCCTCACTGTCATGATCTAAGAGTCGGGAACCAGGCAACTGGTTCAAAAAAGAGAAGAGATATATAGATTTGCTGCAGAACACTTGCTACCAGTTTTCTTTGTTTCAAATAGAAAACATGATTATAGTCATAACTCACTGGATATTATTAAATCTTTCTGGCTCTTGCTTCCACAGGCATTTGTCACCCAGCATTATCTCTTTATTACTTAACCATAACAGTTTTTCAATTTCTCAGAAGACAGAGCAACATTTCTGTGAACAATGGAGGCAAAATTGGCTGATAGGGGAAACATACTGGGAATACCAAGAGCTCACCAACAAAGAGTCATTAAAACATCTCCTTGGTACAGTTAAGAAAGAAAACCAACAAATTGTTCCATTTTGGCTGATGTGAGACAGATCAGTCAGGGGAAGAAAGAAGAGATTCCTTAGAAACATTCTCATTTTTCTCCTCCCTAGCTCTGCAGCAATTAGATATCAGCCAGGAACACCTATTCTTCATTTATTCCCTTATGTATTTATCTCCGGCCAACATTCTTGCCTGAAATTGGAAAGCTGGGAAAGGTAAATTTTTTTTTGTCTTCCGAGAAACTTAACTCTAATGGTCAAATTTAAGTGACAGACAAACATTCCTCATGATAAAAATAAGGCCCAAAGCTCCAGCACTGGGTGTACATTGTTTTCAATTCATCAAAACCCTTGGTATGGGCTTCCCTGGTGGCGCAGTGGTTGAGAATCTGCCTGCCAATGCAGGGGACACGGGTTCGAGCCCTGGTCTGGGAAGATCCCACATGCCGCGGAGCAACTGGGCCTGTGAGCCACAACTACTGAGCCTGCGCGTCTGGAGCCTGTGCTCCGCAACAAGAAAGGCCGCGATAGTGAGAGGCCCGCACACTGCGATGAAGAGTGGCCCCCGCTCGCTGCAACTAGAGAAAGCCCTCGCACAGAAACGAAGACCCAACACAACCAAAAATAAATAAATAAATTAAAAAAAAAAAACCCTTGGTATTAGCAGAAGTGTAAGGATATAGTGATCAAGGACCTCTACTAGATGTGTTTGTTATGAATTTTTAAGGTTTCTATTTTTTAAATATAGAAAACCCACAGAGTAAAATCATTCATAATCTCTCATAATTATTTTATTTATTTGTAAAATAAATAAAACTAACTTCTCCTTCCTACCCCTCCAACCCCCTCCCCACTCCATGGGGGGCATAACTCCCCTGTGATAGACACACCTCCAGCCCCTTTCTATGCCCACCAAGCATATTTACACTCACATATTTACATTCACCTACATACTGTTGAGAAATTTTTGTTTTTATCTACTGTATCATGGGCATCTTTCTAAGAAATCATGCATAAACCTATTGCATCCTTTTTAGTCGTTGTATGGTATTGCACTGTTTAGATCTTCATTTCCCAAAGTGGTACAGGAGAAGGGGGAGTGAGAGAACGGTCATGTCCCAGGTCTTGGGTGAGTTCCTGGGATGCCCCGCCAAGTGAGGGTCCTTGGCTTTGTGCAGGAAAGAATTCTAGAGTGAGCCATAGTAAAGTGAAAGCAGGTTTATTTAGAGAGATACACATTCCATAGGCAGAATGTGGTCCATCTCAGAAGGTGAGAGTGGCCCCGGGTGTGTGGGTAGTTAGTTTTTATGGGCTGGGTAATTTCATACACTAAGGAGTGGGAGGATTATTCTCAGTATCTATACTTTGGGGAAGGGGCGGGGATTTCCAGGAATTGGGCCACACCTACTTTTTAGCCCTTTATGGTTGGCCTTGGAACTGTCATGGTACCAATGGGTGTGTCATTTAGATGGTAATATATTACAATGAGCATATAATGAGGCTCGAGGTCTCCTGGAGGTCAAATCTTCCGCCATCTTGGGCCTAGTTGGTTCTAACCAGTTTTTGCTGTATCCTGTTTTTTTCTTTTCTTTTTTTTCAGTGGAAATAGTGGGTTTTTACTGAGTAGCAGGGCCTCGGCTAGCACCCAGTGTGCATGCGCCTAACCAGGGCGTTACTTGGAGAACTGCACCTGCGAGAACCCACTCCTTCGCTGTCCTGCTCCATGATCACGATGGCGTGCTAGCCCTTCTGGGGTGCCACCTTTCCTGTCGCCGCTGTCCAAGACAGCCACCTAGCTGCCCAAGAAGACATCGCCGAAGGTCCAGAAGGACCCTGTGGGCAGAGGCATGTCCAGAGCCTGGAAACCAGACAAGCAGAGACGGATGCCACCCCGAGCAATCTGGATGACGTAGTCCTGGGCCATGAGGTTAAACCAGACATCCCTGCCCCCACCAAGGAGGAAGGAGACTGGGGGGAGTGTTGGGATTTTCGAGCACTGGATGAGGTACTGAGGGAAAAGAGGAACAAGTGGAGATGAGGGATTTCTGCTCTGCTCAAATTCCTTCGTGGCTCCGCAGTGCGATAGGGTCATGTCCATTTGGGGCAACTAGGTAGGTATTCAGGGCCTTGTGTGGTCAGGCTCTGCTGTCTTCTCTAGCCTCTCCTCCTCATTCTTTTAATGGTTGTGGCTGCCCCCTTCCTTCCGGTCTCAAAAGGGTGTTCAGTGAGAACTGGTTCTCTGAGATGTGTTCACTATTTCTCATTTATGTGTGTGTGTGTGTGTGTGTGTGTGTGTGTGTGTGAATTATTCAAATTATAGGTTAATCCTATGCAGATTTACAATGCATACTAATCTTTTAAAGATTTTAACATATCCTGCAAGCTAATTTTTTAAAATTTCTGTCCAACACAGTGATCATAAATTTATTTGATCTCAGAATCTTCTATTATGGGAATGTCCATTACTCTACTAGAAAGCATACCCTTGAAATATACGTTGGGAAACATTCATTTAAAACCTCCTAGAGTTCATCTAAAGTTAGAGAAGTTCCCTTTGAACCATGGGAATCAGAGAAAGAAAACATTGAGAAAGACTCGGGGTTGAACCACTCCAGGGCCGAATACCAAAGAGAAAATGAGGCTAAAAATCCAGAAAGAGCGATTCACACACATATGAGCTGTTGGCTGCCTCTGTGGTGTTCTGAGTTGTTTGAGAAGTGCCTGGTGTCCACACCTAGAGTCAGGGCAGAGTGCTGAGCATGAAGGATGGGCTGCTGGCTCTTTTCTGGTAGCTTTTTAAAAGTTGGGAATTGAAGATAGATTATGCCATCCCCAAATATGTCTCTTTGGAGGCATAAGGACTATTCTGAACTGCTTATTTTGAGAAACTGCAGACACAGGAGAAGCTCTAAAAACAGTATAAATTACCCTTTTATAAGGGAAATTTACATTACCAGGAAGAGAGCTACTATAACCAGAGATAACTTTTTGCTTGAGAGACTTAGAGGCATGGCAGGGCAACCTTTGTTTACTAAACATTTCCTCTTCTCACCTCCCCCGCTTTGAAGCCCCAGACCTCAACCCATTCCTTAGCTCGGGATGATATATAAGCCTCAACCATCTCATATCTTTGTGGGGCTCCTGTACCTACATAATAAAACCTGTTTTCTTTTTCTCCTGTTAATCTATCCTTTATTAGAGGGGCATCTCAGCCAAGAACTTAGGATAGAAGGAAAGTTATTTTTCCTCCCCTACAGAATAATCATGAAAGCAAAAACAAAACAAAATCAGAAGAAAGACAGACAAGGAGGAAGGAAGGATAGGAGACAGGGAGGGAGGGAGGGGAGGAAGGAGCCAGCTGCCCAAAGCCAGCATAGCCCTCTGCAGAAAGCAGCTGCATGAGATGATGAGAGACAGAATGAGTACCACATGAGGGCATCATCTCTTTAAGAACAAAGTCCAGCCCTAATCTTCAGAGAGTGACAAGGAACTCCTTTGTGAGAAGGGGACCACATTCCCTCCAAAGGATTCTGTGGAAAGGAAGAAGACATGGTTGCCTTAAAAGTCCACACAAAGCTGATAGTTTCCTCCCCAGGTTTAAAAGGCTGATACTGGCTCAGGGCAAAGCCTGTTGACAGTGATGCTTGGGGTGTAAAAAAATCAACTAGTTCCTCAGCCTTCAGAGAAAGTTTTAATAGCATAGGTCAAGGTGGACCCAAGGCCATGCTTCTGTCTCATTTTTAGTAATAATAATAATCATAGCTAAATTTATTTAGCACTTACTGTGGCCAGGATCTGGGGAAAGAACTCTCACGTGAATTAGCTTATGTAATCCTTAACACATTAAACTCTTAACTCATTTAACCTGCCCTCTAAGTGGGTGCTAGATTAATAGATAAGGAAACAAACAAAAAGGGTTTTACTGACTTGCCTGGGGTCACATGAATGAGGCCACTGGAGCCAAGGCAGTCTGGTTCTGGATCTCTGGCCCAGCTCCCCGGCAGCTCAGAGTGGGGCTGGGTCTTGCTCAGCCCTCAATGCTCTGTGGGTCTAACCCATGCCAGGCCCAGAGCTGCCTTCTCTACCTTTGTTCATGCCTAGATTTCCTTGTTTTGCTATTGGTCACTGTTATTTTCCTTGGCTTTCCTATAAATGCAACATTTGAAAAATCCTAATGTTGTTGATTGACCCAGGAATTAAAAGGGATTTTTCCTGTGCTTTAGTCAGAGATGGAAAGGGAGGCTGACCGGGTCTTAAAGGTCCAACATGGTGAGGAGTGGAGTGAGCCAGCTCTCATTCATGGCAAAAGGCCGAGGATGGAGTGAGAAAGTGCAGAAACGTGGGAGGTCACCGAAGGATCCTGTAGGGAAAAGAGTCTCTCGCTTACCTCCTGGGCTGGTCCCTCCCAAGTCAAGGAGAGGATGGTACAGAGCCTGCATTAGTTATGTTTCTACCGCAGCCTGATTCTACCCCTAGGTTTCCTTTTTTTTTTTTTTTTTTTTTGAGGGATAGTTTATTTACGATATTATATAAGTTTTAGGTGACTATATTGTCTTTTTAAGAACCTTGGAACATTCACAAAAGTTAACCATCTATTAGTCCTCAAAAAAAGAAAATCAACAAATCCCAAGATGTAGAAATAGTACAGATAAAATTCTCTGATCAAAAGGGGAAGAACACCCTAGAAATATTTTTACAACTTCCTTAACAACTCTTGGAACAAAAAGGAAATCAAAACCAAAATTACACAATTTCTTTCATAAAAATAACAAAAGAGCACATATCAGTTCATATAGGATAACCACAGAGCTCAGAGAAAAATATGTAACCTTAAGTATTTATGTTAATTTATAAGTTATTCAAAGAAGAATAAAAGTTTAAGTTCCCAATTCAAGAAATTAGAGGGCACCAACAAACCATTTAGCTAATAAGTTGTCTAAACAAGACAAACGGTGGAAAAGATAAATATAAAAACTAGAATGTACCCCTAGGTTTTCTAGTTGATGGCGTTGGGGAGGGAAGAAGGGAGGGAGATGGGAGAGAGAAAAACAGAGGGGCACCGTTCAAAGCTGGCGATTGGAATCTTGCCGGGACGAGCAGAACAGATCAGCGTGTTCCTGCCTCAGTTCTCTTTAGCCCGCCCACTCGGATGTGCTCACCTAAGCTGTCTTTAACGCGAGGTGCTTATAGGGAAAGAAAAAAAGAATATCGGTCAAGTGGACAAAAGTAAATAAAGAAGAGACACCTTCCAGGCCCCCCCTTCCCCCATGGCCCGGGGGTAGAAGCGACTCTTGGCTCAGCTCCATCTACCTTGGGAGGGAGGAGGCATGAGAACCTGGCTGGCCACTCAGGATGGCTGTAACTCCAGCTCAGCAGTCCCAGGACACAGCTGGCTGCCTACACTCAGCTCAAGGGCCACCTCCTTGATGAACATTTTCTGGCTGCCTCAAGAAGCCTTCGTCTCTCTTATAAATGTCCATCCTAGCGCCTGTAATAGTTTGTAGCTCTCGCTCGTTTCACAAGGTTGCCCATACCTGTTAAATGGAAATTCCTCAAGAGTGAGAGCCCTTACCTACCTTGGCAAACCTGATGGGTGGTACAAGGTCCAGCACAAAATAGGGACTAATACATATTTTGATGAGTAAGTGTAGGTGAGCGTGTGAGTTAGTGAATAAGCAAATTCACGCCAGTGGGTGGTGGAAAATAAAGTGGGAACAGTAGCTTGTGTCCAAATTGTGTAGTACATTTTTCAGCCTTCTTTGCACTTAGTTGTAGTTACATGACTAGTTCTAACCAATAGGATATAGGTAAAAATACTGTGTGCAACATCCAGGAGACATCCTCAAGAGGCAGGGGCATGCCCTTGTTTGCCCCTTCTCCTTCCTGCTGGGTAGAACGTGGGAGGATGTGATGGCTGCAGCTCCTGCTGTTACGACCAGTGCTGTCCAGTGGAAATACAGTGCAAGCCACACATGAGAGCCATACACACAATTTTAAAGTTTCTAGTAGCCGCATTTTTAAAAGTAGAAAGAAACAGGCAAATTAAATTTTAATAAAATATTTTTTTCATCACACTAAGTCTTTGAAATATCAATTAGGACCAGCCACCCTTCCACAGAGCACCCGTGATGTGGCTACTGCATTGGGTGGCACAGTTTCAGATCAGAAGAAAAAAGCCTTGCTTTAAAAATGGCAGAGCACACAGTAGGAACAGCCTGGGTCCCTGAATATTACGGAGATGCCCTGCCAGCACTGAGGACCTCATCGCTAGACTCTAGACTCTATTTACATTAGAGTGGAAAAAACTTCTGTTTTCTTTTTTATATATAAATTTATTTATTTATTTATTTATTTATTTATTTATTTATTTATTTATTTATTTATTTATTTATGGCTGTGTTGGGTCTTCGTTGCTGTGCACGGGCTTTCTGTAGTTGTGGCGAGCGGGAGCTACTCTTAGCTGCGGTGCGCGGGGCTTCTCGTTGCGGTGGCTTCTCTCGTTGCGGAGCACGGGCTCTAGGCACGCGGGCTTCAGTAGTTGTGGCTCACGGGCTCAGCAGTTGTGGCTCGCGGGCTCTAGAGCGCAGGCTCAGTAGTTGTGGCGCACGGGCTTAGTTGCTCTGCGGTACATGGGATCTTCTCGGACCGGGGCTCGAACCTACGTCCCCTGCATTGGCAGGCGGATTCTTAACCACTGCGCCACCAGGGAAGTCCCCAGACTTCTGTTTTCTTTAAATCATTGTTATTTTTGGTTTTCTGCCACGTGTAGCTGCACTGAGTTCTAATGGCTTCACTAAACTGTGTTTGACCCTGTGTCCCCATTCAGCTCCTAGTGGCGATATGAAGCAAGCGTGCTCCAGACTGGGACTCTGATGTGCTGAGCAGGAAGGAGTCCATGGAAATGGTGCCCTGGAGACCCACACAGGGTTTTGTTTGCCTTCCCAGTGTTTGCTCAACATTTAAAAATCCAGACTTTCAAGTGCTGTCATCAGATAACTGGCAATGCCAAGCCAGCCGTAATTGGCCGAAGCCAAGGTCCAGGTGGCTCCTTCAGACAGAGCCTGTAGTCTCTGTTTGCCACAGTACTTGCCTCTCCCTTTTCTTAAAACTGGGGGTACACCTCACTCAAAGATGTGTAGTGGATGCTGGCTGTGACCCAGTCCAGTGTCCCGTCCTCCACCTCCTGTGAAGACTACGGTTCACAGCTCTTCCCGTCTCCAAATCATTCTTCTCAGCTAAATGGGGGCTGCCTCCTAAGAAGTCATGTGCCCTTTCCTATCAGGTGTTCTCCTAGTTAATGATGGACTGACACAGGCGTGCAAAAGGCTCAGCCTACCCCATCCCCCTCTGCTTCCTTGCCTCAAGGGGGGACAAACCCTGTGGTATGTTTCCTGCTCCAGAGCTCCCCGTGGTGTCAGGCTGAAGCTCCACTCCAGCTGAGGCCATACCCAGTTCAGCTTCTTCCCCGGCTCTGCCCTTCCTCCCTCACTCCCTCTCCTGAGAGTGCCCCGGCAGTAAAGCAAATGCGCCAAAATTCCCGTACCAGGTACAGCTTCTAGGGAAAAAGCCCCTGAGTTTTCAATCCCTGGTTTAGAGGGAGAGCTGAAGCATGCTGAAACAGTTAAAAAAGAACTTCTCCACCAGGCAGGGCCGTAGTAGCTAGCCAGCCAGAAGAGGCATGCTTCAAGTTGTCACAGTCAATCTTCAGAGATCAATATAGGCCGTCAGATTGATGGGTATCAGGAGGGACCCAGAATGCATTCCTGCAGTGGCCTGAGAGAGTTACTATTGTAAGCAAGAACATGATTCTTTGTACCATACACCATGGGCTTACTTATCTCCTAATTATTGCCTGCCCTCTCCTGGGGGTCCTTCCTCTGTCATCAGCTGGGCAGACAGCTCATCCACAGTCAACACTGTGAAACCAGTATGATGCCTGACTGCTGCCAGCATGGGGTTGGGAGGTGCCTTCCTCAACATGTGCCCCAGCAGAAGAGCTTCATTTCTGGGGACAGGATGGCTAGCCCATTATTTTACACTAAGTAGGTCATGTTCCATTTTCACACTCTGCTGGAAATAACTGAATCCCTGAGAGCATGCCTAAGGCATCCAGGGGGTTTTAAAGAGAACCTCCTGAGAGGAATGTCATTGGCTGAGAGCCTCCAGCTGCTGCAACTTCAGATCCACTCAGCATTCACACTGAGACCATGCAGCTGCCAGCAAATGATGGAACGTGGTGAGGGTACTTGAGTCAGGTCATTTCTGCCAGGGGTCTCCCAATGAGCAACCCTTGCTATGAGGCTGCCCAGTGGTCTGGCTGTGACTTTCTCAGAGATGAAATGCAGTCTGAGGCTCACCCTACCCCAACCCCCTCCGCTTCCCTCCCTCCTTTCACAGGACTCAGGGCTGTATCTGCTCTGAAGCCTCTCCCCGCCTACTCCTGTCCCCTCTCCTTTTTTATTCTTTGCAGGCATTTCCCCCAGGAAACTTCTCAGCCTTTTCATTCCATCCTGGCATCTGCTCCTCACAGGACGCAAGCTGACATATTGGATTTAAGCCCTGAGGGGTGATCCGTGGAGCTGTGGGTGGAAAGTGAAGATCAAGCATAAACAAGACATTACAATGGAATCCAAGGTAGCAACACTTAAAATTATGGCAAGAACTTGTTCATTAGCGTGGAAAGATGTTTACGATAAAGTAAATCGAGAAATTACAAAACAGTATGTAGTGTATATTCCAAATTTGTTTTATGAAATTTATATACAGAAAAAGTTTAGAAGACTCTACCTCAAAATGTTGATTGCTTTACAGAAGTCTTTGCTTTTGTCTCTTTTGCACATTTCCATTTTCCCACAGGAGAAATAGTTTCAGCCTGGAGGAGGAGTACCTCAGAGCCCAGAGCATTTTGGGGAAATCATCCTGGTCTAAGATTCTATTGAGCCCCAGGGCTGCCCCATGAAGGGCACCATGTGAGCACCCAGGGCCTAGGGAAGAACTTGGAGACCTGAGAGCATAAAACTGGAGGGATGTCCCTGGAGAGAGTGTGAGAGGTCTCCCTCCCGGTCAAAGCAGGGATAATTTAATCCCTACCCCCACCATCACCACCTGTCCGATTCTGATGCCTTTCTTCTAGGTCCCCAGTGATCTGGCTGTGCGTATTTATTACAGCTCATTCATTCATTCAACCACGATTTACTGAGCTCTACTCTTGGCTGGTTCTGTTAAGTTCTGAGGATTCTAGGATACGGCAGACACCAACAGCGGCCTCTTGCCATCCATTCTCCTGTTAAGAAAATGACGATTTTGTTCAGGGCAACAGCATGTCTGGTTACCAACCACGTGTCCCAGCCCTCCTTGCAGCTAGGAGGGGGCTGGCTCGACCTGCAGGCTCCTTCTCTTCATCCCCTCCATCTCGGGAAAGGAGATGGGATGCTCGAGAGGAACAGCCACCTTAGGACTGTGAAATGAACATGAAAGGCAAAGACTATATTAAAGACGTTGGAGCAAAAATCTTGAAAGAATCAGTCACTGGCAGCATCATCAAATCACCAAAATGGACCTCCAGAGTTCTTGGTATATGAGAAAAACAAGCCTCCTAGTCTGTTTAAAGCACTGTTTGGGTAGTTTCTGTAACTTGCAGCTTAACAGAATCCTAAGTGGTGCAAACAGAATGAGTTACAAGCCCTGCCCTGCGTATGGACAGAGAACAGACAACTAAAAGGCAATTAGGAAACAGTGCTATCAGCAGGGTAGAGCAGAGATCCCCGGTTCTCTGGGCACGTATATCAAGGACAATGCACAAGAACCAGGGGATCAGAGAGGATTTTCTAGAGGACACAACACTTGCGTTGAGTCACGAAAAGTTAGTGGGGATTTAGGGAGACAAAGGGAGGAAGAGAGTGTGAATGGTTTTGGGCAGAGGCCATTCAGAATGGCTGGAGCATAGAAAAAGGGCAGGGATGCAGGAGATGGGGCCTGGGCTGCAGATCTTAGTACTCTAGCCAAGGTAAGAAGCTAGACTTTTATTCTCAGGGTAGTGGAGCAGTCCATTTGCATTTTAGCATGAGTATTTGTGCTACTCTGGTGGAGAATGGATGGGTAGGGTAGGGTTGGGTGAAGATTACTGATGCTGTCACCCAGGAGAAAGAAGGTAGATGGAATAGAAGGTGGAAGGAAAGCCTCAGAGGATGGAAAGGGATCCCAGGAAGGTGAAAGGGTCTGAGAGGAAGCAGGAGGCCACATCCACATCCAAGCAGCCCTGAAGTATAAGAGTCATACAAGAGGGAGAAGCAATAATACGGAAGCATTCGGGGGATGGCCAACCCGGGGCAGAGCCGGGAGGGCTTGGTAAGGCCAGAGGTGGAGAGGACATTCGGGGATGATGCTCCGTTTACCCGGGTGGTGCTCCTGAGGTTTCATGAGAGGGTCAGCTGGGACAGGGGCAATGGGCAGGTCGTTGGAGGAGATGCCAGAACAGTGTGGGCAGAGGGAAATGAAGGTGGGCAGCTGTGTTTGACGCAGATGGCAGGGACGTTAAACATGAGGGATTTAGCTGGTTTCCAAGAGAATTCATCCCTGCAATCCCAGACTGGAATCAATCGCTCCACTAACAGGCATGGGGCACCTACCATGTGCCCAGAAAGCTGGGTTTTAACAAGTCCCCTTGGGGCTTCTAATGCCTACTAAAGTTTGAGAATCACTAGGCTGGACCAATGTTTCTCAAACTTAAAGAGAAACATCCCTGAGATTCCTGCAAAGTGCAGATTTCGATTCAGTAGATCTGGGATGAGGGTGGAGAGTCTGTTTCTAATACGCTTTCAGAGGACACTGCTGTTGCTGGTCATGGACCACACTTTGAGTAGCAAGGGTCTAGACAGTAGAACTTGTTGAGACAGTGGAGAAACAGCTTCTATAGAGAGATCAGGGAATTGGCTGCTTTAGCCTGCACGAGGCTGAGATGATTTAGTGGCATTCTTCAAAAGATGTTGTTTCAATTTTTCTTTTTTTATTGAGGTCAAGGCAATGGAGAAATGGGCCAGCTTTGAAGCAGGCATAATTCAGAATAGGCTGCTTTTCCCCTCGGCCTCGGTAATGATGTCTTAAGAAGGCACTTGTCCCAAGGCTTCTGCCAGCTTGGGATTTCCTGAGAGGTTTTCCTCTCTTCACCACCCTGCTAACATCTACAGTCTCTGCTGTATTAAGTCTGAAGGTGACACACGTCAGGGAAGGCAGGACAAGGACACTGCCAGAGTGCGTTTATTGAAAATGTTGGAGAAGAAATGGAATTTTAGGTACAGTCGTCCCTTGCTATCCATCAGGCATTGGTTCCAGGACCCCTGCAGATACCAAAATCCACAAATGCCCAAGTCCCTTATAGAAAATGGTATAGTATTTGTATATAACCTATACACATCCTCCCCTATATTTTAAATCATCTCTAGATTACTTATAATACCTAATACAGTGTAAATACAATGTAAACACTATGTAAATAGTTGCCAGCACATGGGCAAATTCAAGTTTTGCTGTTTGGAACTTTCTGGAATTTTCCCCCCAAATATTTTCAATCCATGGTTGTTTGAATCCATGGATGTGAAATCCATGGATGTGAAATCCATGGATTTGGGGTGACAGCTGTAACTGCTGCTGTGGTGGCAGCTGAACTACAGTCAATAGCTAAGTCTTCTCCCAGTTCCTTGGGGAACCATGCTGGGGCAGGGGAGGGGCTGGAGCGCAGGTCACAAAGATCACTCCTTCCACTTGACTGTCAGCTGAACTTGGTAAAGGCAAAGCAGGAGCTGAATGTCTCCAAATCCATTTAGCTTGTGTTGTGTGGACCAGCAGAACAAATAATGGTCTCCAGGAACCACCTCAGAGCCTCAGGCCAGGGAAAGTCCTTCCAGACCCATCCTCACCCCGGGTCTCTGTGTGCCACTGGGCAAAGATTTCCCAACTCACAACTGTCTCAAAGAGGAAATCCAATGAGGAAAATGCCTATAATAATTCTTTCACAGTTCAGAGAAAGACAATATGAGGAGTAGTCACAGATGCCAGGTTCTGGAATCAGAGCTCCTGGGTTTGAATACAAACTCCAGCTTTTAATTGCTGTGTGTCCTTGGGCACATTTCTTTACCTCTCTGTGCTTCAATTTCTTCATCAACCAACTCTATTTGTTCTCTCCCTTTTACCAGGCTATGGGCTAAGGACAGTGATTGCATTTTGCTCATTTTTGCCTTCTGGTGGCATCTGATTGAGCTTAAGGTGCCTAAGTGACCATTTTAAGTTGGAATCTCCAGGCAGTAAGTGCCACTGGCATTCAGGAGAGGGAGAAAGGGGTGCCTGTGTGCTTGTGTCAGTTGTGTTGGGAAGGTTTGGAGAAGAAACGCCATTCAGGCTAAAATAGCACAATCGTACATTTCAGAGGAGGTGACAACTGCAGGGGCTCAAATGATGTCATCAGGGTTCAGCCCCCTTCTTTTCACCTCTAAGCCCAGCTTGCCCCAGGGTGGGCTCCATCTCCATGGAAGCTCTCCTCTTCAGACCAGATGGAGCCTCCAGGCAACCCCAGCTGAAAGAGTTGCCTTTCTTCAATAATTCTAACAAAAGTCCTGGAATTGAGCCCTTCATGGGCTCTGATTGGTTCACGTGCCATGCCCTCAGGCCAGGGTCTGCCCTTATTGGCCACTCCAGGGTCACATGCTCAGCCAGTATGCTGAATGGGGGTGGAGCCAGCTCCACCTACTACACGTGGGCTGAGGTTGGGGGAAGGGTGGTGCCCCAAGAAAAAGGGGGTGTCGGTACCAGAAGCAGGCAGAAGCACCCTCTGACCCTCAGAGCATCCAGCCCTGTGCCCTTGACTTTCTGACTCTACTCACAACGCCATTCTCCTTACCACAGGAGCTGCCCATGAGCGGGTGCCTGGGCCACACTCCATGTCCCTCGTATCTTTCCACTACCTGCATCTGATTCCCGAGCTCAGCAAGAGTCAGGGACAATCAAAAGAGTCGATGACTCCACACACACACGGAGCGACCCAGCCTACCTTGGACTCTTACGGCCAACTTTTGTTATATCGTTTCAATGAGAAAATACATTATGAGTTCCACACAACTGCTCTACAGATGGGATTTGGAAAATAAATATTCAGAGGCTAGGATGCTCTTTTTCCATCAGGACCAATACCCATTGGTCAATCTTCCCACCTCTGGTAAAATAATAGCAGCTGGTCAGGGCGTCCTCAAGCTAAATCCATGATACTCAACCTTGGCTCCAGATGGTGGTTTAAACGTTTTCCTGCTCTGACCACTTTATTCACTTTTGTGACTCTCCCGCCTTCGCCTCACTCCATCCTTTCCCTACTTCCAGCCCCAACACGAGTCTTCCCTTCCTACTCACTCCCGCCAAATCAGGCAGCACCCCTGCCTGGAAGAAGTAGAAAAGACTGTCTTTATCTTTAAGGGATCAGAGCCTCTGCTTTTCAAACAACTCCCCCATTCAAATTACAGCCAGGTAGGTAGTAGGAGCAGGGGTGGCAAGAAGAGTTGAGAAGCAGGTGTTCACAGGAAAAGGCAGCCAACAGGTAAATCACCTGAGATGAGGTAGGACATCTGGGAAAGCAGCAGTTGGAGCAGGACTAGGAACAGAAAACAAACTCGTGCATTGTTATAGCTGTAAACGTTCTTTATGCGCAAGCAAGAGACACCATCTTCAGCGCCATGAAGGGAGCAATGCAATTTATTAGAGGGCTATGGATGCCCACAAAATAGGAAGGAGATCTGACCTGCCATGTCTCAGAGAGGACAGGAGACAGAATGGTGTTGAGATTCTAGACAGAAGGAACTATTTTCTGTCCTTGTAAGATTCATTCGAGTTTCACATTTCCAGAAGTTTCACATTTCCAGAAGTTCCCCAAAGGAAAGCTGAGGGGCTGTTATCAAGAGGCAGGCTAAAATAGCGGTTCTCCATTGCAGAGGTCATAATGCTGTATTTGAGGTTTTCCCGTCTATTTAGACTTTGGGTATGCCTTTCTGTACTGTTTCTCTCTCCCTCTGTGTGAACTAGAGAGATAAAGTTGTGAGTAAATCATTCAGTAAGAACATCCCCAAGGCATTTTACTAACTAAGTGCCTGTGTCAGACCCTCTGCTGGTCACTGCAACACAAAGGCACAAATACATCATCATGGCCACCAAGGTTTAGAAGGGAAGGTAGACGTGGAACTCAGCGACAGCAGTCAATATTGTTCGTGCTGTGGGAGAGATATGCAGGGGGAATGCGGGGAGGAGGAAGCATGGCCAGGTCTGCCAAGGCGGTGGAGGCTTGAGAAGAGCATCTTCTGGGAGGTGACCCTGAGTCGAACCTGGAAAGATGGGGTTGGTAGAGGTTCAGCAGGGAGGCACTCGGGTCGAGTGGCTTACAGGGTGGTGTTCTAACCAGTACTCAGAGCAAAAGCAAAGGGGCAGAGGCACCAATCATTCTGGGTTGTTAAAAGAAGCAGTAAGTTCTCAGATGCTGAGGAGGAAGTGGAGTGTGGTGCCAGGTAAGGCTAGAGAGGAAATCACAGGCCAGGCCAGATCTCGGAAGGCCTTTGCAGTCCATGCTAAGGACTTTGGAATAAGTCTGTAGGTAGAGGGGCTCTCCAAGGATTTGAAGCAGAGAAGTGATGTGATCTGATTTGCATTTCAGGAAGATCCTGCTGGCGCAGAATGAAGGCTAGAAATGGAGATAGTTACAAGTTTATTGCAAAATTCTGGGCAGGGACCAGAACTAAAGCCATAATAATGAGGGTAAAGAAGAGGTGATAGGTAGGTGAGATGTTAGGACTCAGAGCTGATTTGTTAGGAAAGGTGAGGGACAGGGGGCATCACCCCCAGGTTTACAGCTCAGGTAGAGGTGACTGGTGAAGCCATTCTCCCAAAACAAGGTCTTCACAAAAGAAGAGGAATAAGTTGAGGAGAGAAAAAGATAAGTTCAGTGTCAGGTATTGGATCTTGGATGTCTGGGGCACCCAGGAAGAGCTCTCCAGTAGAAGGTGGGACCTCAGCATCCCAGAGCTGAGAGACAAGGACATGTGGAGCTGGGTGTGTGAGTGTAGGGGTGGGAGATGGCCTTAGGCCTGTGTGCTTGGGAGTGAAGATTGAGGGGCCAGGAGAGGAGCCTGAGAAGAGACTGTCAGGGAGGCAGGAGGAGACCCGAGAGAGTGTTGCCAGAGAGGCTGGCAGAGAATGATGTTTTCAGAAGAAGAGGACACGTTCAACAACCCTGGATGCCTCACAGAGATTCCCCACAATGAAGCTCGAAAAAAGTGCATTGGATTTGACGTTTATAAGGTCGTTGTTGACTGAAGTTAGAGATCTTTCAGTGCGGTGGTGGAGCGAGAGGCCAGATTGGGGTGAGCCCAACGGTGGGTGGTGCGTCAAGGAGAGGGAGCCATGATCATAGGAAGCTGACTTCTAACCCCCCATCCCCACCCCGTGCCCGTGGCCCCGTGCTGGCAGCAAGACCAAGACGAGCCGGGCTCTAAGGGACTCTGAAGACTTTCATTCATTTGTTCATCCATGTGTTTATCAAACATTATCTATAGAGTGTCTACTATATGCCAAGTCCTGTGCCGGGCACCCAGACCCAAAAGATGAGTAAGACCCAGTTGCTGCCCTAGAGATACTCAGGATTTAATTGGAAACACACCCAAAGATCAGACATGTAGCCATGTGATGGAGTCCCTTTTATAACCGAGTGATGAAGGATGACGGAAATCAAGGAAGGCTTCATGGAGAAGTGTCAATGGAGCGAGCTGGGTACTTAGAATCTGTCATATCCACCATGGCCAGGCAGGAAATCCCTTGAAGCAGGGGAGGGACAGGATCAGCTTTTTGTTGTGGTTTCATGCAGACAAGTGATGAATTTTCACAAATGTGCTACCCTCACGTAAGCAGCACCCAGAACAGGAAACAGGACATGACCAGCCTCCAGAAGTCCTTCCACTGGCCCCCACCCCCTTTTTTTTTTTTTTTTTTTTTACATTAAGAAAGAGTATTCGGTTCTCATTTGTGTTTTCTGTCTTTTGCTCAAGATTCCATCTATGAGATTCTTCTGTATCGCTGTGTGTAGTACTAGCTGGTCACTCTCTGACTGTCTGTTAGGAAGATGTGGCAAAGATGTGAATGAGTAGACTGTGAAACTCAGTCCCTTCCTTTGCTCTGCAGTCCTGGTGCATCTAATTGACCAGCTACCTTGGCTCCTTTCCACTCCCCAAATTTATATGGGCGGGGCCAGCTCTCCCCATGCCCCACCTCTCTCAGTAAGAGTCATTATTCACTTCTCGGATTGCTTACAATGTTCACTTAGGTGCAAGGTCTCTTGACCGTCCACCTGTGCACGTGTGTACATGTACGTGTGCATTTGTGTGTGTGCGTGTGTGTCGGCAGGGAAGGAGAGGGATGGCGCTCTGTAGGGTTTGCTCCAGCCTGGGCCCCATTTGGGGGCTGGCCTGTGAGGCCGAAAGGCTGTCCTGGAGAGACACAGGCCAGCTTGCAGGGGGAGTTGTGATGGACAAAATGGGAAGCGGAGTGGTGGATGGCGTGGCAGGGTGTGAATGACAGAGCCAGAGCCCTGCCTGTCCCAGTAATGAAGGGACCACCCTCAGAGGAGACCTAAGTCATTACTGTCATTCTAACTGCCACCCTCTCGAACACTCAGGAAGCTTTCAAATCCCAGAGCAATCCATTCCCCATTTCTGCTGGAAGAAAAATGAGAAATCATATGCTGGGAGGAATAAGTAATTCCTGCCTGTCTTTTTAAAAATACATCAAGTCCCTGCAGAGAATATGCTTTCAAACCGAGGCCTTCAGATCCATATCAGCAGGGCGGTTTCTGCTGCCAAGGCCTCTGCTGCGGACAGCTCCCCATCAAATTCCTGAAGGAAGAGGTTATATCACTAACAAGACCTACCCTTGGAGTCTCTCTTGCCTGAGTTTTGTCCTAGGTGCCCTTTATTCTTTCCTTCGCCTATTCAGAGGTTAATAAGCTCATATTTTCAAGAGCAGCTCTGGTGTGAAGGATGCCTGGCTCTGTTCCCTCTCGACCTAGAATGAAGGTTTGTTCTTTCAGAAGTCGGCAGTGGAAATGTTTAGAGACCTGACCTGTCAGGTGAAAGGGCTCTAGTGTAAATCCTGTTGGGCTGAGGGCCTTGTGGGGAGTGGGAGGTTGGGGGCTCTGGAAAGGTGAGGACTCCTTGCCTCTAAAATATACACCGGCTTTCTCTTTGCAGGCATCCAGTCTAGTGCTTTGCTTGCTCTGTATTTCTGAGTTTCCTTGTCTGCAAGAGTCTGATTATCTCACGAATTGGCAGGATGGCCTCTGGATCCAGTAACCTTAGAATATGGGTTGGGAGCCCCGACCTGAGAACTAGAAGGGTCTGTCCTAGAACTTCTAGCTATTTAGGGGCAGAATCAGGACTAGGAAGTTTCAGAGGCTATTGTCTCCTTCCTCCTAACGTGAAGTTTCTCTTCTCTGTTTACCTCTCAGCAACCTTCTGGTGAGACTTCTCTGATAATCCTTTATCATGTTTCTGTGATCTAAGTGACTGTCTCTTTTTAGTCTCCACGAATATTTTCCTGATCATGTCAAGACATAGTCTCAAGAAAAATATGCTATAATAACCACATGAGGTTATTAATGGCTGCTGTTAGGCAATGTGGAGTCCGCGTCCCAAGAGTATTTGCATTTCAGTAGCGGTAGAGGCACACACGCACCTCCAATGGTTATTTGTAAGATTTACAGTGTTCCGACTTCCCGCTTTCTCAGCACATGGAAAGTTGAACTTCTCCCTCCTTGTTTAATCAGGTGTGGCCACATGACCCTCTTGGGCCAATGAAATGTAAGTGGAGGTGGCATGTGTTGCTGCTGGTGAAAACTTTAAGAACCAGTGTGTGATTTGCCACATTCTTTGTCTTGCCTCACCAGTTGAAAGCCTATGTCAAGGTGGGTCTACTGACCCATGACAGAACCTGTGGGGGAGTGAGAAATGAACTTTATTGGATTAAACATCTGAGATTTGGGGGATGTTTATTACTGCAGCATAACCTAGCATATCCATGCTGATAAATAGGCTGTGGAATTTCAGGCATTTAAAATGGCATGCCCAATAGCACTGGACAGTTAGGGGACATGGACTATGTCATTGTGTCCTAGCCTACTTCTATAACCACCACGCACCAAGCCACAGCCTTGGGCATGTGGAGTACACCCAGCATCTAAGCTGTATTAATTGGGGGCACTCATTGACTTGAAGGTGGAAGGAGTGTCAGAAAGTGAGCCCAGGCCACATAACACCTGCCTCATTCCTCTTCAGGGCAGACACCTCCAAGTGTGTGTGTAGCCAGGTAGAGACTTGATCAGGCCCGGAAGATGTCTGGGCTATGAGCCCAGTCTGTGTACATTATTGGATTGTAATTTATATCCCTTTGCCCTGATTTGATTTTTCCCTGTATTGCTTTTCTCTGAAAATAAAACATAAATCTTTGTGGTCAGTGTTATAGAAGGCAGTCAAATCCTTCCCCGTGTCTTCTCAAACAGAACCTCAAAGTTAGCCATTGCAAATTCAATCCCACAGAGTTTTATTAAGAACCTACTACGTGCCCTTGGAGATGGTCCCTGCCTTAGCTTTCACAGTCTAGCAGAGAAGATGAAACGTTAAAAAATAACTAGAACAAAATGTAAGAACTGTATATAGCTCATTCATTCAATAAACATTTAGTGAAGATGATTGTGTCCTAGGTGATAGAAGTTATAGAAAGTGTAGATGTATGACTAGACAGTGATAGAAACACTTAGGAGCAATTATCTCCTTCTGGAAGAAGGGAGGTATTCTAGATAGTTTTGCTTCATAACAAACCACCCCAAACCCCAGTGACTTAAAATAGCCATTGTATTAAATTTACAGGTTCTATGGGTTGGGAATCCAGGCAGGGAACAGTGGAAATAGATTATCTCTGCTACTAACATCTTAAAGGACGCTAAGGGGGTAGGCAACCTCATGGTCTGGGACTGGAGTCGTCGAGAGACTGGTTCCTGGACTGGGGTGATTCAAAGAGGAGGCTCTGCTGAAACTGACAACCTGCAGGTCACCTTTCAATGTGGCTTGAGCTTCTCACAGTATGGAGGCTGGGTCCCAAGAGGGAGCATTACAGAAGGAGTGCCATGAGAGTGAGTGTTCCACAAGAAGTAGGAGCACATGGTAAGGCCTTTTGTGACCTAGCCTTGGAAATCCTACAGTGCCACTTCCTCTGCATTCTACTGGTTTATAAGTCAGTCACTAAGGCCAACCCAGGATCAAGGCGTGAGACATAGATGCCACCTCTCAATGAGAGGAACGTACAAGAATTTGTAGACATGTTTTATTTATTTAATTTTATTTTATTTATTTTTTATACAGCAGGTTCTTATTAGTTATCTATTTTATACATATTAGTGTATATATGTCAATCCCAATCTCCCAATTCATCCCACCACCACTACCACCCTCCCCCACCCTGGGCTTTCCTCCTTTTTGTGTCCATACGTTTGTTCTCTATGTCTGTGTCTCTATTTCTGCCTTGCAAACTGGTTCATCTGTATCATTTTTCTAGATTCCATATATACGCATTAACATACGATATTTTTTTTCTCTTTCTGACTTACTTCACTCTGTATGACAGTCTCTAAGTCCATCTACATCTCTACAAATGACCCAGTTTTGTTCCTTTTTATGGCTGAGCAATATTCCATTGCATACATGCACCACATCTTCTTTATCCATTCATCTGTCGATGGACATTTAAGTTGCTTCCATGACCTGGCTATTGTAAATAGTGCTGCAATGAACATTGGGGTGCAGGTGTCTTTTTGAATTATGGTTTTCTCAAGGTATATGCCCAGTAGTGGGATTGCTGGGTCATATGGTAATTCTATTTTTAGTTTTTTAAGGAACCTCCATACTGTTCTCCATAGTGGCTGTATCAATTTACATTCCCACCAACAGTGCAAGAGGGTTCCCTTTTCTCCACACCCTCTGCAGCATTTGTTGTTTGTAGATTTTTGGATGATGGCCATTCTAATTGGTGTGAGGTGATACCTCATTGTAGTTTTGATTTGCATTTCTCTAATAATTAGTGATGTTGAACAGCTTCTCCTGTGCCTCTTGGCCAGCAGTATGTCTTCTTTGGAGAAATGTCTGTTTAGGTCTTCTGCCCATTTTTGGATTGGGTTGTTTGTTTTTTTAATATTGAGCTGCATGAGCTGTTTATATATTTTGGAGATTAATCCTTTGTCCGTTGAATCATTTGCAAATATTTTCTCCCATTCTGAGGGTTGTCTTTTTGTCTTGTTTATGGTTTCCTTTGCTGTGCAAAAGCTTTGAAGTTTCATTAGGTCCCATTTGTTTATTTTTGTTTTTATTTCCATTACTCTAGAAGGTGGGTCAAAAAAGATCTTGCTGTGATTTATGTCAAAGAGTGTTCTTCCTATGTTTTCCCCTAAGAGTTTTATAGTGTCTGGTCTTACATTTAGGTCTTTAATCCATTTTGAGTTTATTTTTGTGTATGGTGTTAGGGAGTGTTCTAATTTCATTCTTTTACATGTAGCTGTCCAGTTTTCCCAGCACCACTTATTGAAGAGACTGTCTTTTCTCCATTGTATATCCTTGCCTCCTTTGTCATACATTAGTTGACCGTAGGTGCGTGGGTTTATCTCTGGGCTTTCTATCCTGTTCCATCGATGTATATCTCTGTTTTTGTGCCAGTACCATATTGTCTTGATTACTGTAACTTTGTAGTGTAGTGTGAAGTCAGGGAGTCTGATTCCTCCAGCTCCGGTTTTTCCCGTCAAGACTGCTTTGGCTATTCGGGGTCTTTTGTGTCTCCATACAAATTTTAAGATTTTTTGTTCTAGTTCCGTAAAAAATGCCATTGGTAATTTGATAGGGATTGCATTGAATCTGTAGATTGCTTTGGGTAGTATAGTCATTTTCACAATATTGATTCTTCCAAACCAAGAACATGGTATATCTCTCCATCTGTTTGTGTCATCCTTGATTTCTTTCATAGTGTCTTATCATTTTCTGAGTACAGGTCTTTTACCTCCTTAGGTAGGTTTTTTCCTAGGTATTTTATTCTTTTTGTTGCAATGGTGAATGGGAATGTTTCCTTAATTTCTCTTTCAGATGTTTCATCATTATTGTATAGGAATACAAGAGATTTCTGTGCATGAATTTTGTATCCTGCAACTTTACCAAATTCATTGATTAGCTCTAGTAGTTTTCTGGTGGCATCTTTAGGATTCTCTATGTATACTATCATGTCATCTGCAAACAGTGACAGGCTTACTTCTTCTTTTCCAATTTGGATTCCTTTTATTTCTTTTTCTTCTCTGATTGCTCTGGCTGGGACTTCCAAAACTATGTTGAATAATAGTGCCAAGAGTGGACATCCTTGTCTTGTTCCTGATCTTAGAGGAAATGGTTTCATTTTTTCACCACTGAGAATGATGTTTGCTGTGGGTTTGTTGTATATGGCCTTTATTATGTTGAGGTAGGTTCCCTCTGTGCCCACTTTCTGGAGAGTTTTTATCATATATGGGTGTTGAATTTTGTCAAAAGCTTTTTCTGCATCTATTGAGATGATCATATGGTTTTTATTCTTCAATTTGTTAAAATGGTGTAACACATTGATTGATTTGTGTATATTGAAGAATCCTTGCATCTCTGGGATAAATTCCACTTGATCATGGTGTATGATCCTTTTAATGTGTTGTTAGATTCTGTTTGCTAGTATTTTGTTGAGGATTTTTGCATCTATACTCATCAGTGATATTGTTCTGTAATTTTCTTTTTTTGTAGTATCTTTGTCTGGTTTTGGTATCAGGGTGATGGTGGCCTCATAGAATGAGTTTGGGAGTGTTCCTTCCTCCACAGTTCTTTGGAAGAGTTTGAGAAGGATGGATGTTAGCTCTTCTCTAAGTGAAGCCATCTGGTCCTGGACTTTTGTTTGTTGGAATATTTTTAATCACAGTTTCAATTTCATTACTTGTGATTGGTCTGTTCATATTTTCTATTTCTTCCTGGTTCAGTCTTGGAAGGTTATACCTTCCTAAGTATTTGTCCATTTCTTCCAGGCTGTCCATTTTATTGGCATAGAGTTGCTTGTAGTAGTCTCTTAGGATGCTTTGTATTTCTGCAGTTGTAACTTCTCCTTTTTCATTTCTAATTTTATTGATTTGAGTCGTCTCCCTCTTTTTCTTGATGAGTCTGGCTAATGGTTTATCAATTTTGTTGATCTTCTCAATGAACCAGCTTTTAGTTTTATTGATCTTTGCTATTGTTTTCTTTGTTTCTAGTTCATTTATTTCTGCTCTGATCTTTATGATTTCTTTCCTTCTGCTAACTTTGGGTTGTGTTTATTCTTCTTTCTCTAGTTCCTTTAGGTATAAAGTTAGATTGTTTATTTGAGATTTTTCTTGTTTCTTGAGGTAGGCTTGTATAGCTATATACTTCCCTCTTAGAACTGCTTTTGCTACATCCCATAGGTTTTGGTTCATCGTGTTTTCCTTGTCATTTGTCTCTAGGTATTTTCTGATTTCCCCTTTGATTTCTTCAGTGATCTCTTGGTTATTTAGTAATGTATTGTTTAGCCTCCATGTGTTTGTGTTTTTTACTTTTTTTCCCCTGTAATTCATTTCTAATCTCATAGCGTTGTGGTCAGAAAAGATGCTTGATGTGATTTCAATTTTCTTAAGTTTACTGAGGCTTGATTTGTGACCCAAGATGTGATCTATCCTGGAGAATGTTCGGTGTGCACTTGAGAAGAAAGTGTAATCTGATGTTTTTGGATGGAATATCCTATAAATATCAATTAAACCTATCTGGTCTATTGTGTCATTTAAACCTTGTTTTTCCTTATTAATTTTCTGTCTGGATGATCTGTCCATTGGTGTAAGTGAGGCGTTAAAGTCCCCCACTATTATTGTGTAACCGTCGATTTCCTCTTTTATAGCTGTTAACAGTTGCCTTATGTATTGAGGTGCTCCTATGTTGGGTGCATATATATTTATAATTGTTATATCTTCTTCTTGGATTGATCCTTTGACCATTATGTAGTGTCCTTTCTTGCCTCTTGTAACATTCTTTATTTTAAAGTCTATTTTATCTGATATGAGTATAGCTACTCCAGCTTTCTTTTGATTTCCATTTGCATGGAATATCTTTTTCCATCCCCTCACTTTCAGTCTGTATGTGTCCCTAGGTCTGAAGTGGGTCTCTTGTAGACAGCATATATATGGGTCTTGTTTTTGTATCCATTCGGCCAGCCTGTGTCTTTTGGTTGGAGCATTTAATCCATTCACATTTAAGGTAATTATAGATATGTATGTTCCTATTACCATTTTCTTAATTGTTTTGGGTTTGTTTTTGTAAGTCCTTTTCTCCTCTTGTGTTTCCCACTTAGAGAAGTTCCTTTAGCATTTGTTGTAGAGCTGGTTTGGTGGTGCTGAATTCTCTTAGCTTTTGCTTGTCTGTAAAAATTTTGATTTCTCCATTGAATCTGAATGAGACCCTTCCCAGGTAGAGTATTCTTGGTTATAGGTTCTTTCCTTTCATCACTTTAAATATATTGTGCCACTCCCTTCTGGCTTGTAGAGTTTCCTCTGAGAAATCAGCTGTTAACCATATGGGAGTTCCCTTGTATGTGATTTGTCATTTTTCTCTTGTTGCTTTTAATAATTTTTCTTTATCTTTAATTTTTGTCAGTTTGATTAGTATGTGTCTCGGCGTGTTTCTCCTTGGGTTTGTCCTGTATGGGACTCTCTGCACTTCCTGGACTTGGATGGCAATTTCCTTTCCCATGTTAAGGAAGTTTTCGACTATAATCTCTTCAAATATTTTCTAGGGTCCTTTCTCTCTCTCTTCTGCTTCTGGGACCCCTATTATGCCAATGTTGGTATGTTTAATGTTGTTCCAGAGGCCTCTTAGGCTGTCTTCATTTCTTTTCATTCTTTTTTCTTTATTCTGTTCCGCAGCAGTGAATTCCACCATTCTGTCTCCCAGGTCACTTCTCTGTTCTTCTGCCTCAGTTATTCTGCTATTGATTCCTTCTAGTGTAGTTTTCATTTCAGTTATTGTATTGTTCATCTCTGTTTGTTTGTTCTTTAATTCTTCTAGGTCTTTGTTAAACATTTCTTGCATCTTCTCCATCTTTGCCTCCATTCTTTTTCCTAGGTCCTGGATCATCTTCACTATCATTATCCTGAATTCTTTTTCTGGAAGGTTGCCTATCTCCACTTCAGTTAGTTGTTTTTCTGGGGTTTTATTTTGTTCCTTCATCTGGTACATAGTCCTCTGCCTTTTCATTTTGTCTGTCTTTCTTTGAATGTCTGTAGACACGTTTTAAAGCCATCACAGTAAACGAGGATTCAGATCTTGCTAGTTGTCTAATTCGGTTTTATTTTTACCTTCTTAGTAACAGAACCCCTCTATTGTTAGACAGTTAACTCAGAGGTGTTTTTTTTTTTTTTTAAAGTATGTTTCCCAGCCTCCCTTGAAGATGGAGGTGTCCAATGAGTTTTAGAATGACACAATGGGATGTGGTCACCCCATGTGCCAGAGAATAAAACCCATATACATTTTAAGGGATCAATTTACATCTGATAATCATTGATATAATCAGAAACATTGAAAAAATAATGTTCTTAGACTAATGTTGCTTTCTGCATTCCAATTTTCTGGAACAACACAGTAAGTTGTTTTGCTTTTTAAAAGCAGACAGGAGATTATTTTAATTTCTTGGGTACACTGTCCAAAAGAAAACTTAAAAAAGATAAGCTAAACTATGTATACTTAATTTCTAAAGAAAATACATCCCACTGTCACCTTTAGCTGCTCTGCTGAGAGAAAATAAATTGTGGTTGTAAACAGCACGGGCTCCCAATGGCTGGCTCCCTAAATAGCTGTGTGATCTTGGGCTGGTAACTTAGTCTCTCTGTGCCTCAACTTCTTCAATATAAAATAGTAATAATTTAAGCTTGCTTCAAAGAGTCATCATGAAGTTAGAAAGAGATCATTCTTGAAAAGTGCTTAGAACAGTGTTTGAAAGGTAGGAAGAATTCAATAACTGTTAGAAAGTGTAAATGCTAATTTTCAAAATATGTAGCTTTATAACATTCTAGCTCCTTTGGGGTCCTACATTGTGCCTTTTTTGTGCGGTGCTAGTGTAATGTCATACACATAATTGGTGCTCAGTAAATTCTTGCTTGTTAAGTTGGTTGAGTTTAACACCCCCTTCAAGGAGTTGGTGCACACATTAATTGGAAAGGAGCAAGGCTGCGGAGAAATTTGGTTTTTCAGATGTTACAGCACATATTCACGATCCAGGAATCCACTTTGATTAATTCATGACTCATTTTGTTTTTCAAGGTTTTTAAAAAACAAAACTCAATTTAAAAACTCTATTAGGGAATTAGATAAGTAAACCAGTCCACTTTTCTCAGGTTATTCGATGTTGGAATAGTATTTGCCTAGGGAAGGCTTCTACTGTAGCTAATGTTGGGGGTGCTGCTCTCCGCTTATTACCAACCTCTCTATCCACCATCGATTCAGCCATGAAATCGTCATTGAGCTCCTATGACAATGACAATTGTGCCATTGTCAGTGCCAGGCAATAGGTCCGTGCTGCTCTATAAGTCCATGCCCTCGTGATGTTTACAATCTAGTGGAAAGTCACACACAGAAATGCAAAAATGTAACTGCAACAAGAAAAACACGTACAGTAATGTGTACTGAAAAAGGCATATGTATATACGGATACAGGGGCATGTGCATGTGTGTGTGTGCGTTCAGACACTTGTATGCTTACATACACATATTGATACACACAAATGTCTAACATATGTTTTAAGTTTAGGGGTATCATGAATTTTATTGTTAATAATGTAAACTGAACTGCTACTTTGATGTGATATTGTGCGTAGTCTGTCTCCTGCTCCTTTCGAACTATTAATAAGAGCTCACATTTGTTGAGCACTAACAGATACTGTGTTAAAAGCTTGAATATTCCCAACAACACCCTGAGACAGGAACTCCCATTATCCCCATTTCCAGATGAGGGATGGAGGCCAGATGAGTTCAGTACCTTGTCCTAAGTCAATCATGAAGCTTCTATCTCTGCCTGTCTGCTTTTGTCTTCTTTCAACAAACACAATAGAGAAATGGATCCTTTGGAAGGCAGAGGTGTTCAGGGTCCGTATGGAGAGCCAGGGAGCAAGAATGTGGTGACAGTTCAAAGTACCACACGAGGTGGTCTCGCAAGAGTGGTGGGGTCGGGATCTTATTGGCACCACCTGGCCCCTGGCTCTCCCTGAGCAAGCATGACTGCTTCCACAATTTCAACAGCCTCTGCTGTTCAGACAGCCTCTCATCTCAGTCCCTTGTTGAGGCTGAAGGTGTGAAATGCCAGGTGTCTTCTGAATGCCTCTACCTGATGGTGTCCAGCCCTTCAAGTTCAGTAGGACTAAACTCATTACCCCCCAACCATCTCCTGTTTCTCTCTTGTTCTCTCATCACCATTCATAGCATGGATTTCAGATTCATCTTCAACCTCCCCAGCCCCAACATGAAGTAAGTGACTGCATCTCAGAAATATTTTGTTTAACGCCAAGATGCTTCAATCCCGTGGTTCTTGTCTGATGATGGTGTGACTCCCAGAGTCCCCTTGGAGAAGTGTCTTTCCCCACTGACATTTCTTGTCCCCTCATTTCTCAAAATCGGGGTCCCTGCATGAACACCCACCCATTTGCCCATGGCTTTCAGCTCAGGTGTTGAGAATCGTTTCCGTGCTTGACATGTGAATGGCTCTGGCCACACTGAAGATCCCAAGGGATTTCCATGGCAGGCAAGTAGGTCAAGTATTTCCTTTGGGAGTAGATAACGGTGTCAGCAGAGGCACCGTTCTTTGAAAATTGAACTTGGCGATTCCTCAAAAGCGTTTGGATCCTCCCCAGTGCCTTGCTAGCAGGCCCGTTAAAGAAGCCGGCTTCAGATTGCCTGGAAGTATTCTGTCAGGTAAGCCAGCTGCTCGGAGAATCCAAGGCCAGTTTTCCAGAGGCCTGTGCCAGGCTACACTTCTGTGCAGTGTATGTTTCAAGCTGTGTGTGGCAGGGGGCTGTGGGTATGTGCCTGGCTGGGTGGGCAAGTGGCTTCTAAAATTCCCAGGGCAGTGGAGTAGGGAAAGGATGTCCAGCCAAAGAGGCGGACGAGACGACTAAAACTGCTAGTGATTGGGGCACATTGAGAAGGACCACATTTACAAGAAAACTGATTTCCATGTCGGCACCAAGTATTAATGACCAGTAACAATTGTGAAGAAGTTAATGGAATTAAAAGTATTTCACATATGGTATCATTTAATCCTTATGAGAATTCCAGAGGAAGCTTCTGTTATCCTGCCATGTGCTTCACCTTCAGAGTATTTGTTATAATGACAGCTATGCATTTCTTTTGAGATTTTAAAAAATGGCTGTCTTGATTCACAGAAAGATAGACAAGATGAAAAGGTAGAGGGCTATGTACCAGATGAAGGAACAAGATAAAATCCTAGAAAAACAACTAACTGAAGTGGAGATAGGCAACCTTCCAGAAAAGGAATTGAAGATAATGATAGTGAAGATGATCCAGGACCTAGGAAAAAGAATGGAGGCAAAGATGGAGAAGATGCAAGAAATGTTTAACAAAAAGACCTAGAAGAATTAAAGAACAAACAAACAGAGATGAACAATACAATAACTGAAATGAAAACTACACTAGAAGGAATCAATAGCAGAATAACAGAGGCAGAAGAACAGAGAATTGACCTGGAAGACAGAATGGTGGAATTCACTGCTGCGGAACAGAATAAAGAAAAAGGAATGAAAAGAAATGAAGACAGCCTAAGAGACCTCTGGGACAACATTAAACGCAACAACATTCGCAGTATAGGGGTCCCAGAAGGAGAAGAGAGAAAGAAAGGACCCGAGAAAATATTTGAAGAGATTATAGTCAAAAACTTCCCTAACACGGGAAAGGAAATAGCCATGCAAGTCCAGGAAGTCCAGGAAGGAGAGTCCCATACAGGATAAACCCAAGGAGAAACACGCCAAGACACATAGTAATCAAACTGGCAAAAATTAAAGAAAAAGAAAAATTATTCAAAGCAGCAAGGGAAAAATGACAAATCACATACAAGGGAACTCCCATAAGGTTAACAGCTGATTTCTCAGCAGAAACTCTACAAGCCAGAAGGGAGTGGCATGATATACTTAAAGTGATGAAAAGGAAGAACCTACACCCAAGATTACTGTACCCAGAAAGGATCTCATTCAGATTTGATGGAGAATTCAAAATTTTTACAGACAAGCAAAAGCTAAGAGAATTCAGCACCACCAAACCAGCTCTACAACAAATGCTAAAGGAACTTCTCTAAGTGGGAAACACATGAGAGGAAAAGGACCTACAAAAACAAACCCAAAACAATTAAGAAAATGGTAATAGGAACATACATATCAATAATTACCTTAAATGTGAATGGATTAAATGCTCCAACCAAAAGACACAGGCTGGCCGAATGGATACAAAAACAAGACCCATATATATGCTGTCTACAAGAGACCCACTTCAGACCTGGGGACACATACAGACTGAAAGTGAGGGGATGGAAAAAGATATTCCATGCAAATGGAAATCAAAAGAAAGCTGGAGTAGCAATACTCATATCAAATAAAATAGACTTTAAAATAAAGAATGTTACAAAAGACAAGGAAGGACACTACATAATGATCAAGGGATCAATCCAAGAAGAAGATATAACAATTATAAATATATATGCACCCAACATAGGAGCCCCTCAATACATAAGGCAACTGTTAACAGCTATAAAAGAGGAAATCGACGGTTACACAATAATAGTGGGGGACTTTAACACCTCACTTACACCAATGGACAGATCATCCAAAACGAAATAAATAAGGAAACACAAGGTTTTAATGACACAATAGACCAGATAGATTTAATTGATATTTATAGGATATTCCATCCAAAAACAGCAGATTACACTTTCTTCTCAAGTGCACACCGAACATTCTCCAGGATAGATCACATCTTGGGTCACAAACCAAGCCTCAGTAAATTTAAGAAGATTGAAATCATATCAAGCATCTTTTCTGACCACAATGGTATGAGATTAGAAATGAATTACAGGGGAAAAAACTTAAAAAACCAAACACATGGAGGCTAAACAATACTAAATAACCAAGAGATCACTGAAGAAATCAAAGAGGAAATCAGAAAATACCTAGAGACAAATGACAAGGAAAACACGACGATCCAAAACCTATGGGATGCAGCAAAAGCGGTTCTAAGAGGGAAGTATATAGCTATACAAGCCTACCTCAAGAAACAAGAAAAATCTCAAATAAACAATCTAACCTTACACCTAAAGGAACTAGAGAAAGAAGAACAAACACAACCCAAAGTTAGCAGAAGGAAAGAAATCATAAAGATCAGAGCAGAGATAAATGAACTAGAAAGAAAGAAAACAATAGCAAAGATCAATAAAACTAAAAGCTGGTTCATTGAGAAGATAAACAAAATTGATAAACCATTAGCCAGACTCATCAAGAAAAAGAGGGAGAGGACTCAAATCAATAAAATTAGAAATGAAAAAGGAGAAGTTACAACGGACACTGCAGAAATACAAAGCATCCTAAGAGACTACTACAAGCAACTCTATGCCAATAAAATGGACAGCCTGGAAGAAATGGACAAATTGTTAGGAAGGTATAACCTTCCAAGACTGAACCAGGAAGAAATAGAAAATATGAACAGACCAATCACAAGTAATGAAATTGAAACTGTGATTAAAAATCTTCCAACAAACAAAAGTCCAGGACCACATGGCTTCACAGGTGAATTCTATCAAACATTTAGAGAAGAGCTAACACCTATCCTTCTCAAACTCTCCCAAAGAACTGTGGAGAAAGGAACACTCCCAAACTCATTCTATGAGGCCACCATCACCCTGATACCAAAACCAGACAAAGACACTACAAAAAAAGAAAAGTACAGACCAATATCACTGATGAATATAGATGCAAAAATCCTCAACAAAATACTAGCAAACATTATCCAACAATACATTAAAAGGATCATACACCATGATCAAATGGAATTTATCCCAGGGATGCAAAGATTCTTTAATATAAGCAAATCAATCAATGTGATAGACCGTTTTAACAAATTGAAGAACAAAAACCATATGATCATCTCAACAGATGCAGAAAAAGCTTTTGACAAAATTCAACACCCATATATGATAAAAACTCTCCAGAAAGTGGGCACAGAGGGAACCTACCTCAACATAATAAAGGCCATATATGACAAACCCACAGCAAACATCATTCTCAGTGGTGAAAAAATGAAACCATTTCCTCTAAGATCAGGAACAAGACAAGGATGTCCACTCTCGCCACTATTATTCAACATAGTTTTGGAAGTCCCAGCCAGAGCAATCAGAGAAGAAAAAGAAATAAAAGGAATCCAAATTGGAAAAGAAGGAGTAAGCCTGTCACTGTTTGCAGATGACATGATAGTATACATAGAGAATCCTAAAGATGCCACCAGAAAACTACTAGAGCTAATCAATGAATTTGGTAAAGTTGCAGGATACAAAATTAATGCACAGAAATCTCTTGTATTCCTATACAATAATGATGAAAAGTCTGAAAGAGAAATTAAGGAAACACTCCCATTCACCACTGCAACAAAAAGAATAAAATACCGAGGAAAAAACCTACCTAAGGAGGTAAAAGACCTGTACTCAGAAAATGATAAGACACTGATGAAAGAAATCAAGGATGACACAAACAGATGGAGAGATATACCATGTTCTTGGATTGGAAGAATCAATGTTGTGAAAATGAGTATACTACTGAAAGCAATCTACAGATTCAATGCAATCCCTATCAAATTACCAATGGCATTTTTTACAGATCTAGAACAAAAAATCTTAAAATTTGTATGGAGACACAAAAGACCCCGAATAGCCAAAGCAGTCTTGAGGGAAGAAACGGAGCAGGAGGAATCAGACTCCCTGACTTCAGACTATACTACAAAGCTACAGTAATCAAGACAATGTGGTACTGGCACAAAAACAGAAACATAGATCAATGGAACAAGATAGAAAGCCCAGAGGTAAACTCACGCACCTATGGTCAACTAATCTATGACAAAGGAGGCAAGGATATACAATGGGGAAAAGACAGTCTCTTCAATAAGTGGTGCTGGGAAAACTGGACAGCTACATGTAAAAGAATGAAATTAGAACACTCCCTAACACCACACACAAAAATAAACTCAAAATGGATTAGAGACCTAAATGTAAGACCAGACACTATAAAACTCTTAGAGGAAAACATAGGATGAACACTCTTTGACATAAATCACAGAAAGATCTTTTTTGATCCACCTCCTAGAGTAATGGATATAAAAACAAAAATAAACAAATGGGACCTAATGAAACTTCAAAGCTTTTGCACAGCAAAGGAAACCATAAACAAGACGAAAAGACAACTCTCAGAATGGGAGAAAATATTTGCAAACGAATCAACGGACAAAGGATTAATCTCCAAAATATATAAACAGCTCATGCAGCTCAATATTAAAAAAACAAACAACCCAATCCAAAAATGGGCAGAAGACCTAAACAGACATTTCTCCAAAGAAGACATGCAGATGGCGAAGAGGCACAACATCACTAATTATTAGAGAAATGCAAATCAAAACTACAGTGAGGTATCACCTCACACCAGTTAGAATGGGCATCATCAGAAAATCTACAAACAACAAATGCTGGAGAGGGTGTGGAGAAAAGGGAACCCTCTCTTGCACTGTTGGTCGGAATGTAAATTGATACAGCCACTATGGAGAACAGTATGGAGGTTCCTTAAAAAACTAAAAATAGAACTACCATACGACCCAGCAATCCCACTACTGGGCATTTACCCTGAGAAAACCAGAATTCAAAAAGAGTCATGTACCAAAATATTCATTGCAGCTCTATTTACAATAGCCAGGACATGGAAGGAACCTAAGTGTCCATTAACAGATGAATGGATAAAGAAGATGTGGCACATATATACAATGGAATATTACTCAGCCATAAAAAGAAACAAAATTGAGTTATTTGTAGTGAGGTGGATGGACCTAGAGTCTGTCATACAGAGTGAAGTAAGTCAGAAAGAGAAAAAGAAATACCATATCCTAACACATATATATGGAATCTAAGGGAAAAAAAAAAGTCATGAAGAACCTAGGGGCAAGATGGGAATAAAGACACAGACCTACTAGAGAATGGATTTGAGGATATGGGGAGGGGGAAGGGTAAGCTGCGACAAAGTGAGAGAGTGGCATGGACATATATACACTACCAAATGTAAAATAGATAGCTAGTGGGAAGCAGCCACATAGCACAAGGAGATCAGCTCGGTGTTTTGTGACCACCTAGAGGGGTGGGATAGGGAGGGTGGGAGGGAGGGAGACGCAAGAGGGAAGAGATATGGGAACATATGTATATGTAAAACTGATTCACTTTGTTATAAAGCAGAAACTAATACACCATTGTAATGCAATTATACTCCAATAAAGATGTTTAAAAAAAAAAAAAACTAAAAATAGAATTACCGTATGATCCAGCAATCCCACTACTGAGTATATACCCAGAGAAAACCATAATTCAAAAAGACACATGCACCCCAATGTTCATTGCAGCACTATTTACAATAGCCAGGTCATGGAAGCAACCTTAATGCCCATTGACAGACGAATGGATAAAGAAGATGTGGTACATATATACAATGGAATATTACTCAGCCATAAAAAGGAACGAAATTGGGTCATTTGTTGAGACGTGGATGGATCTAGAGACTGTCATACAGAGTGAAGTAAGTCAGAAAGAGAAAAACAAATATCGTATATGAACGCATATATGTGGAACCTAGAAAAATGGTAAAGATGAACTGGTTTGCAGGGCAGAAATTGAGACATAGATGTAGAGAACAAACGTATGGACACCAAGGGGGGAAAGCGGCGGGGCGTGGGGGTGGGGGTGTGATGAATTGGGCGATTGGGATTGACATGTATACACTGATGTGGATAAAATTGATGACTAATAAGAACCTGCTGTATAGTAAAAAAAATGGCCGCCTTCTCTATTAAACTCTAAGAATTATGAGGACAAATGTTATTTTCACTCTGAATTCTATGCCCAGCACCTACAGCAATGCCCTGGCATACAACAGGTGCTCAACTTCAGTGAGTGAAAGAATTTAGTAAGTAAATGGACGACTGTATGATGAGGAAGTGATGTTATATGACAGTTGTATAAAAAACATTACCTATGGTAAAACACATCTCTGACAAATATGCATCCAGGACTTACATTTTAAATGAAGAGATATTCTATTCTTCTTCTTCCTATTTTACTTTATGCCTAATGCAACAACAGACTTTTAAAAACATTTTTATTTTCAAATAATTATAGATTCAGAGGAATTTGCAAAGAAATGTAAGGGGAGTCCCATGTACCCTTCACCCCTCTTCGCCCCCCAATGTTGAAATCTTGCATAATTATAGTATAGTTCTAAAAGACTTTAAAAGAAGTTGTGTTTTAAAAAAGAACCTGAAGAAAACAAAATCACTATCTCCAAAAGATATCTGCACCCTACCGCCCACATTCATTGCAGCATTATTTACAAAAGCCAAGACATGGAAACAACCTAATTGTCCATCGACAGATGAGTGGATAAAGATGTGAGATATATATAATTCGGTCATGAAAAAGAAGGAAATCCTGCCATTTGTGACAACATGGAATGGACCTTGATGGTGTTACGGTAAGTGAAATAAATCAGACAGAGAAAGGCAAATACTGCATGATCTCACTTATATGTGGAATCTAAACAAAACAAACAAAAACACAAAAAAAACAGCCTCATAGATACAGAGAACAGATTGGTGGTTGCTAGAGGTTAAGGGGTGGGGGGAGGGAGGTGAAGTGGATGAAGGTGGTCGAAACGTATGTTTCTAGTTACAAGATAAATAAGTCCTGGGGATGTAATGTACAGCATGGTGACTATAGTTAACAATAGTGTATCCTATATCATATAATCAAAAGTTCCTAAGAGAGTAGATCTTACAAGAAAAATAATGTAACTATATATAGTGATGGATATTAACTAAACTTATTGTGGTGATCATTTCACAATAGGTATATCAATCATTATGTTGTACAACTGAAATGAATACAATGTTATATGTCGATTATATCTTGAAAAAAAAAAGAACCTGAAGTGTGGAACATGACAAAGCAGACCACTTCTCTCTCTGGGAGGCTGAGGTGCTCATCCTCTAAAACCCTCCCATGATCTGAATGTTCCCCTCTCCACTTAACTCAAGTGAATATGGAGGGTGATTGACAGGTGCACACGGACCTGGCCCCAGAAGCACACTTAGCTGCTCCCACCTCTGTGTTCCCTGGAGCCTCCGAGGGCCCCCTTGCCCTCCCCCAGGGCTTGAGAGCCAGGTTTCAGAGTTGGTTTTACCACTTTCCTGCAGTTACTGAGTTTGAGATCCTCACCCTCAGCCCTTGTTAGCAGTAGGACTTAGGGAATAAACCTGAACTTTTTTCACCGGTGTGAATAGTATTTGCTGGAATGGAAAACTGAATCTCTGAAGGGTGGTATATAATACATTGAATCTCCCCCACCCACTCCCTCAAAATGTATATTCTTGCCACCAAACAACAAAACACTCTGGCAAACATTTGGCAAATCAGAAGCCTAGCACGTGTTTTTTGTTTCCAGTGCACCTCAGGCGCTCTCAGCAAGATGGACTGACCATCTATCCCATCTGCCACTCCTTAGCGTGATAGGAATTAAATGCTTTTCTTTCCTCCAGACGAATCAAGTTTCCCTGTGGTAGGTGGGTGTGAAGCTCACAGATGGGTTGGAAGCATCTGATTTCTCTAATATCTTGTTACCTTAGCACTTATCCCAAAGTGTAGAAATTGTTTACTTGTCTCCCCCCAGCAAACAAAAAAAGCTAGAAAATGAGAGCAGGGATCATGACTCAAGCAGGGATCATGACTCAAACAGTTCTCTCAATGCTTGTGGATTCAGTGAAGAATGAGTTAAATCAGTATTGAATGGTAATTCTTGATTTGTTTTGAGTAAAATTTGAAGTGATGAATTGCGCATCTTCACCAATCAGTTAACCTGGCTGAATTAAACCTCCCCCCTGTGTCATTATGTCTTTGGTGCCATCTTGGCATTGCTTTGGGACCAGAAAAGGCATGATTTTGTTTTTCCTCCTATATCTCTCCACTCTGCCCATGGGTCAGTGTACAAGGAAGAAACCTTCGTGTCATTGCAGTGTTGAAGCACATGGGCCTTTCTGGGTAACTAAAATCTCTAGGAAATTATACAGTCATAGTCATATTGAGAATTGACTATGCCATACATCCAGGGTCCATCCAAGCTCGGTTGTTTCCCAGAAAAGACATTTTTAAATTTTCTGTTTTGCTTTGACTTAAATGATCTGACTTAGTTGTGCATACAATGATCGAACTAATCAGACAATTATCTATGTATTTTCGTACTGGTTATATGCACAGTGGGCCAACCTTGGATTGTAAAAGGACATGGGGCCTTTTTTTCTGATTAGCTGACAGTTTTAAAATTATTTTTAAAATGTAGGCATTTTTCATTTAGTTTATTTTACTTGTGTCTACTGGATATTCTGGGATACTTCCAAATCTTTCTTTCCAGGCAGCTTGCTAGGGTCACAAAAGCACAAACGTAGGTAGGCTGAATAATTCAGCTCTGTCCAAATGTGTGATTAGCCCAGAGGCTTCTCAGCCAGATAACAAGATGCCAAACATTAAAATTAGAAATTCCTCAGGCTGAGGAAAATAAATTTGACAATTGATTTTGTAAACAATTCTGAGTCATATCATTTGGGACTTTTTGTATTTCTTTTTTTTGGCTGCACCCCGTGGCATGTGGGATCTTAGTTCCCTGACCAGGGATTGAACCCACACCCCCTGCAATGGAAGTGCAGAGTCTTAACTACTGGATTGCCAGGGAAGTCCCTCATTTGGGACTTTTTAATTCCACAAATGATATCGCCTACCTACCATGTTGAACTTCTATAAACAAATACTTGTCATGTAAACAAAGGTCCCTGGAGCTGCCAGGGAGTGAGCATCCCAAGAAGCATGGTTGGGGTGTCTCTTAGATATCGTCCATCATTTCATTTCTTTGGTTTTGGTAGGCTATTGCTCCACTCCATTCTGTACCATTTCTTTCCAACTTATTAAGTACATATAGATTAATGGACCTCTTTCTAGGTCCCATGGGGTTAGGAGAACGTGAAAAAAAAAACACAGTTCTGCCTCCTGAAGTGCTTATTTATTTAATTTAGATCAGGTTGAACAAACACATCACCACTGGAAAGGAAGTTCTTTTATAAAGGCCAGTACGTTGATTATAGAATGTGTTGTATAGTTGCTCTCAACATTAGCCTGATAAATATGGCACTCCACTGAGATAATTGTAGGACATTTACTGGTGGAAATGGCTCATGTAAATGAATGATACTGATAAAGATTTGGACTTGAGTCAGTTCATGTGAAATGTGAGGCACAACAAAGAAATGGAAGTGAGACTTCTTTTCTCTTGGTGAAGAGGACCACGGATCTAGTCTTTCTAGGTGTACTTGCAGCTTTGACTGTGCAATAGTCTCATGATGGGTTTCTGCTCTGTATATTCCCAACCAGGGGACAAATCCTTCTCAAAGTCACATATAGAACAGCCCCTTTACTTATTTCCCTTCTGGTATACTATGTCCTCACTTTCTTCAAGGTGAATAGTATTAGTATCAAATCTAGAAAGGTAATTTGAAGGGCCTTTCAATATGTGTCCCGTCACAGTACTCTGAAATTTTTCCTGGTGCTATTAAATATAACTGTATATTTTAGCCAAACATTATTGGAATTTTTTGTTTCCATAGCAATGTGTTCATGTTATGGAATGGAAGGAGAAAAATGCTTATTTACATATTTATTTTGTGTGTCACTTTGCCCCCAAGTGACTGATCATTTAAAGCAAGGTGTTAGGCATTCTTCCCTATAAAAGCTCTAAATTTGTTCTCTTTTCCTCTCCAGTGCTGACTTTCAGTATAGAGATGCATACAGTGATGTTAAAGGCAAAATCAAAACAAATAAAGCTTGGATTTTAAAAATAATAAATAAATAAATTAATTAATTTTTGGCTGCATTGGGTCTTTGCTGCTGCATGTGGGCTTTCTCTAGTTGCGGCGAGTGGGGGCTACTCTTCATTGTAGTGTGCGGTCTTTTCATTGTGGTGGCTTCTCTTGTTGCAGAACACGGGCTCTAGGAGTGTGGGCTTCAGTAGTTGTGGCACGTGGGCTCAGTAGTTGTGGCGCACGGGCTTAGTTGCTCCGCAGCATGTGGGATTTTCCTGGACCAGGGCTCGAACCTGTGTCCCCTGCCTTGGCAGGTGGATTCTTAACCACTGTGCCACCAGGGAAGTCCAGATTTTGTTTTTTTAAAGTAACTTTATTGACATAAAATTCATATACCAATGCAATTTAGCCACTTAACATGTACAATTCAATGGTTTTTAATATATTCACAGAACTGTGCAAAATTCACTACTAATTTTAGAATGTTTTCATCACCCCTAAAAGAAATATACCCATTAGAAGTCACTCCCACATTCTCCCTTTCCCCAAGCCCCCGACTTTCTGTCCCTATAGATTTGTCTATTTAACACATTTCTTAAAAATGGATTCCTACATGATCTTTTTTTTTTTTTTTAATTTATTTATTTATTTTTAACCCCACGTTTGTTTATTTTTTTTTATTTATTTATTTATTTTTTTGGCTGTGTTGGGTCTTCGTTTCTGTGCGAGGGCTTTCTCTAGTTGTGGCAAGCGGGGGCCACTCTTCATCGCGGTGCGCGGGCCTCTCACTATCGCGGCCTCTCTTGTTGCGGAGCACAGGCTCCAGACGCGCAGGCTCAGTAGTTGTGGCTCACGGGCCCAGCTGCTCCGCGGCATGTGGGATCTTCCCAGACCAGGGCTCGAACCCGTGTCCCCTGCATTAGCAGACAGACTCTCAACCACTGCGCCACCAGGAAAGCCCCATGATCTTTTTTGACTGTCTTCTTTTCCTTAGTGTAATAGTATCATCTATGCTGTAGCATGTATTCATACCTTATTTCTTTCTATTGCTGAGTAGTATTCCATTGTATGGATATATTACATTTTGTTTACCTTTTCATCAGTTGTGAATATTTGGGTTGCTTCCACATATTGGCTATTTTGAATAACATTGCTATGGATATTTGTGTGTAAGTGTTTTTATGGACATTTGTTTTCAGATCTCTTGAATTTATACCTAGGAATTGAATTGCTGAATCATATGGTAACACTATGTGTGACATTTTGAGGAACTGCTAAACGGTTTTCCAAAGTGGCTAGACAAATTCACATTCTCACTTGCAAAGGGTTTCAATTTTTTCATGTCTTTTTTCATGCCAACACTTGTTATTGTGAGTCCTTTTTTTTTTCTCTCCCCCTTTTTTTTTCTTTGGCTGTGTTAGAAATTTTTTGCTACATTGGAAATTCGTTGCTGCGTGTGGGCTCTTCTCTAGTTGTGGTGAGCAGGGGCTACTCTTTGTTGTAGTGTGCGGGATTCTCATTTTGGTGGCTTCTCTTGTTGCAAAGCACGGGCTCTAGGCACGTGGGCTTCAGTAGTTGCAGCATGCAGGCTCAGTAGTTGTGGCTCGCGGGCCCTAGAGCGCACAGGCTTCAGTAGTTGCAGTGTGTGGGCTCAGTAGTTGTGGCGCACGGGCTCTAGGGTGCACGGGCTTCAGTAGTTGTGGCTTGTGGGCTCTAGAGCGCAGGCTCGCTATTTGTGGCGCGTGGGCTTAGTTGCTTCATGGCATGTGGGATCTTCCTGGCCCAGGGATCGAACCCGGGTCCCCTGCATTGGCAGGTGGATTCCCAACCACTGTGCCACCAGGGAAGTCCCAGTGAGTCTTTTTGATTGTAACTATCCTAGTGGATGTGAAGTGGGATCTCATTGTGGCTTTGATTTGCATTCCCCTAATGACTAATAATGCTGAGTATGCTTCATGTACTTTTTGGACTATTGTATATCTTCTTTAAAGAAATTACTATTCAGAACCTTGCCCATTTTTAGATTGGGTTCTTTTCACTGACGAATTTGTTGTCTGATTCCCTTAACAGACATATGATTTGCAAATATTTCAAAATATTTTTTATACTTCTGCGGGTTGTCTTTTCACTTTCTTAATGGTTTCCTTTGAAGCACAAATGTTTTTAATGTTAATAAGATTCAATTTATCTACTTTTCCTTTTGGCACTTGTGCTTTTGGTATCATCTCTAAAAAAACTATGGCCTAACTCAAGGTCACAAGATTTATTCCTATGTTTTCTTCTAAGAATTATATAATTTTTAGCTCCACATTTAGGTCTAAGATCTATTTTGAGTTAATCGTGTAAGAAAGGAGTCCAACTTCATTCTTTTGCATGTGGAAATCCTGTAGTCCCAGCACCATTGTTGAAGAGACTATTCTTTCCCCAACTAAATTGTTTTGGCACCCTTATCAAAAATCAATTAACCATTTATTTCTGGATTCTCAATTCTATTCCACTGATCTATATGTCTATCCTTATCTAGTACTACCCTGACTTAATTATTGCAATTTTGTAGTAAGTTTTTTTAAATGGGAAGTGTGAGTCTTCTACCTTTTGTTTTTCTTTTTCAAGATTGTCTTGTCTATTCTGGATCCTTTGAATTTTCATATTAATTCTAGCATCAGCTTGGCCATTTCTGCAAGAAGACCAGGTGGGATTTTGATAGGGAATCTGTAGATCAATTTGGGGAGTATTACCATCTTTACCATAATATGTCTTTTTATCCATGAATGAGATATCTTTTCATTTATTTACATCATTGAAATTTCTTTTCAACAATGTTTTGAAGGTTTCAAGGTATACATTTTATATGTGTAGGGCTAGATTGAAGCCTGTGCTTGGAAAAAGCCCCTGGGATGGAAAGATTTTTTGCAGCAAAGAGCCTGATAGCTGAAAATTGTGTAGTGGGTCTGGTGATGGGCTGCTGTTGAGTAAAGCAGGGTCAAGGGCCAGGATAGTAAGGATGTGGCTTCCTAGGTTAGCAGGGGGTAACCTAGGTTAGCAAGTGTAAGAGTGAGGATACTGAGAGTTCTCCTGACGTCCTCACTGTGGCCTGGCCACCTGAGTCTACTGATCTGGGCATGCCTTAGCGATGGATAAGAAATACACCAGGGAACCCTAAGTTCTTCAACATCAAGTATATCCTTAACCTCTTTAAGCAAACACTTGTCCCCACCATGTCCATGTGTCTGAGTGCCTCATTTCTGCTGACCCACAAGCTAATGGGGGTCCTGGTCTCTCATAAATGGCCACCTGCAAATTCCCTAGGGCCCCTGGGTATGTGCTCTCTGCAGCTCATGGATGACTACAGCACCAACTTTTTCAAAAGGCAAAATACCCAGGGATAAGGGAGACCCAGAAAAGTCATTTCCCCTAGAAAGAGTTCAAGGAGGTTGGAGACTGCCTGTGGTGATGAACTGATCTATAATCGTGACAGGCTAACATTGTTCCTGAGTGCTGCAACAGGCTTCAAGCACAAGAGAGCTCAGGAAACAATCTCTTTAAAAAAGATGAAGCACAGATAATGGTTTTATTTTGTCTGAACCAAATAGGAAACCCCATCCCAAACCCTTTCAATCACGCTGCGATGTCATTACCCCACTCCATCAATGCCGTTCATCACCTCTGACAGTGACAAAAAGACCTCCAGGATGGCATTTATTTCATGGAAATGGATGTATCAGTTATTTGTGTGACCCCGGAGGGGAAACATTTGCAAGCTGAGAAGCGTCCGCAGAAGCTATCCCTCTGGGTGGCTGTGTGTGGGAGTGAAGTTGACACCCTGTTGCTGGAATTAGATTTCTTTTTGAAAATAGATGTTTGGGAGAAAATGTCAGTCTCTTCCCGCCTCGCCCTGCCCTCTCCTCACCAACCCCCTCTCCACTCAAGTTCTGCCTGGTCCTATGATAAATGTTGCTCTCTAGAATCAGCAAAGAAAGAACAGGACTGGGTGCGCATCTTTGGAACTTCATTGGTATCTGACCTTTGTTAGGTAGCCTCCCATGTCCTGACACCAGTCTACCCTGCTCTCATCGTGTCTCTGCCTTGGACCACCTGGCATTGAGAACCCCCGGGAAGGCTCTGTTTGTACATCCCCCCATGAGCAAATGACCTATCAGGCAAACTCCACTTTTGGTTTTCTCTTTACACTCGTATTTTCTATTTATTTCTAAAACGCAAAATCAGGCACACCCCACACCCAATATGAGGAATATAGCTTTGTAAAACTTTGCAACTCCACAGTCCTCTGCAAAAAGAGGCAGCATCTCTAAGGGGTTTTCCAAATCTAGAGTTTGAGGATTAGCACTTTCAAAAAGACAAGATGCCCTTCTTGTTCTCAAAGAAGAGGTAGGGAAGCAAAATTAAAACAGATGAAATGATAGAAAATACAGATGACCCCTGAACAGCGTGGGTTTTTGTGGGTCCAATTAAAATGTGGATTTTTTTAACAGTAAATACTACAGTACTACATGATCTGAGAGTGGTTGAAACCAGGGATGTGGAACTGCGGATACAAGGAACTGCATATACGGAGGGCAGACTATAAATTATACATGGATTTTCCACTGGGTGGAGTGTGGGTGCCCCTAATTCCCATGTTGTTCAAGGGTCAACTGTAAGTGATGAGATCCTAGGAACTGTAGACACTCAAATAAATTGTGGCTGTTATTACATAGGCACCATGAATATATTAGTGTGTGTATATATGTATGTATGTGTAATTTGTTTATGTAGACACATGCACATATATATATACAGAGAGAGAGAGAGATCACTTAAGATGGAAACATCCTATGAGGTAGGTGATATTATTTCTACTTTACAGACGAAGCACTTAAAGTTTTGTGAGTACAAATTACTTGCCCAAGGACACCCAAGGCTGCAATTCCAAATCAGACGGCCTGGGCCCAATGCACACATGTTTCCACCTGCTCAGTATCTGTCTCCTTTCTTCTGGTGATGACATTGCAATTGTCCTTTTTTTGGAAACAGCCTTCCCCCATGTTGTGCAGACTTCCGGGAACTGTCAGTCAAGGGGCCGTGCCCTCCTCTGCCCAACTGGCAAGTAGGTGATCAAAGTCATTAAGTAGACTCTGTCTCCTATGAATCTGAATCCTGAAAGGAATGGCACAGTGATGGCTGGGGCCGATTCATCCCAGTGGTTGCTGCTGGGAGAAACTATTCCATTTGTTCCTGCATTGCAAACTCTCCAGGCCACTCTGGGCCAGTCCTTCCTGAGGGCTACTCCTTCAGGCTGCCCCTCCGAGCTGTGAAGTTCCCTTCTGCAGAGGTAGGAGGTTGCAGGAGTGCACCGTCAGATCCCTTCCCCCGGGGCCACAGCATCACTGGCCCTGATGGCTCACAGCTGAGGCCCTCCCAGCACTTGCCCTCGGCCACAAAGAGCCCCCTCACCTGGTTGAGGACCTTGTCCAGGGGACAGCCTGCAGGGGTACAAAGACCCAGCCCCCTTGCCTCAATCCGGACAACCCTCAAGGCCATCTCAGGTCCAGAGCTCCCCCTCGGATCAACTGAGGCTTCTGCTGCAATCACGGTTCAACTTCTTCTCCCTGCTGCCTTCACTGCCTCACAGGTGTGACCCCTGTGACCACTCTCGGTCCACCTGCTGAATGCAGATTCCCATCGCAGAGCCCAGGGAACACGACCTAAGACCGTAGCTCTGACTAAACTTCTATGACTTGCTGCCGAAGACCCCTAATTGATTCAGCCAGCTCTGTGTACCTCTGTATGAGTTCCCTAGGGCTGCCATAACAAAGTACCACAGACTGGGTGATTTAAACAACAGCCATTTATTTTCTCACAGTTCTGGAGGCTAAAAGTCTGAGGTCAAGGTGTCGACAGGGTTGGTTTCTTCTGATGCCTTTCTCTTTGGCTTGTAGACGGCCATCTCTGCCCAGTGTCATCATGTGGTCTTCCCTCTGGGTTTGTCTGTGTCCTGATTTCCTTTTCTTATAAGTACACCAGTCATGTAGGATCAGGGCTCAGCCGTGTGACCTCATTTAACTTAATTACCTCTTTCAAGGCCCTCTCTCCAAATACAGTTACATTCTGAGGTACCGGGCATTAGGGCATCAACAAATGAATTTGGGGTGGACACAAGTCAGCCTATAAAAAGCTCTAAAGCCTGAATTCCTTCCCCATCAACAGCCTACCGCTTCGCATTGTATGGTTCGGAATCTAGGCTGTGAGCAGATGAGTCTGAGTGCTTGACTCTTCTCATTGCAGACTGGATACAACTGCAAAGTGTAACTCTGAAATGTAGTGAATAATATCAATGACAGTATGGGATATATAAAACAGAAAGTGGAATTAAGATGTATCCCTTTTAAGTGAAGAAGAACTGCTATCTTCCTTTGAGATGTAGGCAAGCTATCAAATCAGTGGGGGAAGATGGACGGGTCGGGGGTCAGGATAACCAGAAGTCATGTTAAAATAAACCAAGTTGGAGTCTCTTCGTAATTATTATTAGTATGAAAAAGAAAACCATAGGAGAGTTTATTTTATGATTTTGGTATGGAAAGTGCCTTCCTAAGAATGTCCCAAAACTCAAAAGCATTTTTCAAAACGGATCAGTTTAACGACATTAAAAAAGAATCACCATTGAAATGATGTGCAGCTAATTATGATGTGCAGCTAATTAAGATTGGAAACAAAGGGAGAAGTCGTGAAACCACACTGACGAACATGCTGAACATCACCCCTTCTCCCTTAGGCTCATGATCCAGCATCTACAACCCCCAGGTCCTTGACAGCACAGAGGAAACTGTGTTCTTGCTTCCTGGAGGGTGTCTGCAGTGTTGCCAGCCTATGTCAGCAGACTGATTCCCCGCCTGTTGCATCGGTAACCCATTCTGTCATCAGCAGGTCCAAGCAGTCCTGGCTTGGTCTGTGGAAGCTGATTATACCTTACCACTTGCTGCGAAAGTCAAGGCCTTTGGGTTGATTCATCTCTATTTGTGGCTGCTGCGCCAGCCCCAGCCAAGTTTGTAGCAAAGGAAGAGTCAGATTGGAAGGAGGATATGGAATTTGATCCCTCTGACTAATCACCAGAAAGCAACCAACTCAGCTAAGCTTTACTTGTGAAACAAGGAAAAAAAGGCTTACTTCTGGTTAAAAAAAAAAAAAAAAGTCATGAAAATAAAAACAATAAAGTCAAAACTATGAAAAAATATTTATCATGTATACTACTGAAAATGCTAATTTCCCCAACTTATGAAGAATCTCTATGGAGTAACAAGGAAATGATCCAATAAATAAGTGGGCAAACAATGGAAACGGTTCAGAGTTAAGGAAGTACGAATGATTGCTGGACATTTGAAAAAGTACTCAGCTTCACTAAAAATAAGAGAAAGTGCTATTAAGTCCAATTAAGACCATTTGGGGTACTGTATTTTAGCTATCATCCTGGTAAAGATCAAAAAATAAAAAAATGTGAGCACACTGGAATTGTTGAGGATCTGGGGGAACAAACCCCATCACAAAATGTCGGTACGGGTGTGCGTTGTTCCTTTGCCAATGGATGGCAATTGGTAATATCCATGAAAATAAAAATGCACACACCATGCGACCTAGAAATTCTACAGATCCTCCCACATAGTGTGAAATAGAATGTTCACAAAGGTACATACTTCAGCAGCAAATGTATGAGTGAGAGGAGTGGCAACAATTCTGGGACAGAAATTGATTGTTGTACCTCGATATCCATTCTCCTCTCCTTCTTTCTTAATAGAACCCCAAATTTTCCACCGACTCCCTGGGTTGTGATGACATTTCCCATCCTCCCTTCCAGCTAGGTGTAGCTTTGTGGCAGGTTTTGGAAACTGAGATATAAGTGAAAGGACTTTGTGAGCTGGGAAGTGTCCTTCTTGACAGGGAGCATGTTGGTGTTCAGGCTGGAATGCAGTCGTGAAGGCTGGAGCTCAAGCAGCCACCTTCAAACACGAGGAGAAAACCATGAGCTAGGAAGAGAGGAACAACAAGATAGAAGGACCTTCAGTCTCTGAGATTGTGGTTACCAACACCAGCCCTGAGCCACCTAACTCTGCTCATCTTTTTTCATGATATACACTTCTATCTTGTTTAAGCCACTAAGTCATTATTTTAGATACTTTAAAAAAGACTTTGGTAAAATAAATTATGGAACATACACAACATTGAACATTAAACAACTCTTAAAGAATGAGGCAAATCCACTGAGGTACACACAGAAGGATATACAGGTATGCTGAGGTGAACTGTTTTACAAGATACATATTTTATGTGAAAAAAGCAAGGTGCAAAAAGTGTTATAAATTGATACCATTTCTGCAAAGAATAAAAATCGCTAGATTGTATGTTGTCAATGTGTAGATTAGCTCTTTCTGGAAGGGTACAAGACACTGATAACAGTAGTAGCCTTTGAGCAAGGAAACTGGGGAACCAGGGAGCAAGAGACTTGTAGCTCTATGCCCCTTGTGTACCTTTTGAACTTATCCTTTGTATATGTATTATCTATTTACAATAAGTAATATAATTTAGAAAAAATGAGAAGATGCAGCTGAGGATGTCTGTTTGTTCCTCTGTTTGGGGATGAGGCAGAGAAATGGAAATCTCTGGGGCAGAGGGAGGGGAGGGACATACGTAATGTGTAGGAGGTAACACATGCATCACAGGCTAATTGCTGACAGCACAGCATTAGAACCAGCAGGTAGGGTGGACGGATGCAAATGAATAAGGTATTAGCAGTGAGATCCAGAGAGAAGCAACAGGCCAGGGAGGAATTTGTGTGACAGATCTGAGAGGACCACGTTCTGACTACGTGTGATTTCTGCCCAAGTCAGAAAAATCATCCTCGGTTACTTCTAGAAAATAGCAATGTATGGTCTGTGCATATTGAAGGCAGAGCAGGAAAGTGATTGAATTCTCTAGCAATCTCCTGAGTGTGACAGTTTGTTTGCTGCAATGAAGCGTTGTTTTTTTTTTTCCTCCATCTTAGAGTGTTTTTGATAGATATATTCTTGAAAGTAGAAGCTGGAGGGACGTTTCATTTTCTGGGTACAGAAAACACACATAAACAAGGCAATTAGAGCTAGGTTGTAAAGTGTTTTAAAGATGTCAAAGGAAGTGAGGAGCCATAACATTTAGGAATCACCTGCAGGGCAGCAGCAAGTAAGATACAGGACTCTTGCCCTTAGCAAGTGTGCTAAGGAAATTGACATGGATGCTGCTTGAGGTGTAAACAAACTAATCAAAACTGGACTGATTGAGTACAAGTAATTCCAGTCAGGATCATTAATATGAACTGCCTAATTAGCATGCAGCCAAGTAGCTCCCATATATATACATAGTTAGATGTTTTAGATTAATTTTAAGTCTTCTCTGAAGACAGTAAGAAAGTCTGTGAACATGTTTGCTCAGCTTCAAAAATCTGTGCCGCATACCTAGTAAAGTGACTTAAAAAAAATTGGTGATGCCAAGTGCTGATGAGAAAATGGAGCAATTAAAAGTCTCCTATATTGCTGGTGGGAATGCAAAATGGTACCAGCTCTCTGGAAACCTGTTCGGCTTAAAAAAGTAATAAAGTTTAACATGTACTTAGCATAGACCAAGAAATCCACTTCCTGGGTTTTTACCCGAAAGAAATGAAAACTTAGATTCACACAAAACCCTGTATGTGAACGTTTATAGTGACTTTATTCATAACTGTCAAAAAACTGGAAACAACCCAAGTGTCCTTTAACTGATGAATGGCTATACGGAATGTGGTATAATTAAGTCCTACTCAGGAATAAGAAGGGAGGAACTATTGATATACTCAACTATATGGATGAATCTCAAATGTATTATGCTCAATGAAAGAAGTCAGACTCATACTGTATGATCCATTTATAAGACATTCTAGAAAAGATAAACTATAGGGACAGAATACATATTAGTGGTTGCCAGGGGTTGGAGAAGGAGGGAGGAATTTGCTACAAAGGTGCACAGGGGAAGTTTTTTTTTTTTTGGTGGGGGGAGAGTGATGGTACAGTTCTATGTCTTGATTTTATTGGTAGCCACACAACAATATGCATTTTCAAGACTCATAGAACTGCCTACAAAAAGGGGAAAATACTACTGTATGAGAATGATACTTCACTAAACCTGACTTTCAAATAAAAAGCCTGTATCTTGACGGGGGTTTCTGGGATGACACCAAGTGTTCTGAATCTCATCTGCATGGGGGTTACATGGGTGTACATGCATGAAACAATTCATTGAGCTGTACACTTAAGATTTGTATACTTCACATACCCCACTGAATGTATTTTATATCTTATTTTAAAAAATGAATGAAGAAGAAAAAAGTGTCATAGTTGTTAAAAAACAAAATTCAACCGAGTAAATTATAAAGATCTTATTGGCTTTATTCAACAATTCATGAATTGGGCAGCGTCCCTTCTAGCGGAAAGAAAGGAGCTCCAGAAAGCCGTACAAAATGGAAGGTTTTATAGGCAAAAGGGGTCATGATGAGGAAGTTATACTAGCAAAGAGCTGATTGTTTGTGGCAAGGTCACCTTATTTCAGGGGACCTCAGGCGTCTATCAGCAGATTACCTCACCAGTGCTGACCAGTAATTCCAGATGGATTGGTTTAAGATTCCATTCCTGGGGGGAGGCTGAAACTGTGATTAAGTTAGGTTTTATTTTTTAAAAAATATTTATTTATTTATTTAGGCTGCAAAGGGTCTTAGTTAAGGCACGCTGGATCTTCGTTGCGGCACGCGGGATCTTTAGTTGGGGCACGCGGGCTTCTTAGTTGCGGCATGTGGGATCTAGTTCCCCGACCAGGTATCATACCTGAGCCCCCTGCATTGGGAGCATGGAGTCTTACCCACTGGACCACCAGGGAAGTCCCTTAAGTTAAATCTCGGTTTGGTGACACGGGGCTTAGCACAAGTGACTCCATTTTGGGTCCGTTGTCTCTCTCTCTTTTTTTTAACATAGTTAGGAGGGTGGGGGTATTAAATGACTCTCTACAACCCTGTTGGCATGGATATAAGACCCCAAATATGATGTCTGATAATAGTGGGCAGGAAGGTTGTGGACACCAGGACAAATGTCACCAATGTCACCGTCTTAAGGCTGACCCTTTGTATCAACGTGTGTTTGTGGCTTTTCTCTCTATTGAATTCTGCTTCTGACAGCTGCTTTTCCATTTCTAGCACTTTCTCCAACACATCCTCTGCTGGGGAGAAGGGGTAAAAAAAGAGAAAGCCCAGCTCTGAGGACACACACATTTGGGTTCAGACTCCAGTTTCCATATTTAGAAGCTATATGAACTTCAGCAAATTCTCCATGTTTTTTCATCAGGCAGGTTTTTTTCTCGATGAGCCACACATGTATACAGAAGTCACGGTGTCTCAGGGATCTTCATGAACATTACAACTCTTTCAGTAACGACTTTGAAACACCCTATTTTGAACTAACACCCCTTTTAGGGTTTGAATGATTTCCACAGCAGTAACAGAGAACTGTAAGAACGCCATGGCCCCCTTATGAAGTCATCTGCACAGGGCCGATTGATTTGGATGGTATCGGTTCTGATAATCCTTCCCTGGAGGGCAGTGGGGCAGAGTCCCATTTACTTATTTTGTACAGAACAAAAACTGCTGCAGCTCCTAAACAGCCTAACTTTATTCCTACAGATATGCAAAAGTTCAACTCTGCCCAGCACCACTGGCTGTTGACCAGAGTCACAGGTGAGCGTGGTGGCTTCCTCTTAACCTGGATGCCAAGAATACATCCCTGACCTCTGAGATCAGAGAGAAAGGGAACTTAAACACAGTCTTGGATATATTAGAACACAGGTTGTTTTTTTTTTTTTGGTTTGTTTGTATTTTATATTCTGGATAGGCAGATAGTTTATTTTCAAGTAATTAGTCACTCAGAGCTTTTCGGATGCAATGTCTCTGGGCGCTTATTGTTGTGAAACTTCAACCTGCTTCTATCAAGCCCTGGACTTATCCAGGGCTTATGTGATCTTGGCCTCAAATTGTCTGTCATGAACCTTGGGGCTGCTTTGCTGTGACTGGTCACTCTGCCATCCTTCTGTTGGCTTTGAAACGCTTCCCTCTTTTGGTCCAGGGAGGCAATGAAGCAAGTTACTTGGATCTGTGCCTTCAGCAGTTCTACCCGAGGTTTCAACAGTCATAGGTGGGTTCACAGGGTGAAGGTTTAATCAGGTGAATCCAATGAACAAACTGTTTTGTTTCTGGGCTAGATTTGCGTGGTGGCATATTTGTCTCCTTATGTGAAGAGAGTGCATATTACTATCCCATCATCTTCTACACTATATCGAATTACCAGTATAATTGTCATCAGCACTTCTGGAAAGTGCTGGTGGCCTATTTTGTACTTGTTTGTGTTAATCAATGTTAATTACAAAGTAAGCACAGGGGTTAACGAATTATAATGGGCTTAATTAAGCTTGACAGTAACAGATGGCATAACCTTCATGTTATGACCTGGTTAGAGGAACAGAAAAGGACAAAAATGGGCCAAAGAATCATCACATAGAAATTCATATTTATATACTGGCCATCTACAGAAACAGAACAGTGTAATGAGTTTATTGGTTTTGCTAAGTGCCAATGTTAACATATGACAATCTGGCACTACTGGAAATACAGACAACTATAAGATCTGCTCTTTACCCTTCAAGGATTTATAATTGGATTGGAAGAGCGACACAGAAAACCAAGGCTGAAAGTTCTCCAGTGAGTAACAAGTGAGTGGTACTGACCGTGTTACAAAGCATTTGGAAGAGGGAGCAATTGCCCTGAGCTGGTGCAGTGGGGGAAGACTGGGGATGGTAAAATTCAAAGGGAGAATTGGACCCAGGAGAGGAGGAGAGGAGATGGCATTTCTGCTGGGTGCACAGTATGGCGGTGGGAATGCCGATAATGTGTTCAGAGAGCATCCGTTCTTCTATGAATCGGCTTCATTGACTTAAGTTCCCTGAGGGAGTGGGCAGTGGGGAAAGTGGTGTCCGCAGTCACGTTGCCTGTCTGAGCCTTGATCTCCTCATGTGTAATGTAAGAAATGAACCTAAAGACTTTCAGCTTCAAACAACAACTCCAAAGGCCCTTGATTAGGGCCCCAGCTCAGAGGTATTTTTTATGTCACTCATATTTCTACATGATTAACAAGGCTCCTGAATGGTCCTATCCATCCAAAACCTTTCTCACTAGATAAGATAGGATGTATTTGGATGCAAGCGATTACACACACATACCCTAAACCAAATGGCTTAACCAACAACCATTGGTTTAGTGCTAATGAATCTTGTGAGCAAGGAAAAAGACCCTTTTCCTCTACCCTCTTAAGCTGATAACCTGGGGTGTGCAAATTAAACTGACAAAATAAAAATTAACAGAAGAAAGGGTTTATATTGTATGCACATGGAGGGCATCACAGAAAAGGAATGAAAACTCTCGAAAGCAGTTAGGGCTGGGAGCTTATTATTTTAACAAAGTGCGATACATCGTGGAGAGGTCACTACACAAAGGAAAAGGGTTCTGGTCTTCTAGTGGCTATAAATTGTGGGAAGATAAATATATGGGGGAAAGGAATGGAAGATAAAGATTTGTTTAGTGAGGGTTTGCTGACTTTCTGTCTTTAGTAATAAAGCTTATTCTTCTCTTGGTACGGGGGAGAGGAGGAGGAACACATTCACAAAGGGAAATTTATGGCGGAGGGCAAAGAGCTCTTTCTGTGTTGGTTTCTTTTTAATTGCCTTCAGAGTACAATAATTCTCATGCCACAGTGGCATATTTTTGGGGTGGCATATTCTGATCCCCTTCAGCCTACAGGTCAGCTTGGTGGTTCTTCTGGTCTGGACAGGCTCTGTCATTCTGGGCTGCTCTCATAAGGCTGTGATCAGCTCATGAATTGGCAGGGGCTGGCTGGTGCAAGGTGGCCCCACTCCCGTGTCTGGTGGTTGGCTGGCTATTGGCTGTGGCACTGGGTTTGACTGGTCATGCCATCATTCAGCAGGCTAGCCTGAGCTTGCTTCCATATGACAGCAGCAAGAACCCTGGAGTGAGAGTGAAAGCATGTAAGGCCTTTTGAAGCCTAGGTTGGAAATAACAAAGTTAATTCTGGTGCATTCGATGGGCCAAAGCAAGTAACAAGGCTGGCCATATTAAACAGGTGGAGAAACAGCCTCCATCCCTGATTGAAGGTCACTGCAATGTGACAGTGCCAAGTACAAGAACATGTGGGGAGAATGTATCACTATCTTTAAATCTCCAACACTGCTTTAGGTAAAGAGGTTTCCTCACTATTCCTGGGGCAGGACCCTTGCTTTCCCATCTCTGAATACTTGTTCAAGGCATTTCTTTGCCTCAAAAGTCAGCTCCTCATCCATCTTGAGGTTCAGATGCCATCCCTCCTGCAAGGCTTGTCTCCACAACTAATTCATCTGTGAAACTTTTCCCCATCCCTCCAACTAAATGTGGTTTCTCATTCTGAAGAAGTTGAAATGCTTCCACAGACTCGATAAAGTCCATCTATTCTGAACTCTCTGTGACCATAGGTCTAGTTATAAGCAATTGAAAACAATCCTTCTTCTGTCTTTTGGTATATAAAATGACTGTGATTTAGGGTGATAGCTTCTATTAAATTGAATCTGCTGTGATTTCTTCATTCACTTCTGCTGTAAAAGAAAGCTGCCACTCGTAGTTCCCTGCCTATAGCTTTGTGGCAAATTACTATGTATGACTTTCATGATTATCTTTATTGTTACTTTGGAGTTCAGGTTTCTCTCTCGGGCTCCAAAGTACACTTTTTCAAATTACCTTTGCTTTTAATATTTAGTATTTTAGGAGATCCTAAATTTACTTTAAAATTTTATCACTTAGAACATGAAAATTGTTTTGTGTTTGGATTTGATGTCTATGATTTCTGCCTCTGATGTGATTATGCATTTGTTTGAAAACCAGAATACTTAGTTTATTCGCTCACGGCATACCTCTTAAATTCAACTTAAGTCCTATGACGTAAGGTACTCCCACATGAAGATAATAAGTGTACTGTGTGATATAATGCTTGAGGTCAGTACTTGCATGTAGGAAAACAGATGGGTTTTTGAGATGTCAGTGTATTCTTTGTTCCAATTTAAGTGTGCCAGTCTGCTGTTTACCAAGGTTTTTAAAAAGTCGTACTTGTGAGAGTGTAAATCAACTTTATTCCTTAGAGGCTGGAGGAAAAATATATAACTGTACATATAGCTGATAGGAATATGGTATTTTTTTTTCTGATAATGGTATTTCAAGATGATTCAAATATTTTGAGGTGGAGTGAACATTCTGTTTCAGTGCTTTCTCACTTTGAAATGAAGGAGCTAATTCTCAGGGAGTTTAAATCACTCACAACTATTTGGCAGTAATGAGATTGCTAAACATCAGGAAAAAAATTCAACAATAAATAAGCCCCAAATAAGACCCAAATAAGCTACATCAAAACAAGCAAACAAAATTAAACCAACACACACACACACACACACACACACACAGAGGCCTTAATGGTGATGGGATTAATACTCCATTCTCATTTAATACTATTTGGGTTTTAACCTAGGCCTCAGAATCTTTTCTCCCTTCCATCATCATTCAATCTTTTTTTGGAAAATAGAAATGCCCTTCATTCATCCAAATGAATGTCCAAATGGTAGGTTCTTAAATGCTTTTGTGCCCTGGACCCTTTCGGTTGTCAGGTGAAAGCAACATGTTCAGAATAACATTATTAAATGCATAAAATAAAATACATGGGATGGGAAGCAAAATCAATTATAATGAAATACAGTGAGCAAGATATAAGAAAAATAAATTTGTGATAGAGTAACACGTGGTTATATTAAATAACAAGATTTAGTGTCAGTCTAATGACTACCATAATTTCAAAGTAACAATGATTTTTAACAATTTTAGAAAGCTGCAACAATTATAATTTAACAGGAAAATATCTTTAATTTCTAGAGGTATCAAAATCTCTGGTATTACTGAAGTTAATATATTTTACGTTACAGATATAATTTTTCTTTTCTCTCATCCAAGTTCACGGACCTTCTGGCAGATTTGTAACTTTAGTGGCTCCCATGAATACCTGCTCCTTCCTGGTGGGTGTCGCCTGCCACACCCATGGGAGGCTTGCTGCCTTTGACCAATGGGAAATCAGCAAACTGAGCTTCAACAGAGCCACTGGGTGTGCCCTCCTGGAAGGCGTCTTTACCCAACTAAGAAACCCGGTCTAACCTTTTTGAGGATGAGAAAGAGGACGAAGCACAGGCTTCCCAGTAATCCCAATTGAGTCCAACCTCCAGCCCCTAGCCCCGTAAGTTAGCCCAGGTGAGACCAGCAACCCACAGAACCGTGAGAAATAATAAGTGGTTTTTGTTTTAAGCCGCTAAATTTGGGGCTGTTAGGCCAGGATACACAACTGATGTGGACCCCTGAATTTTTTCCACTGACCCTTTGGACCCCAGATGGAGACACATGAGTGTTTTCCACTATCAGTATTTCAAAGCTTCCACACTCTTTTGAGATCACTAACCCCTCGCTCCCCTACGTGTGGGTAGCAGCCGGCTGCAACCACAATCCCGGGAGTTTGTTGGAAATGCAGCATCTCAGGTTTCACCCCAGAACTGCCCAATCAGAATCTGCAAGTTCACAAGATTCCCCAGGTGAGTTGTATAAGCGTTAACGTTTGCAAAGTACTTGGAAGCATGCACGGTAACGTTTGAGAAGACTAGCCAACTCTCTATCTTGTAATTAATCTGCCCTTTCAGCGACTTCTTTCACTCTCGGTTAAAAATATTCTCTGGCCAAGTCTCTGTTCCGTACTGCCAGGCGTGAGTTGCAGACTTACTGCCTCATATTCAAAAGCTCCAGGAGTGATAGGTGGGACTAAAGTGTCTGCAGGGCTGCGATGGTCAGTTTTGTCAAATGGCAAAGTCACGAAGGGACAGAGGGCTTATAGGCAAGTATAGGATGTTGGAAAAATGAATGAATGAATGAACGCTGAAACATTCCAAACTACCAACCAATAAAGCCCCAGACACAGAAAATCGCTTTAATGAGTGAAACTAGAACCCTTTCTACAAAGTTTGTGTAATTTGCTGTCTTTAAGAATTGGGCTGGCTTTGCCGGCTCTGGGGCCCTCTCACGTTCTGTGCGCTGAGGCCCCCGACCCGGACCGGGATGGTCGCGAGCAGGGGTGACGGTGGCCCGCGGGGATGTCGGGCCACGCCCTCCGTGAAGGGGCCCGCGGAGTTTGTCCCGGCGCAGCTCCCATATAAGGCAAGGCCCGCCCCTGCCCGGGCAGCCGGGGCGCCGCGCAAGCTCCTTAACGGCGTCTTTAAGCCTCCCGCCGCTACCGCGCATGCCCGGGCCGCTCCGGAATCCGGCGCTCCTGGTTCCTCCGTAGCCCGGTGGTCAAATCTGCACCCAGCTCCGCGCCCCGCAAGGGGGAAAAGCCAGGGTTCCCCCGGCTCTAGAAACACGTGGGTGCTGATTTCCGGCCAGCCTCGGGGTTCTAGGGAAGCTGATGAGACGATTCCTTGTTTGAGTGGGTTACATGTTTGCAGACATCATCTCACTTAAAGCATGAACCAACTCCAAGGAGTTGTTGCTGATTTGCAGATAAAGCAAAAGCCTCAGAGGTGCCCAGTAATGCAGACTGGACGACTCCCAAAGCTAGTGTTGGAGCTGAGGCTCAAACCCAGGAGCCCAGCCTCCACTTCTTGCGGCCTCCATTATAGCTTGGCTTGCTGGGGGAGCAGCCCCTCCGACCCAGTCCGGCCGCCTTCCTTAGAACTAGGGACGCTGCCAGCAGCTCCTGGTTGCCCTTGGGGGCGTGAAATACCGGCGGGGAGGGGGTGAGGGCAGAGCATCCCTTTGTGGCCCCATTAGGAACATGGGGGCGCAGTGGATCTTGAGTATGGGCACTGCCTTCAGTGGGCCTTCCTGCCCCCACCCGAGGGGGGGCAGCTGTGGGAACCGAGGCAGGAAGGGTGGGGTCCTGGGGTTGGGGTGGGTGGGCTAAGCGGCCCAGAATGGGGCAGCAGGAGGAAGGCAGAGCTGATGCCTTGGTTAATGTGGCCCGCAGGTAACAGGTGGGCCACTGGGTGTGTGTGAAAGAATGCCCGAATGCATTTATGCTTGACGGACTGAATGAATGAATATGCATTTCCCGGGAGAGGGCGGCGGGGACGAGGCCTCACGAAAAGAAACGGGGTCGGACCTCGCTTCTCCCAGAAACCCTAAGCCCGGAGGAGAGGGTCGTCCCCACCCTTAACTCCTTTAAGTTTAAAACTACTAAACTGTAACATAAGTGCAAAAAAAGTCCAATTAAGATCTGATTTCAGCCAATATAGCCATTCTCGCCCACATTTAAAACCTCCAGTACCCTTTTTATTTTCATTTCTCTGTATCCCTGAATTTAGGGGTCCAGAACACATGCGCTCGGACAGCCTTAGAGTAGCAGAGAGGACCTGAGGAGCTGCCCACTATCAAGCTGTGATAATCTCTGTGCTTCAGTTTCTTGCTCCGTAAATTGTCTGAGCTAACACCTGTACATTGGGGTAAAGCCAGGTCCTTGTTAAGGGCCGAAAAACTGTTTTTGGTAATCTGACCCCAGGATTGGGGTCCATGCGCTGGCCCTAAATTACTGCGAACTCCTCCTTTTCCTCCTCCTCCCCAGTTTTTCAAGGAATGAGGTTGGGTTTTAAGCTTTCCTGAAATGACTCCGTCCCCGTTCCCAGGCCACTTGATCTGCCTTGATTTGTCGACCTCAGGCGGCGGCGCCCGGGCATCCTGTCCCCGCCCCTCCGTGCCCCAGGCCCCGCCCAGGCAACCCGGCCCCACCCCTCCGCGCCTCCCGGGCGCCGCCAAAGCCCGGGGCGCGGATCACGCGGGCAGGAGCCGCTCTGGGCATGCTCAGTGGCAGGGCAGGTGGGGCCGCCGCGGGCCGCCGGGTCCGGCCGGGAGCGGAGGGGCGGGGGCAGAGGGGGAAGTGGGTGGGAGCCGCGGGCCAAGTCTCGAGAGTCGCCGGCAGCCGCAGGACGCTGGGCAGGTGGGAGCCCGCGTGGTCCGGGCCGCGATGAGCAATGGCATCGGTCAAGGTGGCCGTGAGGGTCCGGCCCATGAATCGCAGGTGAGTAGGAGGGCGGGGCGCAGGCGGCGCCCTGACGCGTCCCCACCCGGAGGAAGTTGGTCTCCAACTCCCCTCCAAGGCCAGCCTGGACTTAAGTGTCAAGAGCCGGTCTCCGGCCCACTGGGCCCTGGTTGTGGCTTCTGGGGGCCTGGAGCACTTGAAGGTTTGCTGTTCCTTTCACACTGCCCTGGAGGGGCCCTGGCGGGTAGAGAGTTTACGAAGCCACGGAGGAGATTCCTGTTAACTCTTCCAGGTCCCATTAATTTGAAGAAGTTTGTTTCTTCCCTCTTTAAAAAGCATCAAGGGAACAGTTTCACGAGGGTGTAAATCCATGAGCGTGGTCATGGGGGCACCAGAGCTGTTAGGCGAAGTCCCCCCAGTTATGCCAACTCAGAAGTTCTCTAACTATTATCAGTGTTACTTTTTTCAACTCTTAAGAAGAAGTGATTTCAATTCCCTGAACTTGAACCCTAACTTCTAATCAGTAGTTTAGCAGTTCTTAACTTCAGGTTAAAGAGTGGATGGGAAAACTTTAACAAACTTTTGTTTCCTGGAAAAAAAATCAAGGACACTTAAGTACACGTGTTTGAAATATGCTGATGTTAACAGCGGGGGGAATTATAAACACATTTAGAATTTAATTTTGTATGTTTCTACAAAGTAATGCTTTTCAGAATGATTTGACTTTGCGTTCACTGAGGAATAGTTTGCTTCCTTTTCGGTGACTACTTTATAATCAGTTTACAAAGAGGCTTTACAAAAGTTAGCTTTTTAAATTGGTTTAAAGAACTTTAAAGAATGAAGTAGATCTAAATGGGATGTGTCCTTCCCAATTGATAGGAGCAGTTCACACAAGGCCATTTGTTTTTATTGGCTTCTCAGTCAAGTTGGACATTTGGCTTACCATATGGCCTTTGCTACTTTCTTTGTATCGACTTTGGAGGTCGTTGTTTGTTCTGACAGCTGATTGAGGCATCAGAAGATCGTAAAATCAAGAGATTGCCGGAACCTTCTTCGACTCATCTGTTTTTCTGTTGGCAGATAGGGAATCATTATTCTGGTTTATAACTATTGGAGACCAGTGCTTTTGTGATTTTTAAGTTATCTCTAAAGCTTTTTAGGGAAGGAGTTTGACTTTTTTGTAAGTCCTAAGAAAGTATGTAGGTTTCTATGTATAGTCTGTCCTACAAGACAAATGGACCCCAGAGTCATTTAGATGTTTTTGAAAGATTGTTCTTTGTTTTGGATTTACATGTATATCGAAGTTCCTTCCCTTCTTTTTTTTTTTAATTAAAAAAAATTTTTTTTTAAACATCTTTATTGAAGTATAATTGCTTTACAATGGTGTGTTAGTTTCTGCTTTATAACAAAGTGAATCAGTTATACATATACATATGTTCCCATATCTCTTCCCTCTTGCATCTCCCTCCCTCCCACCCTCCCTATCCCACCCCTCTAGGTGGTCACAAAGCACCAAGCTGATCTCCCTGTGCTATGCAGCTGCTTCCCCCTAGCTATCTATTTTACATTTGGTAGTGTATATATGTCCATGCCACTCTCTCACCCTGTCACATCTTACCCCTCCCCCTCCCCATATCCTCAAGTCCATTCTCTAGTAGGTCTGTGTCTTTATTCCCGTCTTGCCACTAGGTTCTTCATGGCCTTTTTTTTCCCCCTTAGATTCCATATATATGTGTTAGCATACTGTATTTGTTTTTCTCTTTCTGACTTACTTCACTCTGTATGACAGACTCTAACTCCATCCACCTCACTACAAATACCTCCATTTCATTTCTTTTTATGGCTGAGTAATATTCCATTGTATATATGTGCCACATCTTCTTTATCCATTCATCCGATGATGGACACTTAGGTTGCTTCCATGTCCTGGCTATTGTAAATAGAGCTGCAATGAACATTTTGGTACATGACTCTTTTTGAATTATGGTTTTCTCAGGGTATATGCCCAGTAGTGGGATTGCTGGGTCATATGGTAGTTCTATTTTTAGTTTTTTAAGGAACCTCCATACTGTTCTCCATAGTGGCTGTATCAATTTACATTCCCACCAACAGTGCAAGAGTGTTCCCTTTTCTCCACACCCTCTCCAGCATTTATTGTTTCTAGATTTTTTGATAATGGCCATTCTGACTGGTGTGAGATGATATCTCATTGTAGTTTTGATTTGCATTTCTCTAATGATTAATGATGTTGAGCATTCTTTCATGTGTCTGTTGGCAATCTGTATATCTTCTTTGGGGAAATGTCTATTTAGGTCTTCTGCCCATTTTTGGATTGGGTTGTTTGTTTTTTTGTTATTGAGCTGCATGAGCTGCTTGTAAATCTTGGAGATTAATCCTTTGTCAGTTGCTTCATTTGCAAATATTTTCTCCCATTCTGAGGGTTGTCTTTTGGTCTTGTTTATGGTTTGACATAAAGAAGTTTTGGAGCGCATGCTACGAGATTGTATTGAGTAGCTTTAGAAAGCAGTTATTAAGTGCCGCCTACCAAATGCATGGGCGTTGTGCTGGGTGCTGTCTGTGGGACAAGGTAAATGAGGTCTGCTGAGTGTCTCTCTGGTGAGGGAGGGACTACAGACTAGTGGGACTCTCGTCAAACCCTGGGTGGGCTGAGAGGGATGCTACCGGTGCATGCCTTGACAGTAGGCCTGAAGCCCAGGTATGTGGAGAGAAGGCAGGAAACATGTCCAAAAGCCACGTGCTTTGGGCAGGTAGATGGATGTGATGATGTCTGTGCTCTCAGCAGAGAACTCTTGTGGTGGCATCAGGATTAGGGCAAGAGGTAAGGAAGCAGTAGTCTCGCCATAGGTGGAGATGGGAAGGCTGGAAAGATCCATGGAGACAGTCTGCTGGCAGAATTGACAGGATTTGGCAGTTCATTGGGTGAGAAGGAGGGGAAAGGGGAAGAGCACAGAGTCATTAACTGAGGTTTGCTGCTCAAGGAGGTAGAAGAGGTTTGGGGAAGGTGGATGGTCAGGTGGGTGCATTCTCTCTTGGGTTTGAAAGTTATAGGAGATGCAGTAAGTGTCAAGTACAAGGACAGCGTCTAGCACAGGATGAGTGCTGCCCCAAGTAGTGACCCTGTTCACTATCTGAAGTGTGGGAAGGACATCCGTCTCTTTGCTGGTGTTCAGTAGACTGTAAGAAACATGGGTCTCAGGTGATCTGAGGATTGACATTTGGAAATCTTTTGCACATGGATGACAGTTTAAGAATGTTACAGTAAGGAGGGAATTTCTCAGCAGGAGAAAATCTTATTTTTATGTATAAAGCACAGATATTCAGTAGATTTTAAAAAAACAAAATGTTTACAGTGAGAAGAAAAGGGATTCAGGGATTGGATACTGGGATATGCTTCTCTTTAGGATTCCAGGGAGAAGATTGGCTTGCAGCTCATGGAGGAGAACCAGCACAGCAAATGGTCATGGCAGGAAAGAAGAAGGGTCTGCCAAAGGAGGTGGTGGTGGTTATTGTACGATGTTGCCAAGATGGTGCTCTGAGGATGCCAGTAAGATGAGGTCCTTGGTCTTAGAGACAAGAGCATTGGTACCCTTCCAAAGAGCAGTTTCAAGGGGAGACAGTGATCTGGAAGTTGGGAGTGAAATAGAAAGACATATACAATTGGCCGACCAAAAGTACTTGGCCTAACTCATAAGGAAAGACTTCCAAGTTATAATGGCCGTAAGAAACCATTTTTCACTAGTGAGATTGGTGAATATTAGCTGAACATTGAGTGTTGGTGATGGAGTCATAAAGGGTCAAGACCTCTGAGACTTCCATGTTGGGAAATTTAACAGTAGTTGTCAAGATTAGAGGTTTATAAAACTCTTTGGTTGAGAAATTTCATTTCTAAGATTTTATTTTATGGATTATATTCCTACCTACGAAGATGTATGTGTAAGGATGTTTCTGCATCATCAGTGGAACAAAAACAAAAAAATCATAAATGATCTAAGTGTACAGTGATGGAGGATTTGTTAAATTGTTGCCTATTCATTTGGTAGAATGCTATGTAGTACTTAAAAAAAGAATGTGTCGATCTTAAAAGAGTTCCAAGATAGGGGATTAAGTGAGAAAAGCAAGATATCCACATACACACACACTACAGTAGAGTTGTGTGAATGTGTGTGTTAAAAAATATATACATAGAGGCACACACACGGCCATACCTGTCTAGAGTGATTCATAAGAAGCCCGACAGTGGTAACTCTGGGGAGGAGAGCTGACGAAGAGTCTGTCAGGTGAAGATGGATGGCTTCTTGTTTTGTTTTTTCCTTTTACTGTTTGAGTTTTTACTTTGCTCATTGGTAGTGTTATAATTAATAATTGAAAACTTGTGTATGTAATTTTAAAAAGTTACCTAAAAAGTCACTGGCACTGGAGAAAGAGTTTTCAGCTGGTTGTCTGGGAGGATTGAAGGAAGTTGTTAAAAATATTTTCCCCCAGTTTGATTGAGATGTAATTGACGCATAGCTCTGTGTAAGTGTCAGGTGTAGAGCAGAAAGGCTTGACTTGTGTATGTTGTGAAATGATTACCACAATAAGGTTAGTTAACATCCGTCATCTCATGTAGTTTTCCAAAAAAAAAGGAAAAGAAAAAAATGTTTTTTCCCCCTGTGATGAGAACTCTTAGGATTTACTTTCTTAACAGCTTTCGAATATACTATCCAATGGTGCTAACTATAGTCGTCATGTTGTACATGATGACTTATTTATTTTATAGCTGGAAGTTTGTACCTTTTGGCCCCCTTCATTCACTTCCCCCATTCCCTACCCCCTGCCTTGGGTAACCAGAAATCTGATTTCTTTTTCTAAGTTATTTTTTTGTTTATTTTGTTTTTTGTTGCTTCTTTTTTTTAAGATTCAACATATAAGGGCGATCTATACAGTATTTCTCATTCTCTGACTTCTTTCACTTAGCATAATACCCTCAAGATTCATCCTTGCTGTTGCAAATGGCAGGATTTCCTTTTTCATTGCTGAATAATATTCATATATTCATATATATATATGTATATATATATATATATATACATATACATATATATGTCACGTCTTCTTTATCCATTCATCTGTCGATGGACAGTTAAGTTGTTTCCATGTCTTGGCTATTGTAAATAAGAGTACAGGCGCTGAAGGCAAAGAGGAAGCAACCGGCCCGAAGGAAAGGCCTGGAGTGATAGGGAGGTGAGGTTGGCCGTTGCAGCCAGGCTGTTGAAGGATGGGGCAGTGTGGTGAGATACTGACTCTGAGCAAGGAGCCTGTGCGGTCCACAGTCCTCCTTGCAAGAAACACCCAGTGCTTGATTAAGGACAAGATGTGATGAATTTGTTTTTACTACCGTCCAAGAGGAGGAAATTTCTCCCTCTGCCTCTCTCTTGAGTTCTTGTGGCTAGACTAATAATAAAATTGACACAAGATTTAACAGGAGAAAAAGAAACAAATTTGTAAGGAATTGACAGAACAAAGAAACTTAGGTTTTGTGTGCCCAATTATTGAAGAGTCTAAACAGAGTTTGGGCTTGGGGTAGTAAATTAAAGAAATAACAAGGCTCCGAATTCCCTATTTTTGGCTGTAAGGGTGTCCTTCTACCTCGAGATGCAGGGAGTGTGCCCTTCACATGGGAGATTGATTTTCCTGCTTTCAGGGAAACAGAAAGGAGGGTGAGAGTGACCCTCTTGGATTGGCCGTTTCTTAAGAAACTTTAATTTAAAACAACTAATATGCCATGGAGGTGCATTTCGGGGTGGCCCATCCTGAGCCTTAACACTACCTTATGGCTTTTGGTTATGTGGCAGAAGTAGTAGTTTCAGATCTGAAAGAGCCATTACGTTCCATCAGGTAATAGCAGCTCGCTTTATTGAGAGTTTGCTCTGGGCCGGTGTTGCAAAACCTAGTTTAATCTTTACAATAATCTTAGCAAGTAGAGGCTATTATTATATGCCATTTTCCAGATTGAGAAAGATAGTTAGCTTGCCCAAAAGTCAGTTTCTTAGGACAGTCACAGCTATGCTTTTTAAAATGAGTAAAGTGTTAGCAGGAACTCAATTTGTTCATAACTTTCATGGGGAAAAGCTTAGTATTTATGCATTGTCTCTACCTTTTTCTTTGTGATTTCTTCCACTAGTCTGATGCCTAGTCTTTTCTTTTTCACTGGTTTCATTCTTACAATCTTACAAGATAGAATTTTTTTTTCCCTGGAAGAGACAGCAAAACAATAATTTGGGAGCTAATTTGTCCATTTCCTGTTGGTTTCAGTTGCTTGTTTTTTCCTGGAAACACTAGATGATTCTTTAGGGCAACCTATCCTGTCCCGTTGATCTGCCAGTGTTAAGATGGTCAGGGTCTGAGGGCAGGCGGCCTGGGTTCCAGTTTTAGCTGTCTTTTACCAGCTGGGTAAATTTGAGCAAGAGACATAATTGTTCTAAGCCTCAATTTTTGCATCTGTAAAATGGTGATAATAATTACACATACCTTGTAAGGTCTTTTGTGAGACAAGGTCTTTTTCAAATACTTTTTACTGTGACTCACAATAAGAAACACATTTAAAATTGAAGCTCTGTAGATATGTAAAAGATTTATGTGGTGTTACATGCAAGTCACTCATATTTTCTATTCCATCCTATTTTATTCTGTTCTGTTTCATTTTAAAAATTGCTATTTTTAGGTCCACTAAACTGACTTCAAGATCATCTGATGAGTTGCAGCTGGCAGTGTGAAAAACATTGTTGTGAGGTTCAGAAGAGATCATGCATGGGGCCAAAGCTCTCCACACAGTCCCTGGCATATAGCAAGGGCTCTGTAAAGATTTTTTTTTTTTAATAAATTTATTTATTTTTGTTTTTGGCTGTGTTGGGTCTTCGTTGCTGCGTGCGGGCTTCTCTAGCTGCGGCGAGCGGGGGCTACTCTTCGTTGCAGTGTGCGGGCTTCTCATTGTGGTGGCTTCTCATTGTGGTGGCTTCTCTTGTTGCGGAGCACGGGCTCTAGGCGCGCGGGCTTCAGTACTTGTGGCACAGGCTTCAGTAGTTGTGGCTTGCGGGCTCTAGAGCGCAGGCTCAGTAGTTGTGGCTCACGGGCTTAGTTGCTCCGTGGCATGAGGGATCTTCCCGGACCAGGGATCAGACCCGTGTCCCCTGCATCGGCAGGCAGATTCTTAACCACTGCGCCACCAGGGAAGCCCCAAGATTGGCTGTTGTTATTACTGTTACTTTTAGAATTTAATGATGGTACCTTTATTCAATAACACATATTTAAAAAATGTTTTACCAAAAAGAAAAAATTTGCTGAGTGCTGGCAACAGACCAGATGTTAGTGTTGTAATGTGCTTTCTCATCTTATAAGGCAGGTCCGCCCCAGGCCTTCTATTTGTGAGGGTTCTCAGCTTCTCTTCCCGATTAGCCTCTCAGGCAGAATTTGGTGTCATGTCAACCAAGTTAAAAACAAAAGAAAAAAACGCCAGTGGTAGCTGACTGGGGTTGATGTCTTTAGACTCTGCTGAAGCTTTCCCATTTTAAGAGGAGGAGTGTTGGGGAAAATAGCTCAGTGGTAGCCTCTTGGGTCTGTGATGACGCCAGCCTCTCGTGTTAAGGGTGGGAGGTGTCTGTCGAGATGGTACCATGCACCAGGCACCGTGCTCATTTCTTCACCTTGGCAACTTCCTTTCCCCCTCACACCAACTCACTGATGGAGGTCTTTTCACCCCCATTTTACAGACGGGAAACTGAGACCCCTCAGATGATAAAGTGCGGCTGAGCCAGCTCCACTTCCCTCCAGAGCCCTTTGCTTGGTGACTTGTTGTCCCCGGGCTCGCTGATGACAGAAGCCCTCAGCCTCAGGGGACGGCTGGGCTGGTGGCAGAGTAGAGACACAGGTGCACCACACCCACAAATAACACAGAATCTGTGAGGGGATTCTAGAAGCTGGAGGAAGAGGTCTCTGTGGCTTCCCAGGGTCCCTTGGATGAGAGGGTGAGGTTTGAATTGAGCCCCGAAGAAGGGGTGTAACCAGCCCCCGTTTAGAGAGCGTCTGTGAAGTGCTTGGCTGATGCCCTTTAGCAGTTAGCACAGTCGCTGCATTCTGCAGATGAGGAGCAAGGGCTCAGTGACCTGAGGTCACACAGCTAGGTCACTAGGTGTCACCTGAGGTCACACAGCTGGGTCACGGTGGAGTCCGGGTTGGAGCTGAAGTCTCTCTTACTCTCATTTCTAAAGCCCCTCCATTGTACAGAAGACTCAGATCAGAGGAGGGTGGGGATGGCTGGCAGGTGGCACTGAGTACAGTTACCCGGGATCTTAGACTAACTGGAGCTCTGTGTAAGGATTAGTTGAGAGGTCGGTGGGCAGGGTGTTGTGAGGACATTTCTTTGTTAAGCTTGGGAGTTTGGGCTTTTATACTCCAGTCCTGTGCTGGCCCTTGGCTGCATGCAGCTACTTAAAATTTAACTGTTAAATAAAATGTAAAATGTAGTTACTTAGTTGCACAAGTCACATTTCAAATGCTCAGTAGCTACATATTGAACAAGGCAGATAGAGAGATCATGTCCATCCTCGTGGAAAGTTCTACTGGACAGTAAGCCTGAGCTGGGTTTGAATCCTGGCTCTGCACCTTCCTAGCTCTGGGTCTTGGCACTTTACTCAGGTGTTCTGTGCTTCAGTTTCTTCACCTGTAAGACGGAGATCTTCACAGGACCCCCCCTTGTGGGGCTGAGATGATGATTGAAGGTAACCCTTGCTAACAGTATTGGGCCCCAGAGTAAGGGCTCTATAAATATTGGCTACTATTATTAGGCACTGGGAGCTGCTCATGGCTTTTCAGAAATATAGCAGTGTAGAGAAATAATACCAGCACTCCAGCAACAGTGAACATTTATCGACTGTTTCCCAAGTGCTGTGCTAAGTGCCTGTTATGCACTATTATCCCACTGACTTTCTTGCCATATTCTGGGGTGCAAGACCCTGAGACCTCAGATGTCCTTTTGAGTGGGCAGAGGCCAGTGCCGGCAGACCATTCAGGGAACTGGAGTATGACCGGTAGGGATGGGATTCTGGACTAGGCTGGAGTTGTAAGTAACAGGAAAGGAGGAGTCAAAGGATGAAACTTGCAAACAAAACCCTGAAGAAACCTTCACGGTATTTTCTGATTGTGAAAATAATGTATGCTTGTAAAAAACGTGTGCTGAAAAGTGTACCAAAGAAATCAAATTGACAATCGCTCATAATTCCACGGATCCAGAGATGACCCCTCCTAAAGTTTTGGTGCATTTAAATCCAGTCTTTTTTTCCTGTTTGTGTAGCAGCATAACATAACTATCTTATATCCTGTCTTTTACGTTTGCAAGAGACATTCTGAAGACCAATCAGTAGGACATAGGCAAAGAGTCAGATGACTGAGCGGCTTGGGGCCCTATTAAGTGGACGAATGACCTTTCCCAAGGTCAGGATGCGGGATGAGCCGGTCGGGGTGGAGGGCCACGGTGGTCAGTTGAGTTGGCTCGGGATGCTGGTGGGGGATGCAGGCAGTAGGAACTCAGGTGGGTCATCAGCTCTGCAGATGCACATTTGGAGGTGGGTCACTTGAAGGTGATAGCGGCTGTGGTGGCAGTGAATGTTGTCTCTGAGGAGGACCATGGTAAAGAAAGAAGGGGTGGGATAGCAGAACTGCATGACCTGGGTTAAGACCGAGCTGTCAGTAGCTGGCCGAGTGACCTGGGCAGGTTGGTTTTACTCCTGGGCTCAGTTTCTGCTTTTGTAAACAGGGATTCTCTGAGTGTGGTTCAGGGCCAGCTGGGACTCACTGAGCCTATTTTAGGGGGTTTACAAAGTTAGAACTGTTTTCACACTCATAGTAAGATATTTGCTGTTTTTGCTCTCATCTCTCACGAGGGTACTGTGGAGTCTTCCAGAAGCTACATGATGTGTGATGATGTCGTGAGTCTGTGTGCTGTGCATTGTGTGTCAAACATTTCTCAGTTTTCATTTCTAATATGGTAACTATAAATGGGTATATCAACATTAATAAAAGCTCTTAGGCTCTTCAGTTATGTTTAAGAGTTGTAAAAGGCTACTGAAGCCACAGCATGTGAGAGCCGCAGCTGTAAAATGATAGTGCATAAGTTGTTGAGGGGATTGGATGGGAGGGTGTATATAGAGAGAGTGTTCAGCAACCTTCCAGGCATGTAATATCCTTTCAACAAATCAGAGCTGCTATTATTTTTTATAATCACCTGTTACTAACAACTACACTTAAGCGGACAGGAGTGGAGGACCAGGCAATGGAGACAGGAAGGGAGAAAAGCAGGAGAGTGAATGTCCTGGTCATCAAGGGAGAGGAGAGGGGGTCACCAGCATCGGAGGCTGCAGGTCGAGGTCCGAGCCCAGCTGGCCGGGGAGGTGATTGGCTCCTGTCTCTGGAGGGAACTGTTTTAGTTGAGGGGTGGGAGGGGATGCTAGCGGGGTTGGGGGCGGGAGGCTGGCGGTGGGGGCCTGGAGGTGGCACCTGTCGCTGCCCTTCCAGTTAACGGAGGGATTAAAGGAAGGAGAGAGCTCACCCCTGTTCACCTGTGTAGTTTGGCTCCTGTAATAAAATCTAATCTCCTTTACTGATTGTGTGAGGTGCTCAGTCCCCAGCCCTCACCTGGGCATCGCAAACCTGGGCATCGCAAACCTGGGCCTGGCAGAGAAGTTTGTGTGTGTGTGTGTGTGTGTGTGTGTGTGTGTGTGTGTGTATTTGTTTTAAAGAAGAGGAAGAGAACAGGTGGGGAGTTAGGAGGTTGGAGAAAGAAGGCTACATGGGCAGGGGAGGGAAGTAGGGGTGGCTAGAGAGTGCGCAGTGTTTTCTGGGACCAGGAGGAGGGGGTAGCCGTGGGCCACAGGGGAGATTCCCCGGGGAGCGCTGTGCTGGCGCTGACCCTGATTCATGGAATTTGGAGCATATGGAGGATTTTTCCTTTCTTTTAGGTGGACTTGACAAGTAACATGAAACAAGTGACTGATGTTTTTTTCATACACAAAATTTAAAAATATCAATGTGTATAATGCACTTACACATGTATGTACCAGAAGTTTGAAAAATGCTCTTCATTGACTTAGAGTATTTAGTAAGTATAATTTGATATTAAGTTCTGCTGCTTTATTTTATTCATGGCATTTGTGTGAGAGAGAGAGATGGAGTGTGTGTGTGTGTGTGTGTGTGTGTGTGTGTCAGAGGTTATTTAGAAATGTCCAGTTGTGCAGTACATAGATAGTACTTTGGTCTGAGCTGATTTAGCCTACGCATTCTCATTTCATGATTAATTTCCTAAATTATTTCAATAGCTTTTTCTATTTTTGTGGGTCCTGGAATTGGGATGCAGTCTTGCTGAGGCCTGTTTTATGAAAGGAAATACATTATGGTTAGACTTACGGCCTGGGGGAGATGTGACAGTGCCCCACCACGCCCAGCCCCTTCCCCAGTGCGGAGCCTCTGGCTGATTTCCCTGGCCTGGGCTGCCTTCTGTCCCACTGCAGTTACAGAGACCGGCGTTGAGAAATCCTTCATGGGAAGGTTGTCATTGTTCCCTTGGATTCGGCCCAGTGACTCACATCAGGCACGACTGCCGGCGGGGCCTGGAGCTTTCCTTCACTCTCACCCACTCTGGGCTGAGCATGTGTGTTTCCTGCTCTGTCCATTTCCAAGGATATTCATTATTCATTGTTGCTGCCCAGTGGAGGGGAAATAACTGTTTCTGTGATCAGCAACCTACTCATAGACACTTGTAGCAAATTTCAATGGGATGTGTAGAATTTAAAGTCAACTGAGAAAGTGCTTTCACCATAATGGTGTTGACAAGTAATTTTTGTCCTCAGTGACTATTTCTAGTCACTCACTCACTTATTAGGAATTCTGTTAAATCTTATGCCATCAGTATCTAATTTAATTCTTGACAACAGTCCCACAGGTGTGAATATTTTTAGCTCCATTTTATAGATGAAGAAACTGGGGATCAGAGAAAGATGAGGTCCCGGCTCAAATGTCACTTCTTCTGAGAAGCCTTTATCACATTGCATTGGTCTTCTGGCTTCACAGCATTTACCATTATTGAGTTTGTGTGCGCGCGCGCGTGTGCACACGTGCGTGGGCATGTGTATGCATGTGAAAGGATTTTTGTTTTCTTGTTTACTGTCTCTCTGCTTCTTGCACATAAACTCCGTGAGAGCTGGTCACCTTGTTGGGTTTGTCCGTGGCTGTTTCCCTAGGCCCTAGAACTGTGCCTGGCAGAGATAGGTACTCAGAAGATATTTGTTGCATTAATAACTGTCACCTCCTCCCCAATCTTTCAGTATGTGGATGCTTATAAGGAATCTGGGATCCGAAGCCCAGCATCTGTGGGATGCCTCACATTGCTCCCGTGAACAGAAGGGAATTTTGATGATCCTCCTGTTGGGTATTAGGCTGGGGAGGTAGAAGAGAGCTAAGGAAGAGCCTGGGTAAAGGACAGCTTCAGGCTTTCCCTGTGTATTAAGTTAATTATACACAAATTACACATGAAATACGTGTTATGTTTATCTCTTAAGGTTAGAGAATTGGAGGTTAAACACTATGTTTCAATGATATATAGTTTATGGGACAGAACACTCTTGTTCCTTTAGAAAAGGATTTTTTTTTTTTTTAACTTGAAATAATTATACAGTAAAGTTCCCATATATGCTTCACTCAGCTTCCCCTAACATCAGTATCTTACGTAACCACAGTGCAGTTGTCAGGACCAAGGCATCAGCGTGGTGCAGCCCTGGTAACCGGACGTGGTTTTCCTGAGAACGTCCTTCTTCTGTCCCAGGAGCCGGTGCAGGATCCCACATTGCATATAGTTGCCATGCCTCCTTAATCTCTTCTGGTCAGTGACAGTTTCTAAGTCTCAGAAGAGTGCCAGTCAGTTATTTTGTAGAATGTCCCTCAGTTTGGGTTTCTCCCACGGTTTGTCATGATTAAACTGAAGTTACGCAGTTTTGGCAAGAAAGCCACATAAGTGTCCTTCATTTCCTGTCATGGGGGGGTCATGATGCCAGTATGTCTTGTTACTGGTGATGTCGACCTCAGTCCCTTGGTCAAGGTGGTGTCTGCTGGGTTTCTCCACTGTATTGTTATATTTTTTCCTCTTTGTAATTAATACGTACCTGAGGGAAATACTTTGCAGGAAAAGTTTTTGACTTCAGTTTGCAACAGTATTTTTTTTTTTGCCCGTGGGAACACATCTCAGATTTTCTAATAAAAGTTATTGTGAATATAAGATTCATTTAAAACATTTTTTCCCCCTCTGACTTAGTGAAAAAGGATTAATCATGTTTAAAATGAAGGACATTTGTACTTCGGAAGGTTGATGACGATCGTACAGGACTATGCATTTAAAACATCTGCAGTAAGACCTTTATCAGCCCAATGCATGCTGATGTTCCTACTCTCTACTATTTCATTAAAAAAAAAAGATGGTCGTTATCCACTAAACTGAATTTATGGTCGGCAGTTTGAAAACACTAGTGTAGTGAATCTATTATTCAGAGCAGAACTTGGTAAAATGTGATTTTTCTACATGAGGGAACATTGAAATTAGGATGCTGTTAGAAAGTCAGTCCTCTTTCCTCTTGGAAGCTGGGGGTGGAGGGTGGGGCTTATGATCCCAAGAGGATAAATGAAGCTTAGAGTGAGAATTTTCAACTTCAGAGAGTCTAGGATTCTGAGTCCATCATGGGATACCCACTCTCAGGAGCTTGCTTTCTTAAGCTCTTGTGGCTTCATGGTCTCGTGGTCTCTTGCCTGAGTGCACCTACTGATTCTTATTTTCAGGATTTATTAAACAGAGTCTAAGCTATCACAGTGACTCAGCTTGGGGCACAGGTAAATCACTTTGTGAGTTCCCTCTAAGTGGGACTTCAAGTTCCCCAGGGAGCTTTCCAGAAAAACGGATTCAAGGTGATGGAGACTAGCTCAGAAGTGAAACAAGTTGCAGAGATAAAGCTTTTAAAAATATTGGGTTTCGGTCTGTTGGCTTTCTTTTCGTAAAGTTAGTGTTTTTATAGGAGCCATCTCTGGTTGATCAGATAGAAGGGCAACTAGCTGTGAGAAAAATGTCAGGAGTCCTGGGCCGGTGCTCATATATGATGATCCAATTGAGATGTTATTCTTCTTTTTAAAAAAATTTTCATTTTGAAATATGTACAAAAAGTTGCAGAAATAGTGTAGAGTTCTCGTGTATCTTTCACCTTATACAGCTGTAGTATAATTAAACACCAGGCGAATAACATTGATACAGTATTATCCACTGATCTGATTCATCCAGATTTCCCAAGTTGCCCAAGTGTCTTTTTCTCTGGTCCAAGATTCAGTCCAAGATCACACAAGGCATTTAGTTGTCTTGTAAAATACCTCCTTTTTAATTTAGCTTTTCTTGTTCTTAGGGTCAACTTTGACTATACTGATATATTAAGGATGAGAATAGGTAACTGCCCCACCCACCACCCCAGTACCTCTGTCCACTCAAAGGATTGAGGAATGTTGCCTCCTGGTGTCCTTGGTTGTTTGAGCTGTTAACACCTTGGTTGGATTAATTGTTCCACATGTCAATGAAAAGGACAGGTGGGGACCTTTAATCCTTGATGGGGCTTTTCCCCAAGAGAACCTTATTTCCAGTGGTAACTTAGCCTGTACTTTCTACTAACAAACAGCTTTCAGATTTTCTGTTCTTTCTGATGAGTAATAAGTGAATTAAAGGACCAGTGGAAGGAATTTATTCTTTCTTTCCTGGAACATAAATGCTCTGAAACTGATTTGATTGTCTCTAATTTGATCTTGGCTGGAATTCCTCTCTCTTTTGATTTTAAGAAGTCAGAGGATTTTGTGGTTGTTTCTGCTTTTACCGTCTTTTCCCCTCTTCCTTTTATTCTACTCTGACTTTTGAGAGACAGCTATTGATAATCAGTCCTGGATAAATCCGATTTATTTTCTCTACCATCTTTCTTTAGCCTTTGGACCGGGCTTGTAGTTATTGATTTGCCATTTCTTATTCTTTCATACCCTCATTCAGCAGACGGTAAGTGCTCTCTGTGTAAGAGAAACTGCTTTTTTGTGTGTGTGAGCTTTTCCTTGGAGGGATACCTTTGGACTGTGGCTGGATTAAATTAGCAAGACAGAGCTTTCACTGCCCCATAATCCCAAACTTTCACACAGTGCTCAGTGAAGGTGCGAGAAAGGCATGGCTGTTGAAGGGTAGGTAAATCAGATAGATGGTCCCAGGGTTGCATCCTGGCATTGCCACGAACTACCTACATGGTTTTCTAAAGGCTACTTTAGTCTTCTGGTCTCTTATTTCCTCATCTGTGTAATGGGGACAATATTACCTTATTTGTAAGGTTATTTTAATGGCTTAAGGAATTAATGACTGTGAAGTGCTTGCACAGAGTAGGCACAATCAGTGGTAACTTATAATTTTGTGTTGTACCTCTTCGGATTTCCCATGAATATTGTGACCATGGAGCAGAATCTTACATAACTCAGCAATGAGTGGACTTTGTCCACTCGTCACCAAGTATTAGGTTCTCTGTGTAGATAATAAAGTACAGTATGTGTTTGGAGAAAGGAAAATCAACGTGAGCTCAAGTCTACAGGTAGACATTATGGCAGAAATGGAGCTTTGAGGTCTGCCTAGGCTTCACATGGTGAAGGGCAGGTGTTTTCCTGGTGACCTTGGCATCTGTCTGGCCATTGAGCTTTTATTGGGCTTTTTTCTTTGATCAGAGATGAACAAGGGCATGATCCCTGCTTTCCAATAGCTCATGATCTAGTGGGAGCGATAGCCACAGAGAGAATGTCCCCTGTTCTGTGGGTGACGATGGGTGTTCAGGGCACGGTGGTGTGTGGGTGTAGAGGTGTTGAGTGGAGTTCCTTCTCAGGGCTGGGAGGAGTATCCTGGAGGATTCTATGACTGAGGGCAGGACTCGGTACAGTGAGTTGGCCAGGCAGACAAGGCGGGCAATGGCATTTTAAGCAGAAAGTGTCCAGAGGCCCTAAACTGTGGAGTGAGATTGGTGAACTGCAGTGTTGAGACACTGCTGAAATTTCAGCTGGCTGGTGAGCACCGGGGCAGAGAGGTGGGAGGTCCAGATTCTGGAGGTTGTGCTGTCTGGACGTTATTATTGTTTCTTCCTTTCCACTGCTCTAAAATGATTTAACTTACAGCTGATTCTGTAGATAAAGGGAACCATTTTACAAATGGGTGTAACATGATGAGATTTATGTGTCAGAAAGCCAGGGAGTGAGACTGACAGCTGCCAGGCTGATCTGGGGGGCCATCAGGTGTGACTGAACGTAGAGGGGTGGGAACTAGTACATTGCAGTTGGAGTGGACCCACTTTCCCGCCCACCTGCTCTGCCACCAGCCATCCACCCATCCATCCACCCTCCCATCCATCCACCCATCCACCCATCCACCCATCCACCCATCCATCCATCCATCCATCCATCCATCCATCCATCCATCCACCCATCCACCCATCCACCCACCCACCCACCCACCCACCCATCCACCCATCCATCCATCCACCCACCCACCCATCCACCCAACCACCCAACCACCCAACCACCCATCCATCCATCCACCTATCCTTCCATCCACCCAACCACCCATCCACCCATCCACCCATCCATCCACCTATCCATCCTTCCAACCCCCCCCGCCCCCAATCTACCCACTCACTCATGTCCTTACCCAGCCATCCACCTACCACCCAGCCAACCAGCTGGGGAATCTGTTTCTTTCCCTTCTTAACCAGGAAAGAGTGAACTGACCCCTGGGCACCTCTTTTTTCCATCCTTTGTCCATACCAGACTACAAAGTAGACATCAGTGTGCTGATAGAGGTTTCATCTCCCCATCATTGATTGATTAATTCATAAAGTATTTAAACTCTGCTGGGTGTATGCCAGGCCTTGTGCTAGACCAGCAGTTCTCAAAGTTTTGGGGATCCCTTAAAAATTGTTGACCCCAAAGAGCTTTTGTTTTTGTGGGTTATATCGATATCTTTACCACATTAGAAATTAAAACAGACTTTTTTTTAGAACAGAAGAATACACAAGCACACAGTCCCTCAGCCATCAGAATGACCCGTCGTCACACACCTTGTAGCCTCTGGAAAACTTCACTGGGCAGTCGTGAGTGAGAGTGAAAAGGCAAATAATAATGTCCTGGTGCCATTATGAAAATAGTTTTGATCTTGCAGAGCCCCCCAAACCATGAAAAGCCGCTGGGCTGCATATTGGGGATACGGTGGGACACAAGCCTGGCACAGACTTTGCCTCTGTGGGACCAGGTCCTGTGGTGCATGTGGAAGCCCATGTTGGGGTCTCACTGAGACTTGGGGTGTTGGGGGAAGGCCCTCGGAGGGAGAGACGGCTTAGTTGGGCCTGCAGTGGGCATCGGCCGCGGAGAACAGGTGTAGCGGGTGGAGGGAACAGCATGTGGGGGGAACAGCACTTGGAGGCTCAGAGGCCTCACGGGAGGGCCGAGAGCAGTTCCTTGTGGCTGTATGTTAATGTTGCATTTGCTAGAACGAGACCAGCAGTTTGCTTTCTCTGTGTGGCTTCAGCGTGATGTGATTTTATCCACTCATTTAACCTCAGAGGCAGACACAGCTGTTCTCAAGTCCCTTCCCTGTGTGACTTACGGGAAGCCCGGGGCCAGGTCTCTGCACTCCTGTTGGAGAGCCTCCTATTTCAGATGCTGAACCGGGTTTGTCAAGCTTTGAAAATGCCAACAGCAGAGCCACGGAACGTGAGGGGCTCAGAGGCAGCATCGAGGTGTGCAGCAGAGTGGAGGCCGAATGAAAAAGCTTGATTAATCATCAAAGAACAGGAAGACGACACTTGAGAGTTGAGGACTCGAGTGACACAGAAGCAGAACTGCTCCTTGATGTCATCCCGTTATCAGTGAGACTCCTTAGGAAGCGCTGGCTTTCGCCCCCTCCTCCCCTCTGTCTTTGAAATGACGTCCAAACTAGAGGTGTAGATCTTGGCCAGGTGCAACCTGAGACCTCCTTCGCCCTGTGTGGCTGTCGTAGGAGGGGCCTGCTTTTATTGTGCGTGGACTCCCTGCTCAGCCAGCCGCAGAGATGAGGCCAGACCTGTTTTGCTCTCTGTCTCTGTTTTATTGCAAAAAGCCTGGGGGTATCAGAGGGCTTTCTTACCTCAGCCCCTTCTGGCTTGATGATGAAGTGATTGCTCTTATTTCTGCCTGTGAATTGTGGTAGAGTATTCAGTTTCAAGGCATCTGGGGTGAATTCTCGAATTAAGAACGTGCGAATGCTACACTCGCATTGCAGCTCCGGGGAAGGGCAGCTTCATTCTTCCAAAAGTGTCTTGAGTTCACGCAGGGGTGAAGATACTGTCAAGGAGTCGTGAGAATTAGGGAGGGTGCAGCCCACACTGAAAAGACAGAAGGAGATGAGAGAGAAAGCCCCTCGCTGGTGGTTTCTTTAATAAATCCTCAGTACCTGAACAAATCAAACCTTATTTGCTCCTGGCTGAGTGAAATCATATGTTGTTAAAAGTCAGCTTGATTAGTTTCGAGGCCTCTGCCAGCACTTCCATGGCTCTGTCCCCGTCCACGCACCATGGGTTGGGGGAGGTAATGAAATCCAGCAGGAAGGGCATGAAGTTTGAGAAACCACGATCAGATCCTTTAAATGTGCCGCCAGTTCGTAATTTATAAAAAGGATTTTGCTGTTAGAGGCACAGTCCCTTCTGTGAAGTCTCTGGGTTTCCTGGGGGGGAAGGTGGGGGGGCTGAGGGTTTCTCGGCTCCCAGGTCTGGGGAGCCAGGTGAGGAGCGGGCTGGCGGGACCCTGCGGGGAGCTGGCCCTGCTCTCCTGTGGATGCTTCCAGAGAAGTCGGAAACCCAGATTTGTATGTAAAACCTTCTGATTTTAAAAATACAATGAATTAAAGATGTTTTATTTATTTTTATAATTTTTTATGAAGTATAGTTGATTTACAATGTTGTGTTAGTTTCAGGTGTACAGCAAAGGGTTTCAGTTATATATATAGATACATATTGTTTTTCAGATTCTTTCCATTATAGGTTATTACACGATATCAAATATAGTTCCCTGCGCTGTACAGTAAGTCCTTGTTGTTTACCTACTTTATGTATGGTAGTGTGTGTCTGTTAATCCCAGACTCCTAATTTATCCCTCCCCCGATAGGTGTTTTAGAACACGGCATGTACCAGTCCTCACCTGGGATGCCATTGTAAAACTTCTGGTTTAGAATGGAGGTTTGAAAATCTTCCTCCTTTCCTTGTTTTGTTTAAGACTGTTGTTCAGTTTACACATTTCCCCTTCCCACCTCCCTGCAGTGTCAGCGTTGTCCGTTTTTGTTTTGGGGAGGTGTCATCTTTGAGTGTCCTTCGCTTGTCCCACTGTTGTGCCACAAGCATCTGTGAATTTCACTGAGTGCTTAGAGATGCTGGTCCTCTCCTGGTTGCCACCTAGATCAGGAAAGAGGGGACGTGGGGGGGCGCCCCTGGGAGGTGCGGCTCGGCAGGGAGCTTCTGTGGGCTCTGCCGGGGGCACTGAGTAAGGACAGCGTCTGTGCCTGTGGGGTTTAGTTGTCCACCACGGACGTGGGGTCTGCCCTCTGAACCTGGCATCCCCTCGGAGGGGGGATGGGGATGGGTGGACAGGACTAGTGGTCCTCAGAGGGTTGGTGGGTTACAGATCCAGAACCTCAGCCCGGCTCTTTGGACCCGAACCTCAGCTGCAGCTCTGAGCACGCTGCCTGCCCGCGCGGGGGGCGTTTTCTCCTTTGCCTGGCGTTTTGGTGGCCTGCTTGGTCTGTTTCCCTCTCTCTCACCTGGTTTCTCGCAGGTCCAGGTCATGGTTTGTTTTCCTTTTCAGGCTTTGGTGGTGATATCTGAGTATGGGTGAGCCCCAGCTTGTCCCTCTGAAACATTCAGCAGGAGGTTGGGACATGGGCCTCCATTTCAAGCTGCGGCTTACCACCCCGGAGAGGTGGATTTAATGAGTATGGGGTGCAGCTGGGCATCAGCGGCTCTAAAGCCCCTGGAGAGTCCTGGGGCGGGAGGCGTTGCCTGGGAGGTGATTCACTACATGTGCTCCAGGGACCGGATGCCCCCGGTAAGGTCAGCCTGCTCTTCTGTTGATGCCCTGATGTTTTGCAGGTGGAACTTTCTGGAGCCCTGCCTCCTCTCTCCCAGTATAAAAACGTGGGTGTTGTTGAGGTAATGACTGGGCCTCTTTTCTGGGCTGACTTTGTTTCACTTACCATGCCAGCTGAAGCCGGGTCTCCTTGGTCTGGCCTCCCTGCCACTCACCCCACCCCCAAGCTGGCTTTGCGTTTACAGCCTGTTTGCTCTCACCCACGGCGGGTGATCGTGGGCTGTTGAAGGGCAGGAACTGTGATCATATATCTCTGCATCCCCAGAGAGCCTCGTAAAGGGGAGACGTGTGTGTTTGTCCATTGACCTAGTCCTGCCTCTGGCCGCTGTTGGTCCTGTTAATTTAATATATGAATGAGCATTGCACGCTTGCCAAGGGGGGCAGGGAGGGAGCTGCTGGCCACGGTGCGGGAAGGACAGCGTGTGTCACGTCTTCAGGTCAGACAGTCAGTGTGGATTAAGTCAGAATAACTAGACATAATTCACAGGTATTTAAAAATAAGTGAAAGAATTTTGGTGTTTCCGATATTCTTGTCTTTTTAATGAACTGTGGCCTCTGGATTGTGTTGATGAAGATAAGCATTTTATAAACAAAATTTACGAAGATCAGCTATATGGTGGTTCCTCATTTTTGTGAGATCTGGCTAGAAAATTTGGCAAAATATATTTTCTGGATTTCCTCCATTTCCACCTATTTTGGGAAGGGATTGCAAAGGTTTTGTTAAAATGAATCGTCCCACCAGAATGTAAGTTCCCAGAGGGCAGGAGAGGCACAGTGAACGTTTGTTGAATAAATGGATGGATCTTGGATTTGTGGTAGAAGTGAAAGAGCACATTGGTGGTCTGCTGGTGCCTGGCCTTGTGGGGCCTGCTTTCCTCTGTCACATCTTCCAGCAAAAAATTATATAAGAGGGAAGCTCAGTACTTTTACAGGTGAGGAGGAAACAAAGGCTCAGCAAAGTTACGTGAAGTGCGGAAGTCACAGAGCTACTAAGAACCAGGATTTGCACCCAGCTCCCCGAAGCCTAATGCTCCCCCCACGGTGATTAACCCACTCTGCTGGGCAACGCCAGATGCGGGGCTTGGTGGAAATGCTACTCGAGACCAAGATTGCATCTTATTCCACTCTGACTCCAAGTGAAGTTTTCTAGAGAAAAAGTCCTGCAATTTAGTATTTCATAGCACACCTTTCTATCTGGTATACTTAGCTGGCGATGTTGTAAAAGGAATCAGTCTTCTCTTTACAGGCCAGCTATTGTATTTTTTTTTTGTTTTTCAAAAGCTGCCACTGAGAACGTTTTTCTAAAATAGAGATAAATCTGGAAGGAGCATCGTAGTGATGGTGTGGGTAAAGAGCAGAGAGAGCTTTGTATTTCATGGGGCTGCAGCACTAAACTAGGATGTCTTTGGGCATTCAATAGTTGATTTAATGTCTGAACACAGGAAAACAAAAGAAGTATTAATAGATGTTCTTATGTTCTCAATATTCTATTACACCACCTCTTTTAAATTTCCACTTTTTGTTTATGAATGTGTTGCTTGTGTGTTTGGAGAAGCACATTGAAGAAGTTTGGCCACATGCACATCCTTGTTTTTCTTCTTTCCTGTGACTCAAAAGAGACAGAAGATCCCTGTGCCTTGATCTTGGAGTCAGAGTCACAGCTGTGGGTCTGCGGGGAGAGTGAGCTTCGTGTCTGCCTTTGGAGTTAACATCTGCCAAGTGAACCGGTATTTGTGGGGCAAAACTCATCTGCATTTAAAAATTGAAAACGTGTAGTAAACTTGGAAGCATTTCCTTCACTTTAGTGCTTGAGTTTAAGAAAACTGTCTTGTTTTCAGTTCATGTGTTTCATTCTTTCATTTGCTTACTCATTCATTCGTTCATTCATTCATCTAAGTGCTTGCTGTACATAAAGACAGTCTACATACTGTGGGATGTATCAAAAGCAGGGCATTATCTCTGCCTTCAGGAAGCATCTAGACCGGTGGGGAAGACACAATGTAGTGGCCCAGCAGCAAACGGGTAGAAAGTGGAAACTGCTGTGGCGAGTGATGGGCTATCGTACCTCAGGTGTGGTGTGTTGTGGGCTGTCACACAGCAGATGTGGTGAGTGATGGGCCATCACACAGAAGATATTGGCTGGGGCTTGTTCTGGGAAGGCCTCCTGGAGCAGGAGACATCTATAAGTGTTTTGAAACACATAACGGTGTTTCTCCATGCTTTGGTGATGTAGACTTCAGAAGAGAGGCCCCAGCTGGACCCAGCAGAAGGCACAGCCCTGCTCTGGATTTTTGTTCTGGAACTGGGGATTCAGAGGAAGGGACGAGACCACTGAGCAAAGAGCGTCTCAGAAGGAGCCGAAAGGCAGTTAGGCTTCCACACTCTTTAGAATCCCAGCTTCTCAGAGTTGAGGAGGGCATCACCGGGCAACGAGGGTAGCAGCTCCCAAACCGGCGTGGTCATCAGTGTCTCCTAGGCGGTTAAATACAGATGCCCGGTGCCCATCCTGGAGATTCTCTTTTGGGAGGTCTGGGTTGGGCGCTTCAGATTATTCTGTTGCTCGGCAGGGCTTGGGAACCCAGATCTGGCCGTGTTGTCTTTTGGATGCGTCTCTGCTCTCATCCCTGGTCCAGCATCTCCCATGTGGCCTGTATTAGCCTCCTCACTGGTCTCCTTGCCCTACTCTCCCCCCTCCAGAGTCTGAGCAGCAGCTGGAGGGATCATTTAAAAATATAGAAGCATTTTGCCACCCCCGTGCACACAGCCTCCCGTGTCTGTGGCTTCCTGTCGCATCTCAGTACCTGCGAGGCCTGGCATCATTTGGCCCCTGCCCCCTTTCTGACCGCGTCTTGCTTCCCCGCTCTCTCTCCTGCAGGCCTGCTGGCCTTCTTGCTCTTCCCCCAGGCCTCTGGCTGGCTCCTGCCCCGGGGCCTCTGCACCTGCTGTGCCCTTCTCAGATCTTTGCCTGGCTCCAGTCGGCCCTTGGCTCACACGACACTCCTTGGAGAGAGGTCTTCTCCGACTGCTTGCCTCCCCCTGCCTCTGCCCCCGGTCCTAGCCCATGACACCCTTTCATTTCTTCTCAGCACCTACCAGTATCTAAAATGGTATTGTATTTATTTTTTTCTAACCCCCTCACTAAAATGAAGACTCCAGACAATACTCTGTGTTGTTTACTACTTTATCCCTGTGCAGAGAGAGTGCTGTTTGGCGTTTGAAGGTCTCACTAATATTCGTGGACTGAAGGAATACATAAATCTCCCCCTCCGGCGTCCTGGATAGGGATCAGTCGGCCTCGGGCTAAACCTCCTCGGTGATGATTCTGCACATCTCAGGGCAGCTCAGTTTGTATTGAGACACTTCTGATTGTTGGGCTGTCCTTGCTTCAGCGGAAAACTGAAAGCAGGTATCTGCCTTCTTTCTGGCCTGGTAGCCCCAGCTCCTCGCTCTCTGCTGGGGAGTTGGGGCGGTTGAAGCTGCTGCTCGTCAGCACCCTCTGCAGCATCGATTTAAGGGGACTTGGGGTGGTGGACCCCGTGCTTGATGCCCAGAGCATCCTTTGCTGAAGGGCTTCTTGCCCGGCCTCTGGAGTGCTGTCTGCGCGGCCTTCAGCGTCAGCCCCTCAGGGGCCCTAGCCCCTTTCCCAGGCAGCCTGTGGTCCTGGGTCCCTGGCTGCACAATGCGGGGGTGTGAAGGGGCCACCGTAGCTCCAGAACAGTCTGTGGGGTCAGCCAGGGCTGCCCCTGGATCTGGTCACAGCTTGCTGCTCCCTCTGCCCTGTCCTCATGCCCTCTCCTCCTTTCCCAGGGCCTGACCCTAAGGGCACACCCTAATGAACACCCTGCATGCCAGGCTGCCCCGATCGTCTGTTCCTCCGGGATCCCAGCCCGGAACAGTTGCCTGTTTGCCTAATTTTTTAGGTTTATTACACCCTCTGGAGGCCAGGGAAGATCATAAAAGGCACAGCCTGATGGCTCCGTCCCGCAGTGGCAGGGGTCAGTGGAGGCTTTCACTTGGCCCGAGATGCTCCCGGCATCTGGGGCTGTGACGGCACTGCTGCCCTTGGCTGGGCTGTGGAGCAGCCCCCCGGGGAGCGGAGGAGGGCTGCGCAGACTCCTGGCCGGGATGTAGGTCATGGTGCTGCTGACCTCCAGCTGACCACTGTGTGGCGAGGTGTGTTCCGAGATGCAGTCAGGGTGATGGCCTGAAAAAGCCACTCCTGGATTTCTTTCAGGAGAAAAACCCTTGGGTTTTTCTCAGAAGTCGAGCTGATGCTTTTGTGATTTTTACGGACAGCAGCTAGGTCAGCAAGATCTTTGAGTGTTTAGGACCGGCCAGAAAGGCTAAGGAGTAGCCCGGGGAGAGAGGGTTGCAGGAGAGTGGCCCGCCCTGAGTTTGATTTCACACTTTGACAGGGGCGAGGCTGCACGTCTTTATGGAGCATCCGCTACTGCACTGGGGGCTGAGGCTGCTCACTCTCTGGGCTTGGGGGAAGGAGGCGAGTACATGTGCATCTAAGTGGGAGAGCCCGCTGGGTGCACCCGGGGCACAGTGGTGGCAAGTTAGCAAGCCGAAGTAAAGTCTGAGTAGGTCTCAGGCAATATTTGGGATACAGTTATACTAAAACATTACTCGTTGATCTGAGATTCACATTTAATTGGGTTCCCTGTATTTTGTCTGGAGCCCTAATAAGGGAAAAAGAGAAGTGCCGTTGGATGGGGTGGAGGGACTGAGCAGCTCCCTGAGCATTTGGAGAGCCGGACTGCTACCCGAAGAGGGGGATCTAGTCTGGGGTTGAATGTTGACACCCCTGAGCCTGGTGGACATGCAGAGGGTGGGGAGGGGCAGAGGCAAATCTAGGCAGTGAATGGCGACGGCGGGGGAGCTGTGGCCAAGGTGAGCTGTCCTCTGTGTGACCGGACGGTCAGGAGGGGAGGGGCGGCGAGCCAGCCCGGGAAGGACCCGGACGCACCCCAGGGCGCCAAGGAGCCACCCAAAGCTTAAAGTCAGGGGCTTTTGGCCTTCTAATTAACTAACTTATTTTAATCAAAGTAATATCAAATCATGCTGAAATAGTTTCCACAGGGAAGTGTTTAAGTTCATTTTCTCATCCCCTGGGGTCCTGCTCCTACGTACTCTCCAGAGGTGACCAGCTTTCACTGTGAACAGCTTCCCACTTATCATTTCGGAAATGTCCAGGGATGTTCTGTGCATCTAGAAGCAGAAATGTGCATTTCTCTCCGCTTTATTTATCTACTTATTGGACTGCAAACTGGACGTCGTCTGCATGCTTGGTTCTTTCCCCCACTTAACAGTGTTCCTTGGACTTCTTTCTGTAGTAGTACCCATGGAGGTCATGCATTCTTTTTATTTTTATTTAATTATATTAATTAATTTGTACTTCTTTTTTATTTCTAAATTGAAGTATAGTTGATGTACAATAATATATAAGTTACAGGTGTACAATATAGTGATTCACAATTAAAAAGAATTTATTTTGGAGTACAGTTGATTTACAATGTTGTGTTAGTTTCAGGTGTACAGCAAAGCGAATCAGTTATACATATACATATATCCACTCTTTTTTAGATTCTTTTCCCATATAGGTTATTGCAGAGTATTTAGAAGAGTTCCCTGTGCTATACAGTAGGTCCTTATTAGTTATCTATTTTTTTATATAGTAGTGTGTATATGTGAATCCCAATCTCCCAGTTTATCCCCACCTTTCCCCCTTGGTAACCATAAGTTTGTTTCCTACATCTGTGACTCTATTTCTGTTTTGTAAATAAGTTCATTTGTACCATTTTTTTAGATTCCACATATAAGTGATATCATAATACAGTGATTCACAGTTTGTGAAGGTTCTGTTCATGCATTCTTTTTAAAAATAGAGTTTAAAATTTTTGCTCTTGGGTGTTCTGCCACCAAAATGAAGGCAGTTAAATATTGGTTCATAGTATGTAACTTTTCAGGTGAATTTGGGGATGCTGATTCGCTTTGGAACTCAGAGTGAATAAGCCACTCTTATTATAATCTTCTAGGCTAGTGGCCCAGTTTGGGGATCTCAGTGTCACCCATTCCAGCTGTTTTATTATGGGGTGGCCAAACACCATCAGCTGCATGAGTGGAATCGATCTGAATTGCTGAATAATTTAAAAACATATTCAAAATGTTTGAATTAACATAGGGTTATTTTTTTCTAATAAGCTTTCTCCTATTCTCATATCTACAAGCTGACATAATTCATCTCTTTCTCTGATTGGATATTTTACATCTTTTCCTTTCTCCTTCCCTCCTCCCCCCTCAGTATTGATCTATAACTCAGCATACTTACTCCAGCGGGTTCATTTGTAGCATCTTATGATCTAGTTTCCAGACCTTTCAAATAAATTACTTATTTATATGAGCGAACCATAATTGACTTTTCGCTTGAGAAACCCAATTCACCAAAGTGGCCAGGCAGAGGCATAGTTCATTTTGCTCTATTATCAAGTCAGTGTTCAAATAATATTTTAGGATGATTTATTTTCCTCAGTATGAGATAAATGTCAAGATTTATTTCCCATGTTTCGTAAATGTCAGAGGAAATTGACCTGGGACTGGGGGACCTCTCAGTGCCTGGTGTTGCACAGTTTTCAGCTGAAAGACTGGAAGACAAAGCACCGAGCGAGCGCTGGTTGTGAGCATTGCCTTTGTGCCCGGAGGGCTCAGGTTGTGGGGTGAAGAGGAAGTGGGATGCTCTAGACCAGTTGGACACCAGCAGGGGTGGAGCCCGTGGGGGTGGGATGAGCTGGGTAGTCGTTCCTGAAGGTTTACAGGGTGGGTGAGTCAGACTGGACCTGGGACAAGCCTCGCCCGAGGGCCTGGGTGGGAAAGCCAGAAGCAAGGGCGGTGAGGGGTCAGCGGGGCATGTGGCCCTAAGGAGGGTACGCGCCTGGCGAAGAGCAGCTGGTGGGGAGAGCATCCATTCAACGCTTTAGTCCGTTGGTCCATCACATTCAACAGCCGTTTTGTGAGCACCTCCAAGGCGAGGCACCGTGCCCGGGCCTGCGGGTGTAAACCCAGTAAGCCTAGTCCTTACTCCTGAGAAGTTCACGGTCTGTTGGGTGAACTAGGGGCTGGTCAGCTGACTAGGGGGTGGGGCAGAGGCTCAACGAAGGCTCAGGAAGGCCAGGCTGAGCATTGGCTGGGAGGAGGGTGGCATGGATAGTGTGGAATGGTTAGGTCGGGTCGGTCAGAAGGCATTTGGGTACTGCTGGGAGTCGGGCTTCACCCTGTGGCCTGTGGAAGTCGCTGTAAAGCCGGGGAGTCACACGGTGCCATGTGTATTTGGAAAGAATCCCTCTGACAGCAAAGTGGAGGGTGGATGAGAGGGGACAAGGCTGGAGGCAAAGAGACTCCAGAGGGGTGGTGGTGGCCGACCTGGGACAGTGGGAGAGGTGGCCAAGGTCGGTAGCCCGGCGGTAGATTGGATGGGACTGGGTAACTGACCATTGGGTGGGGAGGGGGGGACAGGAGGTAAGGCTGCCAGAGGGAGTGTCACGTGGACCCTCAAGTCACCTGTGATAGTTAGAGGCCCTGGAGGTGCAGAGAAGGCCACAAGCAGAAGCTGGTCTCCAGTGGACGCGGGGCCCGAGTGGGACAGGTCGGCAGGGTGTGGAAGGAAAGGGAGCCTGGGGCCTCCTTTGTCCTTTCTTCCATCTCTGAAATACTTGGAAGCTTGACGGCCTCCTGGAATCTACCAGGGATGAATGCACCAAAGGGTTCCTTTCAATATTTAATAACTCCAGCCATCATAACCGCTTTATGGAGATTACATTGGCTTTTCCGTAAGTATTTTCAGTAACTAGAGTGAGATTTGCTGTCTATGGCTAAATCTCTAGCTAGCTTCTTTGTATTTATAACACTATACTTAGAGATTATTTTCAGAGTAAAGGTCCGTCTTTTTCTTATAGTTTTCGTGTTTATGCATAAGAAGGAAGCAGTCTAGGAAATTGTTATTCGTGAACTTCCCTTTCCAGAACAGATGGCTTCCGTGTGAATCTTGATGGCCTGTGATTGTCACTTAGAATGATTTCAAGCTGTTGGCAGCAGCCCCGCACTGATGTTGGGAAACCATCTGGGTACAGGAAGGGCTGGAAGCTTGGCCGGGTGCTCAGGATGAGGGAGCCTGGGTGTCACGACACTCAGATGACTCCCTAGGTCTGATGATGTTAGGCACGTATTGCTCTTGGTCAGAAGCCACCATACAACTCAGAGCAAAGAGTCGAGACAGTGTCAGCTGACTGGGGTTATATCCAGTTCTGTCATGTGATTTCACAAATAAGACTTAAAGGTCAAAGCACAAAGTGCGTTTCCCAGCGTAGGAACTAGATCACACGTGGGTACGAATTAGATCACACGTGGGTACGAACTAGATCACACGTGGTGGAGTTTGTTTCGTGAGAGTGACTGTAAGACCGGTGATGACTCCGTCATGTTCAGATAGTGTCCGAGCCGTGCTTCCCAGCATCAGTTGGTTGTCGGGGTCCTTCTGGGCTCCTGTCATAAGCGGGTTCCATTCGGTGGGTCCGCAGGGGGCCCGTGATCCCTCGAGCTCCAGGGGCTGCTGGTGCCTGGGCTGCACTTTGAATAACAGGTCTGAGCTGGGGTGCCCGTCTTTTGGCGCACAGAGCTCTTTGAGAAGCTGAGGGAACTGTGGTCCCTCAGAAAAGTGAGGCTGCCCCTCCCCCTCCCCACCACCACACCCCAGCCTCTGCCATTTCAAGGTCGTGGACCCGTTGAAACCCACCGAGCATTTCCAATTGTTTTTTTTGTTTGTTTTTTAATTTTATTGGAGCATCTTCAGTTTTGATTTCGGAAGTGGCTGATAAAAAAGATGCTAATGGTACATAATGGCCTTTCAGTCAGTATCCTCCCTGGTATTTTTATAGAGTGGATGTTAATTTAAAACTAGGCAAGTACTATCTTGGTTACCTACAGGTTGGAATAAATGATCCTGGGGAGGGCCCTTTAAACTTTGCTGCTCCCAAGGTGTAAGGCTCCGAGCCTGGAATTCCTTACCCTCTGGCTTCCCACGAGAGGGGTGGGTGCAGGGTGGGCATGGTATGACCTGCATTCCTTCGTGTTTTGTAAGTAAGAACTGGCAGGCGGTGTGCGCACCCGTCGTGGTCACGTCTAGTCCTCTGAGATCCCCGGATGGTTTTGTGCTCCCAGCAGGTATTTGTTGATAATACTAGTGGTTCTAAAGTGAAAGATCTAGACACAGTAGGTTGATGAGTGACTGAGAAATGACTCCGGTGGCAATGGGAGGGACCGGGATGTGGCATCTGTGGCATTAACAAAACGAATCTGCGTGGCTCTCTAGCTGGGCGGAGCGCACTTTGGAAGTTGAGTGCGGTGGAGCGAGGTGATTGAGTGCTCAAGTGTTGTTTTCCAGCGTCGTGAACACGGGGTGTCCCTGAGGCAGTTCTCACTTTTGGGTCCACAGTGGAGCCGCCCAAGACCTGGAGGGTGAAGTGGAGGCTCCACGCACGCAGGAGGGATTTCATTTATTTGTCTCTAAGCCAGTGTTCTGTTCGCCCAGCCCTGTACTTCCTCAAACTGGCTTGGAAAAGTTAACCCAGGCCATGGGGATCCACTGTAGTGCTTGAATGGTGTTTACTGCATCATACTATTTGGGCTTCATTGTTCTGGCTGGTGTTTGTTCTGTCTCTGTTCATCCTGAGGTGGCCAGAGTGCTACCCTTTCCTGCCTCTACTCCCCCAGCCCCCCACCCCAGATTATTTTCAAATAAATCCCAGGCATCATTTCATTTGTAAATATTTCAGTATGTCTCTAAAAGGTTAAGGCTTTTTTAAACTCATCATGATACTCTTATCACACCTAAAATAATAATTCCTTAGTATCATCACATATCTAGTCAGTGTTAACATTTCCCTACATGTCTTATTATTTCTAAAAATGTTTTTCTATGTGAACTGAGATCCAGTCGATTGATATATCTCTAAAGTCTTTTTTAATCTATAGGTTCTGCTTCCACCTTTCTATTCCCTGCAGTTTATTGTTGTTGTTATTGAACAAGCTGGTTAGGGAAATGATATGTCTGGGCCTCTTTTCTTCCCTGAGACACAATAATATCGAAAGTCAGCCACTTAATAATCCTACAGTGACCTCTAAGTGTTCAAGTGAAAGGAGGAGTCGCACGTCTCTCACTTTAAATCAAAAGCTAGAAATGATTAAGCTTAGTGGGGAAGGCATGTCAAAAGCCGAGATAGGCTGAAAGCTAGGCCTCTTGTGCCAAGCAGTTAGCCAAGTTGTGAAGGCAAAGGACAAGTTCTTGAAGGAAATTGAAAGTGCTGCTCCAGTGAACACATGAGTAAGAAAGCATAACAGCTTTATTGCTCACGTGGGGAAAGTTTGAGTGGTCTGGATAGAAGATCAAACCAGCCACAACATTCCCTTACACCACAGCCTGATCCAGGGCAAGGCCCTAACTTTCTTCAATTCTTTGAAGGCTGAGAGAGGTGAGGAAGTTGCAGAAGAAAAGTTTGAAGCCAGCAGAGGTTGGATCATGAGGTTTAAGGAAGGAAGCCATCTCTGTGACATCAAAGTGCAAAGTGAAGCAAAGTGCTGATGTAGAAGCTGCAGCACGTTATCCAGATCTAGTTAGGACCTAGTTAAGATCATTTACGAAGGTGGCTACACTAAACAACAGATAATCAATGTTGACGCAACAGCCTTCTATTGGAAGAAGATGCCACCTAGGACTGCCATTAGGGGCTAATGCAGTTGGTGACTTTAATTTAAAGCCAATACTCATTTACCATTCCAAAAATCTTAGGACCCTTAAGAATTATGCTCAATCTACTCTGCCTGTGCTCTATAAGTGGAACAACAAAACCTGGATGACAGCACATCTCTTTACAACATAGTTTACTAAATATTTTAAGCCCACTGTTGAGACTGTTTCAAAAAAAAAAAAAGATTCCTTTCAAAATGTTACTGCTCATTGACAATGCACCTGGTCACCCAAGAGCTCTGTTGGAAATGGACAAGATAAATGTTTTCATGCCTGCTAACAGTGTCCATTCTGCATCCCATGGATCAAGGAGTAATTTTGACTTTCAAGTCTTATTCTTTAAGAAATATATTTCATAAGGCTACAGTTGCTATAGCTAGTGATTCCTCTGATGGATCTGGGCAACATAAATTGAAAACCTGCTGGAAAGGATTCAACATTCTAGATGCCATTAAGAACATTCATGATTCATGGGAAGAAGTCAAAATACCAACATTAGCAAGTGTTTGGAAGAAGTTGATTCCAACCCTCATGGATGACTTTGAGGAGTTCAAGACTTCAGTGAAGGAAGTAACTGCAGATGTGGTGGAAATAGCAAGAGAACTAGAAGTGGAGACTGAAGATGTGACTGAATTGCTGCAACCTCATGAAAAAACTTTAAAGGATGAGGAGTTGCTTCTTATGGATGAGCAAAGAACGTGGTTCCTTGAGTGGAATCTTCTCCTGGTGAGGATGCTATGAAGATTGTTGAAATGACAACAAATGATTTAGAATATTACATAAACTTGGTTCATAAAGCAGGGTTTGAGAGGATTGACTCCAATTTGAGTCTGTGGTTTAAATACTATCAAATAGCATTGCATGCTACAGAGAAATTGTTCAGGAAAGGAAGAGTCAATTGGCAAGGTAAACTTCACCGTTGTCTTATATTAAGAAATTGCCATAGCCACTCGAGTCAGCAGCCGTCAACATTGAGGCAAGACCCTCCACCAGCAGAAAGATTACCGCTTGCTGAAGGCTCAGATGATGGTTAGCAGTTTTTAGCAATAAAGTATTTTTAAGTTAAGGTATGTACCTTGTTTTTTTAGACGTAATGCTATTGAACATTTTAAACATAACTTTGATATGCTCTGAGAAACAACAGAATTCGTGTGACTCATTGTGTTGTGATATTCGCTTTATTGCCGTGGTCTGGACCGAACCTGCCGTGTCTCCAAGGTCCGCCTGTATGTTTGGATTGAGGCTTTCTCCATGAGCCCTGGCTTACCTTAGTGGAAAATGGTATTTAGATACTATAATTTGGCCATAAGATTCTAGGCCTTTTCAGAGGACAAAACTAGGGAGTACTTTTTTTTTCAATTTCAGATAAAGTTCATGTTAGCATTTCGCACTTAGATTCAGGACTACAGAGGTTTTACCTAGCCTCATCAATCTGTTAAAGAAAAATTCAGCTGAGTGAATTTGAAGATCTAATTGGCTTTATTCAGTGATTCACGAATTTGACAGCATGCCACCTAGCAAGTTGAAAGGCCCTGCCAGGAGCTGTACAAAATGGAAGGCTTTTACGGGCAGAAGGAGGGTGTGATAAGGAAGTTAAAAAAGTGGATCATTTCAGGCAAAGTCAGCTTCCCTTGGGGACAGCAGGGGGGTCTTACCAGGCAGGTTACCGTATTAGTGTAGACCAGGAAATTCCAGACTGATTGGTTCAAGATTTACTCCTGGGAGAGGCTGAAACTACATTAAGTAAGGTATTAAATCTTGGTGGGGCTTAGCATAAGTGACTGCATTTTGGTCCTATAGTTTCTTTTTAACAAATCTAATGTTTGTATCTCCTTTCACCCAAAATCCTTGGTCCTCAGCGGCAGCAACATAATTACTTATGTATTATCCCACAATACACCAACAGAAATCCCAAGATAACTACACTTATCACCAAAAATATGATTCCTGAACCCACAATATCTTTGCTCTGTAGTTCTTTTTCTCCTTAGGCTAGATTCCCCCTGCCTAAGGAATTAGCATACGAGGTCTTTTCTCACCATGCGGCACACAGGTTCATTTGCTTCAACTTAACTTTTGTGGTTTAGGTTATTTAATAAAAATAATTTTGTTTTATTTTTGTGTAAATTATTTTTATCATTCTAAAGATGATCTATATAGATCAAGGTGTTTTTCTAGAAATCTAGCTTCTCTACCTGTCTCTTCCACTTCATCTTCTTTCTCCATAGATAACCTTTCGAAAAATAAATACGCTATCCTTTTTATCTTTAAATACAAGTGGTAGCATCCCGTGTATACTTTTCTCCACCTCACATTCCCCACTTAACGAACCCTGGCCTCCGTCCACAGCGGTACATAGAGACCTTCCTCGTTGCTTTGCCAGGGACATCCCACTCCATTGTGTGGGTGTAGTCTCGTTTCTTTCAGAGAACTGTACTTTTTAGGATTTCTCTTAACTTCCTGTTCTGGTGTCTTCTAGGAATTACATTTTCTGGATGGGTATAGAAAGAAGGTGGGGGGAGGGGGCAGTGCCCTGGCTGCTTCTAGAAGCAGCACCTGGTTGTGAGCACTACTCCTGTTTCTTCTTAGTTCTCATCCTGGATGGAGGGATATGGTGACTTTCTTCTGTACCAGGTGGGTGGGGCTTCTCTTTTCCCGAGTCACACAGTGTCCCTGGTTTCTGTCATTTCACATAGACTCCTTTTGGCTCACAGGTAGAAGTTCTTCCAGGGTTCGCCAACACAGTATTTTCAGTCTTAAGTTTTTGATGGTGGCATCTGTTTTGTGCGTCCTCATGTTTATGATCGTAAGGTTTCGGGACGGGGGGTGGTATCAGAGATTGTGATTCACGTGCCATTTAAAAACAAACCGCCATATGTAAAAAGTAAATACAACAAAAATTGTAAAAACAGTCTTTTCTCTCCTAACCAACACTGAATTATTTGTGTTGCAGGGAAAAGGACTTGGAAGCCAAATTCATTATTCAAATGGAGAAAAGCAAAACAACAATCACAAACTTAAAGGCAAGTAGCGGCCTGGGCTGGCTCCAGTTCTGTGAGTTGTGTGTTTGTTTCTGCGTTGAACGGCTTGTGGGTAAATACAACACATCTGCTGTTTCCACAGACCTCCTTTCTCTGTTCAGTTCACCACGTCAGCTTGCACTTGGCTTGGGCTTGGTCACAAAGCAAAAGGGTTGATGCTCTGTCTCCTGTCCCGTCCCTGGTTTCACTGACCTGGGAGCCAGGCCTGAGCCACAGCTCTGGGAGGTGAGCTCATGCGTTTAGCCCTGACGCAGGCATTTCTATCCTCTATCCTATGGTGGGTCCTTAGCCTGGCAATTGGGTCATTGTGAATTATTAAATAAGCTTTGGCCCTAGATTTGTTTTCATTTTTAATGAAAATAATTTTGTAAACTTTGCAAGAGAAGCTGGTATTATTATTCAAAACCCAGGGGATGAAAAATTTAAAAAACTGAAATTTTTTTCTGGAAAAAAGAAAATTGAAAAAAAATCCCAGAATTTTCTAAGATGGCGAGTTCTTTTTGTACTTAAAGTATCCTGTTTTTTTTTCTTTGGTTAGTGAATTTGTTAAGGACCCTGAATGCTTTTCACTTAGGGAAAAAATAAGTGTGTAAAATCAATAATAAAGAAATCATGTGCCTTATGAACCCAACCCCATCCTCGGATAGTTGTCATTAGCTCACAGGTTTGGGTTTCAGAGGCCTGGTGCCCCACGGCCAAGTGCAGATCAGTCTCTGGTTGGATTTCTGTTAATTCGTGGCTCAAGGGACTGGACACTTTGAAATCCAGTTTCAAAGTCGTGCAACTTGATCCCCAGTGATAGAAGCTGGGGAATGTGCCCATCTTCGCATGGGCCGTGCTCTGGGCATTTCGAGAGGCCTCCTCTGAGGCTCTGGTGCCCCTTGGCCTGAGGCATTCTCCAGTGGAATGTCTTTCTTTCTCTGCTGCCCGCAGTTCTCCTACCTTCTGGCTCTGCTTGGCCCGCACCTGGCTTTCCCTCCTTTGACCTCCCACATCTTCTCACGTCACTTGTCCTTTCTCTGCTGTTAGTTACCTCTACTTTGCTCTGCTTCCTGTACCTTTGTGTGCTCACAGCGCTGCGGTCAAAGTCTAATCATTCAAACATCGTATTTACCGGAACGGAGGGGAGAGACCCATGGCCTTGGATGAATCTCCTTCCTTTGTGTGTTATGGAATCTGTTTTCCTTGATTACTCTGTTGCTTTTTGAGTTTTACAAACATTGCCTTGTCTGATATAACCAGAATAGATGCCTGGATTTTTAAACATTTTAATAATAAGAATCTTAAACAATTTTCTTTTTTATAGTATGTATACTATAGTATCTGAATTATGTTGGAAAATAGGATGCCCATTACATTTATTCAGCATATGTCCAGGGAGCTGTGTGAGGCCTTGGTGGCATATGAAGATTTTTAAACATGGTTTTTGCTTCAAATTTGGTATATAGCAAGGTAGACAAGATGTATGCAAACATATGCAATAGACTCATAATATGATGTGTCCTGGGAGAGTCGTCTCTCAGAGATGGGAGAATTACTTCTGGATGCAGTGCCCAAGGGGAGCTTTGTGGAAGAGGAGGCATCTGACCTGGAGTTTTCAGTGGGGCCACAGGATCACACAACTGCTGTCACATTGTCATCTCTGTGAACAGCACCCCGTGAAGTTGTGCAGACTCCAGCACTAAAAAGCATTGAAGTCAGGAAAACATAGTGTCTGGCTGGAGTGTCAGGTTCATATAAGGTAATCATGATAAAAAGTCCAGAAAAGTAGCCTTGGGTCATATCGTAGAGAGCCTGAATTGCAGGGAGGAGTTTAGGTTTGCTTGCTTGTCCATTCATTCATTCATTCATTCAGGAGGTGAGGAATTAAATGAATTTGAGTCAGGGTATAAATAATGGAAAATGGTGATCGTTTGTGTATTTTTTATGAAGTTTTTTTCTTGAATTGGGTAGATTACTTGTTTGCTGACAGTGTTCTTCACGTTATTATTATTTTCCTCTTACATTGTTGTTATTATTGTCATAATCATCTCTTTCTAGATACCAGAAGGAGGGACTGGGGACTCAGGAAGAGAACGGACCAAGACCTTCACCTATGACTTTTCTTTTTATTCTGCTGATACAAAAAGTCCAGATTATGTTTCACAAGAGATGGTATGGTATTTTCAAAATCTCTGTTTTGGTTTATTTTCATACTGAGAAAAACATGCCTACCCTAAAACTCTTTAAAACATCTTGCTAATTTTTTTCTGAATATGATTTACGTAAAATTAGCCTTTGCTAACTTAGCTTTTTGCTTATTATATAGCACCATTTATCTTAAGCCTGAGATGAATTCCATCCCCAAAAGGTTGATTTTTTTTTTTTTTTCCACTTCTGAGCATGATGATCATAATTTTTGTTTCAAAACTTGGCAGTGACTACTGTTTTAAAGGAGCTTTGCAAGTAAAGCATTTTTGGGGGGACGTTTACAGGCATACTTCATTTTACTGTGCTCGATGTTAATGCTTTTTTGCAAATTGAAGGTTGAGGCAATCCTGTGTCGAGTCTGTTGGCGCCATTTTTCCAACAGCATTTGTTCACTTCGTGTTTCTGTGTCACATTTTGGTAATTCTCGCAATATTTCAAACTCTTTCACTATTATTATATTTGATCAGTGATCTATCATGTTACTACTGCAAAAAGATTACGACTTGTTGAAGGCTCAGGTGATGGTTAGCATTTTTTAGCAAGAAAGTATTTTTTAATTAAGGTATGTACGTTATTTTTTAGAGAAAATGCTACTACACACTTAGTAGACTACAGTATCGTATAAACATAACTTTTATTTGCACAGGGAACCGAAACATTTGTGTGCCTCGCTTTATTGCTGTGGTCTGAACTGAATCCACAGGAACTCTGATGTCTGCCTGTGTGTACTGCTAAGCCTGGCACATAACTCAGTTGGCCTTGAGTCCTGCTGCGATGCAGAGCTTTAGGAGGTACACTTCACACCCAAGTCACATTTCCCCTGCTTGGATGGATCACTGTAGGTTCTAGAAAGAAAGATTCTAGAAAGCAAGATCGTTTTGTTCAGAATCTTTCTACAACCTAGAATGAAGCTGGAATTTGTCCAGGAAACCTGTGCTGTAGGCTTTTGTGATCTGAAATGTAGACATGACATGGGCAGATAAGAACAGACCTGAAGATCCTCCCAGGGGACTGTTGCTTGATGGTGTGTCATGTGACCAGAAGGACTAGTGTATTTCCCCGGGTGGGGCAGGCAGGGTGTTGGAGCAGAGTGGGGTTCTGGTGAAACACGGTGTGGGGTAAGGGGGAGAGCATGCCCGCATGGCGGGGCTTCTCCCTGGCTTGTTAACAGCTTCTTAAAAGGCATGGCTTCAGGTCTCCAGGAGTTAAAATGAACGTGAATTCCTGTCCTGCCCGCCCAGGCTTGTGACCCACGTGATGGCATCTTGAAGTGGTATCATGGTGTAGTTTCTTGTAACTTGGTGTGTCCACGTACTAGAATCTCAGCGTCGCCTGGGAAAGTGTTAGAAATGCAGAATTTCAGGAACTACTCCAGACCTACTGAATCAAACTGCATTTTTTAGCAAGATCCCCAGGTGAGTTGCACGATCCTTAGCATTTGAGAAATGTAGCTGGTTTAGGAATGGTTTGTGGAGGAGGCTGGCTTTCTGAGGTGATGTAAGTGTTGGGAGTTCAGATTGGCTGCGAACGTGGAGAAGTTGTTCCCAGGAGAGGCCTGGAGTGATAGTATGTGCCAGATGTTGATTCAGTATTGGGGAAACATAGAAAGGACAACAGCAGTAGGAATGGGGGCCGTGAGGAGAGATGGGGTGCTGGGCATGAGAGAGGGGCCAGGGGAGGAAAGGTGAACTAATGCTGCTGGAGTTTGCAGGGGAATCAGAAATACTGCTTGGTGCTCGGGGGTGCTGCCTCGTTTAATCCTCACAAGAACCAAATGAGGTCGACTTTAGCTCCATTTTTCTTTGTCAAAGAGACTCAGCTTAAATAACTTGCTCAAGTCTGTAGGTCTAATCGACTGAATAGTAGCAGAGTTGAGATCCTGGGGCTGATGTATACGGCGGTGGAGATACCCCTGGAAGGTCTTAAGGGTTTAAGGATTGGTGTGTTCTCAGTGACAGGTGGACAGGGCAGCCCTGTTGAATGAATAAATGAATGAGTGAGTGAGCGAAGATGGCTTTGGTCCTGAGGTAAGTGGATTAGTCAGTGTTGCTAGCTAGGAGTCTGGTGAGGAACAGACTGTTGCAGTTAGTGGAATCCAGATTTTGGCTTTCAGGTAGGAATGCAAATGTAGTGGCTGGTACGAGGGTGTTTAAGGGAAAAGCTGCTTCATTACATGGTCCTCAGGACATCTTCATTAGAGGATGAATGAAGGGCCATGAAGGTTTCCCTCCTAAGTTACCCAGCGAGTGGCTGGATTTCCCCCCTGTTTAACTTGGATTTGAGGCCTTTTGGGGACAGGGGCTGTGCCGAGGGAAAGCCCAGGGACGGGAGTGGTGGCGCGGACAGCAGGGCCTGGCTCCCTGGAGATGCTCAGCAGGTGTTTGCCGACTGAGAGGCCTCGTCTACGGGTGGGTAGTTCACTTATGGAACAGGTCAAATATCCTGGGTTCAGTGAGAGTCAAGGTCAGGGAAGCAGTAACACATTTAGCTCTTTTGGGAGTTAAAAATACCTGCCCAGAGTTGAAAAATAGTTTGAGAATGAAAAGAGTTTTCAGCTGAGGAGGAGACTTTCCCGCTTCAGGTGTCTGTGCTTCAGAGGCTTTGGGTTCCTTGACTCTGGAACAGTCTCAGGTTATTTATATCGTACATTCAGTTCAAAACTGAAAAAGCCTTTGAGATATGTTAGTATAACACTGCTTTCTAGTAGAACCACATGTTAATAAAACCAGCAGAGATCCAGGAAAACTCCTAGTGGTTTGTTTTTTTTTTTCCTCTTTTCCAGTTTAATTGAGAAATAATTGACATACATCTCTGTGTAAGTTTAAGGTGTACAGCATGATGGTTCGCTTTACGTATCTTGTGAAACAATTATCGCAGTAGGTTTAATTAATAACCATCCTCTCATATAGATACAGTAAAAAGAAAAGAAAAAAAAATTTCTCCTTGTGATGAGAACTCTTAGGATCTACTCTCATAACACCTTTCCTGTGTATCATGCAGCAGTGTGAACTGCAGTCATCATTGTTGTATATTATATTCCTAGTGCTTATTTCTCCTGGAACTGTAAGTTTGTACCTCTTGACCGCCTTCTTGCAAGTCTCCCTCCCCCAACCTCCCGCCTCTGGTAACCACAAATCTGATCTCTTTTTCTGTGAGTTTGGCATTTTTGGGAAAACACCTATTTTTTAGACACTCTGTTAAAGAGAAGGTAATCTTCCTCATCTCTAATTTGAATAGCTGGTGTTGTATCGACTAAAGTTTTCACGCTGCTGGATCCTGCCCAGGAACTGAGCTGACGGTTCTCACCCCTGCTGTAAACGGGAAGATGCAGGCTTAGCGTGATGTCGGCCCTTGTCTTTTTCTTCTTTTTAAAAATCATTTAAATGAAAAGGCATCTTGAGACAATATATCATGCCCATTACTATAGTACAAGTTTCCCATAATGTTAAACAAATTCCAAATAAGATGACCGTTACTATTTCTTCCTTCCAAATTAATTTTAGATTTAGAAAAAAAATCAGTGAGCCGTTTAAGGCCATACTCGTGTCAATTAAAGACCATTAAGTAAGGTCTAATTTTCTTAATTGTTCTCCAGACTCCAAAGGGAGGCTTTGATCTCACACTGCCTGTTCCTTGATTCGACCCCGGAGAAACTTGAAACCTGAAGTTTCCCAGTTGACAGCTGGATGGAGAGTCTTTTGTTTTCACAGCGCCCTCTTGTGGGCACTTCCCCTCATCGAGGCCCTGCGATGCCTCCCTTTGCTCTGTAAGTTAGCTCTGTAGCCTCTCAGACAAGCAGCAAGGTGGCTCTCGGGGACCCTGGCCAGGAGGGCAGGGCGTCAGCCAGTCGAGCAGCCCCTTCCTTCCCCACCTCGGTTTGGTAGACGATGGTAAATCAGTCCTTGGTGGGAGCTGCAGTGGGGTAGCCGGTTTTCCCTGCTGGGAACCCTGGAGGTGTGGGCACCGTCCTGCTGCTTCTCTGGGTCCCCAGCCGACTTGAAGCTGGGACCTGGCCAGGCCTGGGTCTCAGCGCCTCTGGACTTGCATTTTCTAAGCCTGTCGTGCAGTCGCGTCCACCAGCCCCAGGCCCCCCGCCCCCTCCGGGGCCCCCTGAGTCTGGAGGAACTCCAGCTGAGTTAGCTTTCTAGAGAATAAATGAGGAGTAAAGCAGCAGGTGTGGATTTTAACCCTGGGGAAGAATTCCACTTTGAAAACTTTGGGGTTTGGTTTAAATATGATATTTTCCATGACTTTGTGTTAGCCCCAGACAAAAGTATGAGAGAAGAGCCTTCCTTTATTCTTCCGGAAGCTTTTGGAAGGCTGTTCTTTCTCTCCAGTGGCACTCTGTGAAGTGGTAAAAATGACATCTGCCTTTTGGTTTTTGTCTAATCAGAAAGAATTAAAGAAATATTTAGAGTTTTCCTCCTATTCCATATATAGTGGTGAAAATGAACCTCAGATGGTTAGTCTGGAGCCCAGAGTCCCCCTGGGATTCCTGGTTCTGCTTCTTCACAGAGGTGTGCGTGTGCGTGTGTGTGTGTGTGTGTGTGTGTGTGTGTGTGTGTGTGGTCTGTCGGGGGAGGCCCTTCCACGTAGGGTTGGGGCTTCCAGGTTGATGTCGAGAGCGTGGGAAGAGGACTCGGCGTCGGCTCCGGTAGAAGCGCAGGCTTTGGCGTCAGGGAGGCCGGGTGCAGATCCCACTCTGCCGCCCACTGTGTGCCCAGTGACCTAATCTCTCCCCCTGGACAGTGGATCTAGGACACTGCTCGCCCCGAGGACTGATCACGGACACGGCGTGAGCTGCTCTAGTTGAAGGTTGAGTTAGTCATCTGAATGTGGGGAAAGGATCAGAAAATATCAGCTCGTAAAGCTGAAACGGATGAAACTTAGCTCAGAATGAAGGAGAGTAATGAGAGGGTCCTCTGTGGAAGCGGCTCAGTTGGAGGGATAGTCTGTACGTCTTTGACTGACGCCACCGAGGAGACAAAGTCTAAACAAGATGGCGGGAAGATGGTGCCTGAAGCGTCCTTGGCTGACAGGCTGTGTTGGTAGCACGGATGTCTGTGTGGGGAGGGGAGAGCAAGATGGCCAGTGGTTGTCAGCCCCGTCCGGGGGTGGTATCTGGCTGGAGGGCCCAGATCCCTATGGGGAGACGATGGTGTGTCTTGAGCTGGACTCACCCGGCATCACTCACGGAGACTGAACCCTCCCGAGGGGTTGGCGAGGCTCCCGCCCTGCCCTTTTGTGGGGGACCCCACACCTTTTCCTGGTTCTGACTGAGAACCTGATCGTATTGCCTCTCCGGTGTCTCTTCAGCTGCTGATGTGCCTTGTTTTTGAAGCAGGGAGGTGTTCTGTGTGCCCTTTGTGTCCTGGTCTCCCCTGCAGGGAGGGGGCAGGGGGCAGTGTGAGGGCAGGAGGGGGTTAGAAAGCTTTGGCTGGTCCCCGCCCCAGCTGGGTGTAAGGAGGATGACCAGGCATCTTGATTTGCTTCTTTTACATCGATTGTGTGGGTCAAGTATTTGTCCTTCACCCCCCTTCCATTCCCCAAAGCATCCTGGTGCAGTTGTGTGGTGCAGTGGACATGGACTCAGGCCACTGTAAGTGCCAACCCAGGCCCCACACAGCTCGTCTTCCTGCCCTCTCCATCCTGGGCAAATGTCCCAATAGGAAAATGCACTGGATTCTGACTTGGGAGAGCCTGGCATCCCAGCCTCATCTGCACCCACTCATCACTCAGCTCTGTGAGAGCCTCCGGAGACTTACTTTGATGAATGGCCGTATCCTTAAAATGATGGCATTGATTTGGCATGGTTTGGGCTGTAACTTTCTGGCTGCTGTGACTTTGAATATTTAGTTTCTGGAAGGTCTGGTAGCATGAATCACTTTATAAGTTTAATTCTGAAATGATAAATCATCCTGCTTTAAAATCGTCTTTGCTTCTAGTTATGACTGTCACTTTGCCTGTTTACCTTTTTCTATTTCAGGAATTTTTTGTTAACTTAAGTGGGAAAAAGGATGGGGTTGCTTTTTGCTTCATTAAATGTTTCCTTTTGATTAAAAACTGGGGTATACACTTATTCTGTTGTTAACAGCTCTGTAGTGATTTATTTACATGGTGTAATCCTTATGAAAGTAGTATTCAAGAATACTGTCAACACTGAAGGAGTTTTTATTAAAATCCATGGTAATTGTATCTTTTGTGGTTTTTTTTTTTTTTTCTTTCTGCTTTCAGGTTTTCAAAACCCTCGGCACAGATGTTGTGAAGTCTGCATTTGAAGGTTATAATGCATGTGTCTTTGCATACGGGCAGACTGGATCAGGAAAGTCATACACTATGATGGGAGATTCTGTACGTTGTTTACACTGTGTGGGAAGAAAATTTCTCATTATCTCTCTTTGGACTGATAAAAGTATCTCTTATCTACGCGGTCTGTACTAACTTGCTTTTCATGTTCTGATCATTCTTTAGCAATAAGGTAAAACTCAGTAATAAGTTGGACGAAATATCCTTTGAGAGATTTTAAATTAGAAATAGTTTTAAGTTTATAAGCATGAATAATGGATGGGAGTCTCAGTTCATTTTCTGTTTTTAAAGGCTTTATAATTTTATCAAAAAAGTACGCTGGGCCTACAAGTAATTTATTCTTCTTTTCTGCCAACCCAACAATTTGAATAAAATTACTGAACTCTGTTCTATTTAAAATTATTCAAAACATTTTTCCCCAAGAAAAATGTAAAAAAAAAGAGTCTCTTTGGTGGAAAGGTACTACATAAATCCAGTGAATACATAAAAAGCGTTAGAATTATACAGGTTATGTAGAGTCTACATAGTTATAAATATAGTATGTAGATTTTAGTAGTTATGCTGTATAAATTAAGAACCTTAAAGTTATACTTGCCCCAAAATATGGCAGAGGAAAAACTAGACGTGATTGTAGGAACTTATCCCGTTCTGTGTTTTCTCCAGACCTGGATAGTGCTTGTGTGTTTTACTTTTCTCATGTCGTGGTTTTGAAAACTGTTCACTGAGTCTGAGAGGTGCCAGCCTGTTCTAGATGTGGAGGGACTAGTGGAGGATGGCTGGGTTTCCTGCTGGCAGGCTCGGTGGTACCTTGAATGCTACAGGTTCGATGGCTAGTGGAAGAAGTAATGCATTAAAGGAGGACAGGTCTTTCCAGATGAAAGCCTTTCAGTACATGTGTCCTGGCTTCTTAAATCCAGGCACTTTCTTTCCAGGAGAAGAAAATAAATGCTGGGCTGTGAATCCTCAATGCTGAGAAGTAGGGAAGAATAAGAGAAGAACAGACAATTTCAAGAGTTTCACATTTCCTTTTACCATTACTTCTCTCTTCCTACTTTCCTATTGTGCCTTTGGAGAAGAAAGCCTTCTCTAAAAATGAAATTTACATGTTGGTTCCCTCTTAGCTAGTTTATGTAAGTTCAACAAAGCACTCATAAGTTACAGCTGTTTTTCTCTGAACTTACAGTTGAGTACCTTTTGGGTATTCTTTTTTATTTTATTTTTTAAAGTAAGAACAAAAAATGTGGTGAAAGGCCCAATTTTTCTTTACAAGAATTGATATTGATTTAATGGTATCAAGGAAAAAAATTCTCCTAAATCTGTGATGATATATATATATACATATTTATTTTTGGGATGGGAGAGTGGGTGAAAGTAGGGAGGGATTTCAGAAGAAAACATTGAAGCCCTAAAGTCTGGCTTTCTAACGAGAACATTTTTGCCTTGTCTTTGGTACTGTTCTGAAGCTCGTCAGCGTGTCAATGCCGACTGAAACGTGAATATTTGAAAGCTAGAGAATAAGTCGTCTTATGTTTGCAAGCCACGATTTAGCTGATGAACAGCTGATAACTGTATATTATCATGGTCCCAGCAGGTAGAAATTCGAAAACTCAATCCTCTCATTTCAGAGAGTAGGAAGCAGCCCTGCAGGGGATGAGTGCTGTGCCCTGGGCCCTGGGCCAGGCCTGCAGGCCCCTGGAGTCTGAGTCCACCCCAGCCAATTGCAGATGCAATCGTCGGTTGCTTTTATTTCAAGTGACAGCTGAGGCGTCCCTCCTTCCCACTGCAGGGCGATTCTGGCTTAATACCCCGGATCTGCGAAGGGCTCTTCAGTCGGGTAAATGAAACCACCAGATGGGATGAAGCATCTTTTCGAACTGAAGTCAGGTAGGGCCCATGGCCTGAGTAACTGAGTGTGAGCTTGATTTAAGGCACAAGGAGTGGATAAAGCCTTTAGATTCCTTAGGGGAGAGTCTGCCTCTCCCCCTCCTGTGCTGTGCCGGTTGGAAGGCAAGCTTAAAGCACATACGTGTTCAGTGACTTCCTTGGGTACCGTTTGGATTGGGGTTTGGGAGGCCGGTAGAGGCAACCCACCTTGGTTGGAAACTAATGAAGGATGCTCATCTCAAATGGAGTGAGCTTTCGACCTTTCAGTGTATACCCACTTGCCTTATTCTTTTATTTGAATAGGATTTGTGTTATTCTTTATGTTGGTAGGATCACTATAAATCTAGTATTTAAATAAATCTGGGTGGTTGAGGTGTTTTTTCCTCCTTGAGCTTAAACCTGTGTGGGGAGGCAGTTTCGTCAGTGGTTTGGGGGCAGACGTGGCAATCAAGGGTTCTGCTGGCTGCCTGACCCCGCAGAGGCTGTGAGGCCTTGGATAGGTTGTTTAAATCACCCTGAGCCTCTATTGCCTAACCTGTAAAATGGAGGTAATAGTAGTACCTACCTCTGGGCTATTGTAGGGATTAAATGAAATAATCCACGTAAAGTGCTGTACCTGATACATGGTTACCACCCAAAAATGTATGTTGCTGCTGTTATTGTTGTTGTTATTAATGTCTGAAATCATCTTACTGAATTCAACTCTATTTGAAATTTTTAGCTACTTAGAAATTTATAATGAACGTGTGAGAGATCTACTTAGACGGAAGTCGTCCAAAACCTTCAATTTAAGAGTCCGTGAGCATCCAAAAGAAGGACCTTATGTTGAGGGTAAGAGTGAATGTTTTCACAGCCCTGTTCTTCTTGGGAATTTTTGTAAAAATAATAGTTTCAGAGAAAAAAATGTAGGATAATGGCGAGATTTAAAAAATTTATTTTTGGAATCATTATAGTAAAAATTGCATGTGCTGTCACTGCACGATGTTCATTTAATGCGTTTATACTTCACTGGGCATTTGCTGATTCTGTGGGGCTTGCCAATAGATTTCCTCTGGCTTTAAGAACTCCAGAAACTTGTTTTTTCCAAGTTCTCAGGCAAGATAAGCAACCCTACAGCCTGTCTCTTTAAATGGCCTTGCATTTTAGCAGTGTGTTTTTACTGACCTTAATGGTAACATGATTATAGGGCGACTCTGAGACCTCTCGCCTTTGGGAAGATTGTTTGCAGGTTCCTGTGCTGTGTTCTCGGCCTTCGTGTTCTGCTACACTCGTTGTGTCACGGTCCTTTGTGAGGAATGTCCCAGGGAATGACGGGTGAAGGCTGGCCCTTGCGAATTATTTTAAAAATAGGCTGGATTGAAGGCTGTCTTTGGAGTAGAGCAGTCAGCTCTACACACTTCCTCTGTGTATGGCTGCTCAGTTAAGGCTGGCCTGTAAGAATCGCACACAGATGGGCTTTCCTGTGGCTATTGTCGTTCCCGTGTGTCTCGCTGGAGGGAAGGCTGAGAACTGGTCATGGATTTAAAGATGTTCCTGTTTCCGTTGTCTTTTTTACCTGGTTATACCGGGTGCACCAACAGGTCCTCATCTGCATTTTAGTAAATTTTCAATTGAACTTTTGCTTTTTAATGCCCAAAGTGAAGTGCGTAACTATGTATTTGTTCTGTAGAGCGTGGGATAACTATTATTGTTAATAGTTTTTAGCCTAACTGTGCCTTCATGTTTTCCCTTTAACTGTCTTATCAGATGTTAAAACATATTACAAAGCTGGATTTGTGAGGAGACAGAATAATCAAGCAGGGTGAAACATCCAGAATCTGGTGTAGATACTTAATGGAGATTTAGTTTCTAATAAATCTGCTATTCAAACATTGGGGTAATATGAGTTATTAAGCTGTCTAGGAAGAAAAAAAAAAAAATTGGTACCAGAGCTCAGTTTTTATACTAGGGTAAATGGCAAATGGATCAAAGATTTAAATGTAAAAAGTGACATAATGACTGCAAGAAACCCTGGATTACTTTTTTTCCTAGAAATTTCAAGAAGGGAAGGCTTTAAAAATTTTTTACTTAAAATTCAGAAGCCATGAAATAAAAGTGTTAAATTTGAAATAGTGAAACAAAACAAAACAGAAAACCAACTTTACACTTGGCAGAAACACCAGAAGCAAAGTAAAAAGACAACTTACAATATGGAGGGAATATTTTCAATTCAAGTTTCAGACAAAGGACTTGTTTAGTCTAATATATAAAGAGTTCCTATAACTTAATAAGGGCAGCCCCAAAACCAAGGAGAAAAATGAACAAAGGATGTGACTAGATTGTCCACAGAAATGGAAATACTGATGATTTTTAAATGGAGGAAAGAAGGCTCAGCCTCATAATCAGAGAAAAGCAAAATAAAAATTCTTCAAGCTAGCATCTGTTAACTGTCCCAGCAGATGTAAGGAACCTGGTAAGACAGTGTTGAGAGACAGTCTTATACCTTGTTACTGCTGGGTGTAAAGTGCCTTCTATGGAGGACAGTTTTGCGATATCCATCAAAATTTCAAATGTGCTTTCATCTCGCAATTCCACCTCTTAAGAATTTATTTTGCAGAAGTATTCACACAAATTTGTAAAAACCGAAGTACAAGATTATTTGTAGCAGCGTTACTTGTGTTGGAAGCAAACTCTCAACAACCTCTATAGTCTCAATAGGAGACTGTTGGTTACGGTACATGCATAGAATCGAATGCTCTGCAGCCATAAAAATGAATGAATGAAGGATCACTTTAACTGATACAGAATATTCTTCAATGTATTATTACACAGAAAAAAGCAGGATGCGAAACAATGTGTATGGTATGTTACTATGTATAAAAGGGGCAAAAAAGATGGCTTAATATATATGTAATTGCCTGTATACATATAGGTTATTTCTGGAAGCGTCTGGAGAAGCTAATAATGTTGGGTTGCCTGACAGAAGGGGAAGTTGGGGGTGGGTTATTGGATGGGGGAGGGGGAAGACCCTTTACACAGTATACTTTTTGTAGCCTTTGATTTTAGACCCATATGAATGTTTCCCAACAAATGAATGGAAAGTTTCTTTAAAAGGGATTTAAAAGAATGTGTGTTTTGCATGGAGATAGGGTTTATATTTCCCTGGCTCTGATTAGTGCTAATGAGGTTGATGAAGATAGCTCACAGTTATCCTAAATACCATATGCGATAGGTATGCGTTATCAGGATTGGTGCCCGACCCTCAGTGAGGTTAAGTGACTTGTTCACAGCTGTGAAAGTCCACTAGTCAGCCGCAGAGCCTGGACTTGACCCCAGACAGCCCAGCTCCTGAGTCTGCGTTATAAACCACCACAGATTTGTACAGTCGTGTATTATTTCATAGAGGTACATTTCTTCTTCCATTTACTAGATACTGGGGAGATTTCTTCACCCCCCGCCTTTTTTTTTCCTTTTTTTTCAGATTTATCCAAACATTTAGTACAGAATTACGGTGATGTCGAAGAGCTTATGGATGCAGGAAACATCAATCGGACCACCGCCGCCACAGGGATGAATGATGTCAGCAGCAGATCTCACGCCATCTTCACCATCAAGTTCACGCAGGTGAGGGCAGCTGTGGGGCGGGCTGGCTCTGTCCCTGAGGGCTTTCCCTGCTGATTGGCACCAGCTGAGGACTGATCTGTGGTGAGCCAGGAGAAGCAGAGGTGGCCGACTGCCGTTTTCTTGTTCATTAGAGTTGAACGTGTGCTGTGTGCTTATTTCTCCGCGGGTACCTTTGAAATGCAACCTGATGTATCCCCGTAAGAAATATTTAGCAGGCTTCTGCCGTGTTCTAGACATTAAAAAACTTGCTTTGTGCTTAATTAAGTCAAAGTTTTCATTGTTGCCAGCTCTGTGGGAGATAACGGGGTTGCTAGTCAGAGCAGCTGGAGGCCGAGGTAACTCATCGTGGTCCATTATGGCTCCGTGGAACTCACCCCGCGGTGCTGCTTGTGATTATTAGAGTGATATTAAAGGACAAGGGGTGTCTTTAAGTATTAATGTAGGAATTCATTATGATCTGGAGGTGGAGCACATTTTGAACGTGTGTGTAAATGACTCAGGGCAAATACGTTAACACCGAGGCCGGTGGAACGGATGAGCATAAAGGTGTTGGGTCCTCTCAGTGCTTCGCACATGTTAGGAGTTTGGAGAGGACCTGGCTTGTATGAACCATGGAACACATCAGATAGAAAAACTTAACCTTTCATTAATGAGGAGGCTCAGAGAGCAAAGAAGATGAAAAAATTCTCTAGGGTCAGTCGGAACAACTCCTGATAAATTCTCCACAAATTTACCTTTCTTTAGACCTTTTCTTTTGATTCACTGTAGTTTATTGGTTTTTTTTCTCCTGTTTTCTGGTTAATGTGGATTAGGATGTGGCCGTCCCTAGTTTCTAAGAGGCTTGCTTTTCGATCACAATATGGTAATTTCTTTTTGGAGTTTTGGTTCAGACTGTAAAACGTAGGTTAAGAGTCTTTGGGAAAGTAAAATTTCGGTAGAATTCAGAATTTAAGATTTTTACTGTTTTATAATTGTGAAACAAATCGAATTTTAACATCGAATAATGGTTGAGTGATCTTTCAGATAATTGTCTATATTTATCATATTTTGGAAAGCCATTGTGCTTGTAATGTTGCAGATTTTAGATGAGAACAAAACTAATTATTTGTTTACTTATATTTTTCTTTGTGGAATGCCCTTCAGGGCCTAGTTTCCTCATCTGCCATGGTCAGACAGGGCCTAGTTTCCTCATCTGCCATGGTCAGACTCAGCCCTTTTGAGAATGACAGTGATTTGGGTAATGGAATCCGTAGTTCTTCAGAAAGTTTAGGAATCACATATGGTAGGCTTCTATTGTATTCAATTTAATTTTTGTAATCAGGAAGAAGGCCAATGAAAGCACAAACTTTAAAAAAAAAAAAAATCTACCCTGAGAGATCACAGTGAGGAGTGGAAAATAATTAGAATTTGTGTTATAAACACATAAAACATATAAAAAATGTTATATAAACATATAAACATTGGGGCTCTTTATACCTCTTCCACTTTGCTTTTATGTTTCACCACAGGCAAAATTTGATTCTGAAATGCCATGTGAAACCGTGAGTAAGATCCACTTAGTCGACCTTGCTGGAAGTGAGCGGGCAGATGCCACTGGTGCCACCGGGGTCCGGCTGAAGGAAGGGGGGAACATCAACAAATCCCTCGTGACCCTGGGAAATGTCATTTCTGCCTTAGGTGGGTTCATACTTGTCTGCTGCCTCTTCTCGTTCTTGGTGGTGTCATAGTAGCGCGGAGCACTTAGGTTTAATGTTTGTGTCACAAACCGGAGTAATAGCCTCAAGGTTTTTTGAAGCCGAATTAGAGAAAAAATCTTTCATGATTGTCTTTAACTTTTCCCCCCTTTTCTTTTTCTCCCTACAGCTGATTTATCTCAGGATGCAGCAAACCCTCTTGTAAAGAAGAAGCAAGTTTTTGTGCCTTACAGGGATTCTGTTTTGACTTGGTTGTTAAAAGATAGCCTTGGAGGAAACTCTAAAACTATCATGATTGCCAGTAAGAATTTTAAGTTCTTTTTCTTCAGCATACAGTGTTTCGTGTGAATTAACTGTAACTACTGAAGTTTAAAGTGTCTCATTAAGAAATAGCACCTTTTGATTAAAAAAAAAAAAAGTTTTTCTGTTCTGAAGAAAAGCACCTACTGTGATCCAGTCTACAATATTGTATTATTGACTCTTTTTCCCTCTTCCTAGTTACATTAACTTGCCATGTTCTTGGTTATGCAAGCCGACGTCCATGCGGAATGATTCTTAGCTTTGCTTAAAGAACAGGACAGAAACTTCTAACTCTGCTAACTCGTGGGAGAAAATCATTGTAGGGACATAGAGTAAAAATAACCCCACTTTGTTTTTTTCTATTTCAAAGCAGAAAATATGGAATTTAAAATTAAGAATTGAGAGGAAAAAGCCCAGTAAATCTAGCAAATAATAACAGTCATATATGTCTATCTTTTCACTAATTAACAGGAAGAAGCAGAAAAGAGGAAAAAAATGTGCAAAGGGGAGGTAACTGTTGAGGAGAACTCAGAAACGCTTTCCCTCCTAACCACCCCCCCCACCCAGACACCTTTCCATGTCCCCGTGTCTCCCTACACCCATGCCATGGAGTCCCTGTGGAGGCAAGGGCTCTACCTGGGGGTGTGCACCCCAGACGCGGTTGTGTAGTCACTTAAGCCCTAAAGTTTGTCGGGGTTGGGGTGTGATTGATTAACCAGAGCTTTAGGCAGAAAAGAATTAGCTGATCTACTGACTCTTTTCAAAAACTATCGTGCTCTGGAGTTTTACAGGTGGTAGGTTTTGCCAGAACTTTTAAAAGGATTTAAATTTCTACTTTACATTGGAAGCGTACATAGTTTTGAAATCCTCTTCTTATATTTTCAACGGAGAAAACTCCCTCAGCTGCAGAGGAGATTTGGTTAGATGGCTGATTCTAAACTTAAAAAGAGCGAAATGGCATTTAATTTGGTATAGTGAGCACTTCTCCTATGAGTCCTAGATAATTTTTAATATTCATGACTGTGGCAATGAATATTTAGTCTATCCAATGACCTGGGGTTAATCTGACTTTTAAATTACAAACCAACTTTGTGTGAAATGAAACGGAGCGCCGGATAAATTACTTTTTGAATTCATTCTTCACAGCCATTTCACCTGCTGATGTCAATTACGGAGAAACCCTAAGTACTCTTCGCTATGCAAATAGAGCCAAAAACATTATCAACAAGCCTACTATTAATGAGGACGCCAACGTCAAGCTCATCCGTGAGCTGCGAGCCGAAATAGCCAGGCTGAAAATGCTGCTTGCTCAAGGGAATCAGGTTGGCTTTTTCTGAGACTTACGGGTAATTTTCTTTGAGTAATGGCACCAATTTCTAGATCTTAACGAGGCACTTATCTCCCTGGTTGTATTGATTTGAGTAAATAAGTGCTAAGTAAAGCTTTGAACGAGTTAGCCGGCCTCTCCTTTACAGCACGCTCCCGTTGGCCTTTGCATTCATTATGTGCTCCGTGTGTAAGATTTTATCCACTAAACCCAAAATGATTAACTATCTAATAGTTATCAATTATGGATGGAAATTTAGCATGCAGTAGGATTAGCAGCATAATCTCCATTAGTGGAAGGAAATCGAGGGGCTTGAGTAATGTTTAAGATTCTACCCAAGCATTTTATGACTTGAAAATGTATTTTAACAGAATGAAAGACTCGTTTGAGCACCTTCCTGAATCTCTGTTTTGTATCGCCCGTTACAGAAGTGGTTATGGTGATACAGGGACACGTGTGACATCCCTGTGGCCTGGCTCAGGCGATTTCCCTGGGCCTTTGCTTGATTGTTGAAACTGCCTCACTTCAGGATCTCTTGGGGTTTTCGTGAAGGAGCCTTGTCCTTCTGTGTTTTTCACAGAAAACTTCCTTATAATCTGCGTGGTGCACGTACCGAGCTGCATTCTGTGCTCATAGTGTGGTCTGTGCTGTTAGGTTTGGATACTGTTGTGAGAGAGAATCAAGGAACATTTTTCATTTATTTATTTTTTAATTCTATTTATTTATTTATTTCTTCCCTGTTCAAACTTTATTCTTTTTTTTTAAATTTTAATTTTTTTTAAAAACAAATTTATTTATTTATTTATTTTCGGCTGCATTGGGTCTTCGTTGCTGCACATGGGCTTTCTCTAGTTGCGGCGAGCTGGGGCTACTCTTCGTTGCTGTGCGTGGGCTTCTCATTGTGGTGGCTTCTCTTGTGGAGCATGGGCTCTAGGCGCGTGGGCTTCAGTAGTTGCGGCACGCGGGCTCAGTAGTTGTGGCTCGCGGGCTCTAGAGCGCAGGCTCAGTAGTTGTGGCACACGGGCTTAGTTGCTCCGCGGCATGTGGGATCTTCCTGGACCAGGGCTTGAACCCGTGTCCCCTGCATCGGCAGGCGGATTCTTAACCACTGCACCACCAGGGAAGTCCCTTAATTTTAATTTTTTATTGGAGTATAGTTGCTTTACAGTGTTGTGTTAGTGTCTGCTGTGCAGCAAAGTGAATCAGTTATATGTATACATGTATCCCTTCTTTTTTAGATTTCCTTCCCATTTAGGTCACCACAGAGCATTGAGAGTTCCCTGTGCTGTATAGCAGGTTCTCGTTAGTTATCTGTTTTATACATAGTGTATATGTGTCAGTCCCAATCTCCCAATTCATCCCATCCTCCCCCATTTGGTATCTACACATTTGTTCTCTACATCTCTGTCTCTATTTCTGCTTTGCACATAAGTTCATTTTGTACCATTTTTCTAGATTCCAAGGAGCACTTTTTAAAACGTTTGAGTTAGGGAGTTCCCTGGTGGTCCAATGGTCAGGATTCGGTGCTTTCACTATTGTGGCCCTGGTTCAGTCCTGGTGGGGGAATTAAGATCCCATAAGTTGCATGGTGTGGCAAAAAAAAAAAAAAAAAAAAAGAAAATTTAGGTTAAATTGGAGTTAGAAATAAACAAAGATACAGTTCTTCCCATTTTCCTAACCCATGAATGGATGTCTGAAGTGTATCATTAAAAAAACCCCAAACTTTTCTTTAAATGCACACTGCTCTCTCCAGAGCAGCTTTCCCTTCAGGAAAATATGGCCCTCGAAGTCCTTGACATCCCGTGAGTGGTTTGACCCGTGAGAATATCGACAGGCCGAGAACCTTACTGAGTTTCCTGAGTCCTGAAACACACCCATAAGTGCTGTCCCATAAGCTGGTGGACTGCAGTGGGCCAGGAGTTGCTCTGCACCTAAAAATATCTCCACATACATTGTACTTTTTGATGTGGAGCTTTCCCGTGTGTGAAAAGAAACGGTCAGCACAAAGAGTCCAGCTGCACGTGATGTTGTCAGGCTTGAATCACTTATGACACGAGCCACAATAGTCATTTTTATTTATACTCCTTGTTATTGGGATCTTTTTTCAATGTTTTAACAACATTTATCTGAAGTAAATATGTAAGGATCATCCAAACTACTACATGTGAAGGGAAGTACTTGGAAAATTCTTGGTTTAATTCTTGTACTTAACATGTTAATAAGTTATGAGAAAAGAAAGATCAGCCTTTTAAAATTAAACTGAGGAAATCCTCGAAAGGAGCTTTATCACATGGACAGAAAAGCTTTATTAAAACTTTTACACATTCTGTCTGAGGAACGTCTTCAGAGGTGTTGTATATGCCAGTTGCCTTATACTTTGTGATCTTTTGTTGTCTTGTTTCTTTCATAGCCAAAGACCACCACAGTCATTAAAGGATTATTTTTGTTACTGTAGTTTTGGGGGTGAGGATGGAAAAGATAGTTGTCTGTTTTAGGATAAACTGAAGATAAAATTCTTTAATAAATTTAATAACATTACAATAAAAACAAGAGTCCAATTTAAAATAATTTATCACACTATGAGCTAAAAATTGTTGTGAGACAATACAGGCTTATCCAAAATTAATTACATTTGTGATGCTCAATAAAATAAGCAGGTGTTCTTTTCTTTTTTTTTTTTTAATAAAGGTAACATTCACAAGTTTCTTATTTATTTATTTATTTATTGGCTGCATTGGGTCTTCGTTGCTGCGCACGGGCTTTCTCTAGTGGTGAGCGGGGGCTACTCTTCATTGCGGTGCGCGGGCTTCTCATTGCGGTGGCTTCTCTTGTTGCAGAGCACGGACTTCTAGGCGTGTGGGCTCTAGAGCGCAGACTCAGCAGTTGTGGCGCATGGGCTTAGTTGCACCGCGGCATGTGGGATCTTCCTGGACCAGGGCTCGAACTCGTGTCCCCTGCAATGGCAGGTGGATTCTTAACCACTGCGCCACCAGGAAAGTCCAGCAGGTGTTCTTAAGTGTAAATTTTTCTGGTGACATTGCTCTATTCCCACAACATCCTATTCCAGATGCTGCCATGATTCATTGAAAATGCTACTCATATCAGAGTTCTATTTCTGGGTTATTTGTTTAAGTACAGGCAAATAAAAACTCCTACTTTTAATAATTTTATTTGCCTATGCAGAATGCCATGTGTATCAGAGTTTCAAAGCACAATTTAAGTACAGCAAAAGATTCTGACACACATTTGCTTCTCCTACTACATAGCTTACAGACATACGGATAAATATGTAGTGGTTTATATTTACACATATATGTATATAAACATACATGTGAACTCTTCATTGAAGAATTATACATATTATAAGTATACGTATCAGCGAATTTTCACAAGCCACATTCACCCATCTAACCTGCATTCCATCAAGAAACAGAACGTTACCAGCATCCTAGAAACTTCTCTTCATGTTCCTTTCCCAGTACTCCCTGCCCTTCCCTTCAAGGGTAACCTCTATCTTGACTTCTTAAGGCAGAGGTTGGTTTTCAGTTTTGCCTATTTTTGTTCTTTATATAAATGTAATCATGTCGTATATACTCTTGCTCTCACTTTTACATAAGATCAAATTTATGGAATTTAAAAACATAGGCAGGGAGATTGGTTCAAGATGGCGGAGTAGAGGACGTGCTCTCACTCCCTCTTGCCAGAGCACCGGAATCACAACTAACTGCTGAACAGTCATCGACAGGAAGACACTGGAACTCACCAAAAAAGATACCCCACATCCAAAGACAAAGGAGAAGCCACAGTGAGGTGGTACGAGAGGCACAATCACAATAAAATCAAATCCCATAACTGCTGGGTGGGTGACTCACAGACTGGAGAACACTTATACCACAGAAGTCCACCCACTGGAGTGAAGGTTCTGAGCCCCACGTCAGGCTTCCCAACCTGGGGGTCCAGCAACGGGAGGAGGAATTCCTAGAGAATCAGACTTTGAAGGTTAGTGGGATTTGATTGCAGGACTTCGATAGGACTGGGGGAAACAGAGACTCCACTCTTGGAGGGCACACACAAAGTAGTGTGCGCATCGGGACGCAGGGGAAGGAGCAGTGACCCCGTAGCAGACTGAACCAGACCTACGTGTTAGTGTTGGAGGGTCTCCTGCAGAGGTGGGGGGTGGCTGTGTCTCATGGTGAGGACAAGGACACTGGCAGCAGAAATTCTGGGAAGTACTCCTTGGCGTGAACCCTCCCAGAGAAGACTCAAATCAATAAAATTAGAAATTAAAAAGGAGAAGTTACAACAGATACCACAGAAATACAAAGCATCCCAAGAGACTACTACAAGCAGCTCTATACCAATAAAATGGACAACCTGGAAGAAATGGACAAATTCTTAGAAAGGTATAACCTTCCAAGACTGTACCAGGAAGAAATAGAAAATATGAACAGACCAATCACAAGTAATGAAATTGAAACTGTGATTAAAAATCTTCCAACAAACAAAAGTCCAGGACCACATGGCTTCACAGGTGAATTCTATCAAACATTTAGAGAAGAGCTAACACCATCCTTCTCAAACTCTTCCAAAAAATTGCAGAGGAAGGAACACTCGCAAACTCATTCTATGAGGCCACCATCACCGTGATACAAAAACCAGACAAAGACACTACAAAAAAAGAAAATTACAGACCAATATCACTGATGAATATAGATGCAAAAATCCTCAACAAAATACTAGCAAACAGATTCCAACAACACATTAAAAGGATCATACACCATGATCAAGTGGGATTTATCCCAGGGATGCAAGGATTCTATAATATACGCAAATCTATCAATGTGATACACCATATTTACAAATTGAAGAATGAAAGCCATATGATCATCTCAATAGATGCAGAAAAAGCTTTGACAAAATTTAACACCCATTTATGATAAAAACTCTCCAGAAAGTGGGCACAGAGGGAACCTACCTCAACATGATAAAGGCCATATATGACAAACCCAGAGCAAACATCATTCTCAGTGGTGAAAAACTGAAAGCATTTCCTCTAAGACCAGGAACAAGACAAGGATGTCCACTCTCACCACTATTATTCATCATAGTTTTGGAAGTCCTAGCCACGGCAATCAGAGAAGAAAAAGAAATAAAAGGAATACAAATTGGAAAAGAAGAAGTAAAACTGTCACTGTTTGCAGATGACATGATACTATACATAGAGAATCCTAAAGATGCCACCAGAAAACTACTAGAGCTAATCAATGAATTCGGTAAAGTTGCAGGATACAAAATTAATGCACAGAAATCTCTTGCATTCCTATACACTAATGATGAAAAATCTGAAAGAGAAATTAAGGAAACGCTCCCATTTACCATTGCAACAAAAAGAATAAAATACCTAGGAATAAACCTACCTAGGGAGACAAATGACCTGTATGCAGAAAACTATAAGACACTGACGAAAGAAATTAAAGATAATACCAACAGATGGAGAGATATACCATGTTCTTGCATTGGAAGAATCAATATTGTGAAAGTGACTATATTACCCAAAGCAATCTATAGATTCAATGCAATCCCTATCAAATTACCAATGGCATTTTTTACAGAACTAGAACAAAGAATCTTAAAATTTGTATGGAGACACAAAAGACCCTGAATAGCCAAAGCAGTCTTGAGGGAAATAAACGGAGCTGGAGGAATCAGACTCCCTTACTTCAGACTATACTACAAAGCTACAGTAATAAAGACAATATGGTACTGGCACAAAAACAGATATAGATCAATGGAACAGGATAGAAAGCCCAGAGATAAACCCACACACCTGTGGTCAACTAATCTATGACAAAGGAGGCAAGATATACAATGGAGAAAAGACAGTCTCTTCAGTAAGTGGTGCTGGGAAAACTGGACAGCTACATGTAAAAGAATGAAATTAGAACACTCCCTAACACCGTACACAAAAATAAACTCAAAATGGATTAGAGACCTAAATGTAAGACCAGACAGTATAAAACTCTTAGAGGTAAACATAGGAAGAACACTCTGACATAAATCACAGCAAGATCTTTTTTGATCCACCTCCTAGAGTAATGGAAATAAAAACAAAAATAAACAAATGGGACCTACTGAAACTTAAAAGCTTTTGCAAAGCAAAGGAAACTACAAACAAGATGAAAAGACAACCCTCAGAATGGGAGAAAATATTTGCAAATGAATCAACGGACAAAGGGTTAATCTCCAAAATATCTAAACAGCTCATGCAGCTCAAATTTAAAAAACAAACAACCCAATCCAACAATGGGCAGAAGACCTAAATAGACATTTCTCCAAAGAAGACATACAGATGGCCAAGAAGCACATGAAAAGCTGCTCAACATCACTAATTATTAGATAAATGCAAATCAAGACTACAATGAGGTATCACCTCACACCAGTTAGGGTGGGCATCATCAGAAAATCTACAAAAAACAAATTCTGGAGAGGGTGTGGAAAAATGGGAACCCTCTTGCACTGTTGGTGGGAATGTAAATTGATACAGCCGCTATGGAGAACAGTATGGAGGTTCCTTAAAAAACTAAAAATAGAATGACCATATGACCCAGCAATCTCACTACTGGGCATATACTCAGGGAAAACCATAATTCAAAAAGAGACATGCACCCCAATGTTCATTGCAGCACTATTTACAATAGCCAGGTCATGGAAATAACCTAAATGCCCATCGACAGATGAATGGATAAAGAAGATGTGGTACATATATACAATGGAATATTACTCAGCCATAAAACGGAACGAAATTGCATCATTTGTAGAGATGTGGATGGATCTAGAGACTGTCATACAGAGTGAAGTAAGTCAGAAAGAGAAAAACAAATATCGTATATTAACGCATACATGTGGAACCTAGAAAAATGGTACAGATGAACCAGTTTGCAGGGCAGAAATTGAGGCACAGATGTAGAGAACAAACGTACGGATAACAAGCGGGGAAAGCGGCCGGGGGGTGGTGGTGGTGGTGCTGTGATGAATTGGGAGATTGGGATTGACATACATACACTAATATGTATAAAATGGATAACTAGTAAGAACCTGCTGTATTAAAAAATAAATTAAAAAAAAAAAAGGAAACCAATGCAAAAAAAAAAAAAAAGATGTTAATCACTGCTAGTCATTAAGGAAATGCAAATTAAAACCACAATGAAACACCATTACACACCTATGAGAATGGCTAAAATTAAAAAAGCACTCACACTTGGCAAAGTGCTGATGGGGTTGGAGAGCAAATATACATTGCTGCCGGGAGTGCGAAATGGTGCAGCCACTCTGGAGAACAGTTTGGCAGTTTCTTACCAAGTAAATATACACTCACCATATGACCCATCAGTCCCTCTCCTGGGTGTTTACACTAGAAAAGTGAAATTTTCAGTTCACACAGAAATGTCACACACTGGAAACAATCCAAATGGCCCTCCAGCGGTGAATGAGTAAATAAACTGTGGTATATCCATACCATGGAATAAGTCAGCGATAAAAATGAAAGAACTGCTGTTGATACACCAGTAACTTGGATGAATCTCAAAGGCATTATGCTGAGAGAAAGAAGCCAATGTCAAAAGATCCATTTATGTGATGTTCTCATAAAGCTCAGGGATAGTGGAGAGATCAGGAGTTTTCAGAAGTTAGGGGTGGGAAGAGGTTTTGACAGCAAAAAGAGCACGGAGGGAGGTTTCTGGACTGGGAGAATTGTTTTGTGTTCCGATTGTAGTGGTGGCTGCGTGAATCTAGACCTGTGTTAAAATTCATTGCATTGTATACCAAAAAGTCAATTTTACTGTATGATAATTTTTTTAAAGTAAAAGAAAACCAATTTTAATGAGTTGGAATTTAGTTGAATATGAAGCCTCATAGAATTTGCCATCTCTGTTTCTGTTGAATATAAAGAATTTTGAGCTGCTGAGTATAAAAAATTTTGAATAAAAATATTTTTGGTGTATTTAAAAAAACCCAAAAAACCAAAAAAACACATAGGCATAGGAAACCCAAGGGTTGCAGATGTACTAGGGTGCTGGCCCATGATGAGGGCTGGGGAGGTGACAGGGTACAGGCAACAGGGTTGCAGGACAGAGGGGGAAAAAAAGGGAAAGTGAGAACAATGACAAATTGAAGGGCCTTGCATGGGCTGGTGGGAGTGTGCCGTGCAGTGAATAATAGTGAACAAGTTACATCTGAGACCGTTTGTGTGATTCATCCACATTGGTACATGGAGTTGTAGATCCATTTATGATCATTGCTGTATTGTATTCCATCATACAAGTATGTCCCAACTCATCTGTTCTATTTTTGATGGGCTTTTTGGGGCTATTAGTGCTGCTTTGGACTTTCTTCTGCCTGTCTTTTCAAGAACGTCCAGATGCATTTCTGTTAGGTTTATACCTCAGAGTGGAGTTGGTGTGTCAGAAGGGGTACATTATGTTCGGTTTTAGTAGATACTGCCAAATAATGTTTAAAAGTTGTTATACCAACTTATATTAGTATATGAAAATGCCGGTTCTAGTTGCTGCAGGTCCTTGCCAGTACTTGGTATTGTCTGTTTTTCATCGTAGCCACTCTGTTGGAGCATCATGGTATCACAGAATGACTAGTTTGCACTCTTCAGATGATTCATGAAGTCGAGTATTTGGATATCTTGTCTTTTCACATGTCCTCTTTTGTTGTATTTCAAAGCAGACTGCTGCTTTGAATTTGGCAGAGAGAAAATGTTAACTCTTCCCTCTTGAATGTATCTGAAGATAACAAGAAAATTAAACAATATAGAAATGAAATAAGCAAGAACAGTCCAGGAAACAAAGACCACAGTGAGTAAGAGGAGGTGGAAGGATGATGGATTTCTCATTGTGTAGCCGGAGTCGCAGATAAACTTTAAATAATAGCAGGATAATAGACATGTCATTACGTGTAAACTTTGAAGATAGACACATCTCAGAGAGGGACACAGTAAAACCAGGTGATATGGTGTGTGTGAGAATGGGCAAAGGCCTACCAGGTAATTCAAGGGGAAAGAGAGCAGTGCAGAAACAGCATGATGTGAGCCTTGGAAAAAGCACTTTATCATGACAGAGTGTGCAATTCATAATTAAAATCAAATAGGAAGTCAGCTTTCATAAAAAAAAAAAAAAAAAACAGCACGATTGTAGGAAATGGCAGGAGACCACACACTCGCCACGGGGAACGTTAACTTCTCTGTCTCATTCCGTGAGTGCTCACCGGGACAAAAATAAGTGAGGACATAGCACATTTACATGACATCATGGAAATTTGCTCTAATTAGTACAAACCAGGAAAAAAGATTGCCGACTCATGCAACAAAAGACTACTTTCCTTATTATGAAAAGAGCTTCTATTAAAAAAAAAAAAAAAAGGTCACAACCTGACAGAAAAATGAACAAAGAATATGAGCATAGTTCATAGAAAAGAGAGTTCAAAATGGCTTCTAAACATGTGAACGTGTGCTTACTGTCATTTGCAATACCGTCAGTGCAGATCTGAAGCAATGAGTATATACATGCACGTAGATACGGAGAGCATCATCAAGCTCTGTCTTTTACTGCGTGGACGTTATACCTCAAGGAGATGTCCTTTCTACCCATCAGCTGGGCAGAGATAAAACACTTGATCGCCCAGTGTGTGGGCACAGGTGGGAGACGTGAGGTGGCTGCCTGTTGGTGGCGTTGATGCTGCTGAAGTTCTGATGTGGTTTTCCTCTTGGTTTAACACAGGAACTTAATCTGAGTATTATTTAATCCTGAACATTTGTCTTCTAAACAGACACCTTGCAAGGAATAATTTAATTGGAAATGGTTTAGTGTTACCAAAGATGTCTTTTAAAAGGACTTAGGTAGGTCTTTCTTTGCACGTGCCCCAAAATAGTAGTCCGTATGCATACATTTAGTCAGTGATTGTCTCCCGAGTTGATGATAATGGTCAGAATGTTTCGGCTCTTGATTATAGACGAAAAACCGTAACAGCGATGTCTGTACAATTAGCCATGTTATAAAGGGGTTACTGATTGTTTTGAAAATTGTCAACCATCTCATAAGCAATGCAGCCATAATAACACCTGCCACCGGTACTTCTTCAGTGGAAAACATTTATTGAGTACCATCTGTGTACAGGATGACCCTTGAGGTGCAGAGGGGCAGGGATGCGTTGTGGTGATGAGCTAACGCAGCTCGTTTCCTTCACTCAGGATGACTTTCCTTTACTAAGGCTTAACTAGCTGGCCTCCTTCTCTGTAAACCAGGTAAAAGTGGGATGCCAGCCTCATCACCAGGCAGCACCTATAATGATAACAGTGACCCCTAACAGGTGAATTGCAGCTGCGTGAGGATGAACTGTATGTAAACCCCTGTGAGAAACCACAGCTCTGGGTTTCCCCGTGGGTGATGACTCTTGTTACTGGGTTTGTCCCTGGTGGGTCCTGGAGGTTGTGCCTCTGGTGTTGTTACAAGAGACGCTGCCTCCTGTGGGGCCTGGGCTTCTCAGCCAAGGTGGGCACCATGTGCCCGTTTGAATCTGGACCCCTCAGGAGGGTCAAAGGCAGTAGCTCCTGGGCTCAGCTGGGACCCTGCCCTTCCTGCCGCAGCTCTGCTTTCTGCCCAGCAGACAGGTGCCAAGCATGGCTTACCGTGTCTTGTGAGTCTGAATGTTTAACTGAGCCTAAGATGACCACCTCATGGGTTATATTTGTTTGAATAGAAATTGAAAAGTAAATAATAATGAAAAAAATGTGGCAGCCTCTGCGAAGGACACCTTGGCAATTAAAAAAAAATCATACATGTAGATGACTCACACATGCCCTTCTAGGAGTTTGCTCTCTCTCTTTTTTTTTTTTTTAATAACAATTACAATTTGTTTCTTACTACTCCAGTTAGGAGAGTAACTTATTCAGAACCCAATATCTCCAGCGTTTTTTTTTTTTTAAATAAATATATTTATTTATTTATTTTTGGCTGTGTTGGGTCTTCGTTTCTGTGCGAGGGCTTTCTCCAGTTGCGGCGAGCGGGGGCCACTCTTCATCGCGGTGCGCGGGTCTCTCACTGTCATGGCCTCTCCCATTGCGGAGCACAGGCTCCAGACGCGCAGGCTCAGTAGTTGTGGCTCATGGGCTTAGTTGCTCCGCGGCATGTGGGATCCTCCCAGACCAGGGCTCGAACCCGTGTCCCCTGCATTGGCAGGCAGATTCTTAACCACTGCGCCACCAGGGAAGCCCGAGTTTGCTCTCTTGATACACAGCCACACATACTGTAGGCAACTGGTGTAAGATGGTCACTGTAGCTTCGCTGGTAAAGCAGATGAGAAAAAACTGCATGTCCATTAAAAGGAAGGTACGGACATAAGTTGTAGCATAGCCACACAATGGAGTATTCTACAGTGGAATTGGAATTGTTAGAAAGAATGAAATGGACTTACTTGTACTGAATTTTCCCCCAGATAGTTTGTGAAGTGAAAAAGGCAATATTCAGAATAGTGTTCATGCTGTTGATGTTTAGAAAAACAATACAAACATGCTCGCACATGCCCAGAATAACTGCACGTTTACATAGCAAATTGGCTAAGAGAGGTTGCCTATGGGGTGGGGAGGGAGGGAGACCCCCTTCCTTTTTTTCTTTCCGGTGACATTGTCGGGAGCCCCGTGCCCCTGCCTCTCAGGTTATGAGTTACAAATGCAGTTGGAGCCCCCGTGTGCCCCGCCTGGTTGTGTCTGCCTCTCCCGTATCTGCCTGCGTTATCCCCCCAGGGCAAACCTGAATTTGATGTTTATCATTCTCATGTCAGTCTTTATACCTTCGCAGCACGCATAGGGAAATGGACACACAGGTTGTGGTGTAGTCATGCTGTACGCAGGATGTGATCCAGCAGTGATGATAAAGGAGTTTCATTTGCACGTGTCAATGTGGATGAATCTCAGAAGCCTGTGGTTGAGCAAGACTTAGGCTTCTTTCTTTTTGAATGTGTACTTTGTATACATTCAAAACAGACGAATCCTTCAGGATCTAGGGATTTAGACTGTGTTTGATTTTGATAAAATGTCAGTATGTTACATGTTTTTCTTTTTCCTTCTCTTTGCTGATTTGTGTTGCAAATGTAGTTTTACCAGGATGCCGTGGTTTTGAATATTATGAGAAATGAAACCCATGGGTTAAAGATTTAGTGATGATTGACACTTTTTGGGGGGGTGTGGTACAATACTTTTTACCTCCGTTTGATAGTTTATTTGGCAAGTTCTGATAATTTACAGTATCATGGCTGGGTCCTTCCTCTAGATTACTGATGTTCACTAATTGCTGCTGTCTGTTTTGGTTTACATTGTAGATTGCCCTCTTGGACTCTCCCACAGCCTTAAGCATGGAGGAGAAACTTCAGCAGAATGAAGCCAGAGTAAGTGATACCTTGACTTGTTATTTTTTTGATAAAATCATAGTTTTCACTATTTTAAGTGCCTACTTTTTAGTACCTGCTGTTTGAGACTCATTTTGTTTCTATATGACACTTAACACTCCGCCCGCCCTCACCCCATTTTTAAAGAAGCACAGCAGTTGACTTGCTGTGCATCTCATCTTCTCTGTGACTTAATAAATGGGATTTGTCTGGCACACGATGGTTAACAGCAACTGAGATTCACACGTGGGCTGTCCCACACGGCAGTGCGGCAGCCCCGGCCTTTGGGAGAGGGAGGCTGTGTTCACAGTGGTGGTCCCCATAGCCTTACCACGACCAGCGTGGAGCTTTTTGTCATCCTTTTACTTTCCAGAGGGAAGTGCAGCACTTGGGGAATCGCTGAATACTCCGAGTAGATGCTTAGTTGATCTTAAGCGAGGTGGGATTTGAGGTGGGGGGTGGGTGTTCCGGGCCGAAGCCACTGCTTGTGTGCTGGTGCTTTCTGAAAACTAGTTGCATGGCTGATCTACTTCTATACTCTTTCTGTTTAAAAAAAAAATAACCCTCTGTGAAAGGAGAAACAGCATTAATAACATTTTTGGAGTGGATTTTGTTCACTGTGCTGAATGGTTAAAACAGATTGAGAAAGAAAATTGGATTCTGTTGGTAAAGCTCTTTCAAGAATACACAATATTGAAGATGTAAATTGGGTTGTAGTTAGGAACTTGTTGACACTTCCCTGGATAATTATGCTGATTAATTTGCTGATAATAGCATTAGTGAAAACATTAGTTTCTTAATCCCTATTTTTCTCTTGACATTTTGTATTTTAGTACTTCAGATTCTCATTTTGAGGGCTTTGAAATGTCTGGATATAGTCTTAAATTGTTTCTTACTAATAGTTTTCAGGAATACCTAGCAAGTTAATAGAAACCAATAAACATTTTAATTTGAATGCATTATACCTGCTGGGACAGAAATGACTGCCCCTCTTGTTCATAACATTTTCTAAATTTTCATCTAGTCTTTGCTGACCTTTTAAAATTGTTTGCCATCTGCTTGGCTATAAACTTTATCACCTGGTCACGTTGTTAGAGGTGGTATCAGACTTTGCATTTTTTAATTAATTTTATAAATGAAGATTATTTGGTTTAAGTTCAGTAGTGAAAGAAACCCAAGGCATACTTACGATTTGTTGAAAGCTAGATTATTTGATTGAATTGGAAAAGGATGAATTGGCTTCCGTTTCTTCAGGGAGAACTTATCTGTTGAAATGCCAAAGCGTTTATTGTTAAATGCTTTGTGTTTCTCAGATAAAGTGCCAAAGAGTATCTGTTAACTGATTATTAGAAATTAGTAAATTCATCACCCCAGTCTTTTCCCCTTCTGTAGGGAGAGAAGGCGTAAGAATATTCCCTCTCTGAAAGCTTTTCCAAAACAAAAAGCCCGGTGACTTTTCTTGCTTTAGAGGCTGTGAGGCTGGCATCACTCAAGTGGTGAAAGGAAGGCCTCCTTGCCTAACCAGTACAAATGAGCAAAAATCAGAGTTAGAGAGGCTCAGTCCTGTTTCTTTTGTTTGTTCCAAGAACATGATAGGTTTGACATTAGTAACTAGTTAAGATATTTTATTGAAAACAGTGGTAACATAGAACTCCTGTTTGAGTTCTTTGTTTGAGGTCGTTGTTTGAGATAAATTGAGGGGTAAAATGAATGCCCATTGAATGAATTCAGGTGGGTGAGAGGTGTTTTGGTTTTGCTCTGGATAAACCATCACCCCAGTTCCTCTATTTCTTGTCAGTAACGAACGTGGTCTTTCATGGAGGTTGCTTACTCACGCCCTTTCCATTTATATTACTTAATGGCCTGTGGGAAGTATCTTCCTCTTAGCAGTGAGAGTATAATCCAGTGTATTCTGTGCCTTCACTTTGACCTGGTTAAATAGGATAACTTACTGGTGGGAAGACCAGTCAGTTGAACTGGGATGGTGTCTGCTGTTGGATGGGTAGGAGGCAGGAGTGCTGAAGGACAGGAGGGAAAAGGCCTTGGGAGGGTGTGTCCCCCTCTATGCCCCTCAGAGGTCACTTTCTTTTAGCCCTAAGTGTATTCATTTTACAGAATTTTCCATTTTTTTTCCTACCTCTCAATCAGGTATCACTTTACTTCTTAATGAATCACTCACTAAGGTCATTTAAAAAGTTGTATGGAACTAGCAGAATATTTTCATTAACTTTGAGAAGCAATTTCCAACTGTGCTGTGTTCGACAATGGGGCATATTTTCTCCCCTAAGTTACCGCAGACTGAAAAGAAGCTGATTTTTATCAAAAGGTTTTTGCTTTTACTAAGAGTCAATTAAAGAGCCACCTTTTTTTTTTTTTAAAGATAGAATGAGATTTATAAACCCTATTAATTAGCTACAAAAGCAGATTATCTCCTAAAAGAAAACTGCAGTTTCCAAGGTGATTTAATCATCACATCTAATTAGAAAGTAAAGTAAATCACTATTTCTTAGGACCTAAAGTATAATCAGGAAAAATTAACCCATGTAATGGGGTGTTGTCATCTTTGAACTTGTAATTTTGGTTAATATCCAAGGAAGCAGCTTTTATTGAAGTACACCTTGAAAAAGACTGCTGTAAAGCTCTAGGCAACTTGACAAATTTTTTTCTATTCTTTCCTTTGCCATGATGTAGGTTGTAGGGTAAGATCAGCTTGTTTGATTTATATTTGGTGATGGTTCTTTGAGGCATTGCTACCTAATTAAAAAAAAGTTTTGTACATTCTTCCATAATCTATAAGAGTTTGGAAACTTTCTAGAAGAAAAGTAATTTTTTTTGTGGAGCAATCGCATATGTATGTTTTTTCTTTTAGGTTCAAGAATTGACCAAGGAATGGACAAATAAGTGGAATGAAACCCAAAATATTTTGAAAGTAAGGACTATGAAAAAGTGTCATGATCTTACTGTGCTGGCTTAAGTAGGTAAAACTTTTTTTCTTTCTCCCTCAAGTATGGTGATTGTGTGCTTTGCTTAAGGTAAGATCAGTGGAATTGATAGTGACTTTTGGGAGGTTGGGACTCTGGTTTGATTTTGAAGAAATGGGAAAGCGAGCTATTAGTCATTAAAAGCTGTATGTTTAGGGGCGATGCTGATACTTAAGGTATTTGCTCTCACTTGTGGAGTTTTTCCTTTTTTGAGTCAGCACATATTAAGTTCCATTTAATATTCAAGGGCACCCACTTTGCCTTTCTGCTTTTGTTAAACCCAATATAAAAGCAATATGTTAAATAAAAGAAATACTTCTCATGGCAGTACTGTGGAATATGTGTGCATAGCGTGGCTAGACTTCAGAAATTTCTCAACTAGTAATTTCCTATTGGAATTTTTTTCTGTATGTCTCAAAGGCTAGGCAGTGATGGTCTGCATTTTTGGCAAGATTTTCATGGTGAAAAGATGTCAGTAATGGCCTCCGAGTTTCATACGCTGTGCTTCAAAATACACGTTTCTTTGTGGTCCCATTTTTTGCTGAGGTGGTAGGAAACTCGTGTCATCCGTGGAGGGTCAGGCACGTCAGGTTTGAGGTTCAGACTGGAATTTTATGCTTTGATAGCGTCTGTCTGTCCTTACACAGGCGAGAAGGCGATTCAGCGGTGATTGCTGAATCCTGGGTTTGTTTTTGAGGTCTGGTGAGGTAAAACTTTCCCAGAGGACGGAATCTCCCTTGAATATTGGCGAGGCTGGATAGATGAGGTTTAGCTGTGTGTCTTGGCAGAAGCCTGACTTGGACGCCGTTCACGTGAAGAGGGGGCATCTGGTGACCGTTTCACGGGGGAAAACTTTTGAAGACCTGGAGCAGCCGTTGAGTTACTCTCTCTGAGAGTGGGGTCAGCATCGTATTATGTAAAGCTTCCTTGTACCATTTAGGCAAGCTGGCCTGCTCTGGGGGCTAAAAAGCTTACTTCTCATGAGTGGGGTTGAGCTGCAGTCCTCGGTGGCCATGGGTCATGATTGGTCCTGGAGATGTTCTTTCCAGTTGCAGAAAGCCCTGCAGTTAAGTGAGGCTTCTGCGTCCAGACTTTTCTTTCCTCCTGATGATGATGGTAATGTTGTGTTATTTTGAGGTCCTTTCTCAGCGTTTGTTTTTTTGAGAGGTTTTCGTGCAGGAAACTGAGCGAAGACTTCAGTTGCATTTCTGAAGAGTCAGGTGGGGAATAAGCACCAGCAAAGATGTGACTGTTTTCATCGTTTATGTTGCATCAACTTGGAGAAGTAGTGCTGCAGCCCCTGACTTACATAGCCCAGCCGTTGGACCGTTCATGGCACCATGTATACTTTCCTCAGCAAATTTGCCAGAAAGGGAGGACTGAAATCTGCTGCACGTAAGGAAAAGAGAAATCAAGTAGCTAGCTGTTTGAAAAGCCATTAGTATACATAGTGCCTTTTAGCACAGAAGGCAATGCCGCAGTGAATGCAGATTGCAGCCCATCTCTTCCGCCTGGTCTCTCCTTGTCACCCTGGTAGGGGTTTTACGACAGCCTTGCAGAGCTATCCACACTGAGTCACCATGGTGAACCCCTGAACTTTTTCTCATAATGTTATTCCGGGCCCTGAAACTAAATCCTCCTTCAATTCCAATTCTGTTTTTCATACATCTTACTATTTTTATTTTTTATAACTTCTGAGATGAGAATAGAAAGGTGTTATGTGCTAGGTGTTAAAGGTTATGGGAAAGGCTAATGATATTTCAGATTTTTCCCTTCGTTTGATCTGGCAAGCCCTTTGTAGATTTCTCTGCTGGTATCTGTGTTTTAAATCTGTCCTTGTTTTCTGCTCACATTTGATATTTTAAGAGCTGTCTTCATCTCCTATTGGAAGACAGTGCCTGAGGCCTGAGGTGAAGAAGAGGGCTACTCAAATGTTTTTGAAAACATTCTTTGGAAATTGATGGGGAAAGGGATTGTTTTTCGATGAGTTTGTATCTGCGTGGTTTGTGTGATTTCCGTATTTTTGCTGTCTGACTTTTCCTTCATCAGCTCTTGTTCCAATAATGCTGCATAGAACCCACTCCAACCCAGTGGCTTCAGACAACATTTATTTTCCCTCACTCACGTGCACATTGGCTGGGGGTTGGCTGGGCTGGTCTGGCTGGGCTTGGATCCCGGCTATGGGGTGGCTTCCAGGTCTGTCTCTCATTCTGTTGGACCGGCTGGTTGTCCAGAACATGACTTATGGTCACGGCCCAGGTAGAAGCAGGTGGGCCTGGTCTTGCAAGCACATGTCAAGCTTCTGCTTATATCATGGCCAAAGCAAGTCACTTGGCTGAACAGAAAGTCACAGGGGAAGAAGTGTATTTCACCCATGAAAGGGCCGCGGCAAGGGTGTAAATGTATAATCCTGCTTTGAGATCAGTGGTTTAATCGACACATGCCCCTGTTAAAATACAGATCTTTAAATTCTGGGAACTTGCTCTTCTACTGCATTTGCCCATGTTGTAGAGACAGGCTCAGTGAAGCGGTAAATTCCCAGGATTATCTTCATCATCAGGGCCTGGTTGTTTACTCTGCAACTATATCATCCCTTCCAAGCCCCAAATCCTCAACATCCAAGGAGAGACCTTTGGGGAGAAGACTGAGAGTGAGACCGTCCGGGGGACGGAAGGGAGATACAGGGATACTTCGGTGCCTGTTGGCACAGTGAGAGCCTGCCTTGTTGCTTTTTCTTGCCCGAGCTGTTAGAGGCTCAGAAACCAAGGAGTGACTTTGGCCCCTTCTTTGTGATCTGGTCTGTGGCTTTCCTTGCTGGGGATGAGTGAAGGCCTAGGTGTGTTGAGTGGGGTGAAGAAGGGGTGAAAGGCGCTCGGACAAGAGGTGCTGGCTGTTTGCAGCCGGGCTGGTGGCGCTGTGGTGATAGCGCACGTGCCTCGGGCTTTGATCTGCCAGCTCTGTCTCAGGCTTCAGGTCTCTTTCTGAGTCACTGATGGGTTGTGACACTTACCCACAGTGTCACAAACCCTTGTCCCCAGCTTGGAAGTCGGGCGGATGGCAACCTGTTCGTTATACCCAGGTTGCAAGAGGTGATAAATTGCCCAGGGTTACGATATAAGTAGCTAATGACAGTGGAAAGTGTGTTGATCTTGAGGAGACCTTTCTTAGGCAGGTAGGTAACGCGGGCTCTATTATCCTCTACAGTCTACGCTGTGTATGCACTCTCTTGCCCCTTAATCTACCTTCCTCATTTTCATTAATCTCCATTTCTATAAATTAAAGTTCAGACTCCCTTGCCTGGCCCCCAGGGGCACTGAGCTCCTTCTTGGCTCCACGTGTCCCATCACAGCTCCGTCCGCCCCGCGCTCCCGGGCCCCCGCCCCAGCCGGCCAGGTGTCTCGCTGGTCCCTGTGCGCACTCGGTGTTGGGTTTCTGGGGGTCTCTTGGCCTTTGCCTATGTTGGTCCATCATTTGAGATGCTCCCCTCTCTACGCCTGTGGGATTCCACCATGAAGCTCTCTCTGATCGCTCTTCTCTCCCACTTACCGGATAGAATGATTTTGTTTTCCTCTGGCTTTTGTAAAGGCATTTCGTTCTGCCTTTGTCACAGCATTCATCATAATCGGAGTTTGGTGGTCTTAGTTTCTCCCCCTAAACAGGAGCAGAATCTGGGCAGGGACTGTCTCTTTATCATTCTGTGAACCAGCTCCTAGAACTCTGCTTGTCACAGAGCAGGCATACAGTGAAAACTTACTGGATTAAAGTAGTAACAAGAAACCAAAACCAAAACCTTTGTATTAGTTTGCGAGGGCTGTCATAACAGAACATCGCAGACTGGGTGGCTTAAACAGCAGACGTTTATTTGCTCACAGTCCTGGAGGCTAGAAGTCAAAGATGAAGGTGTCGGTAGGGTTGGTTTGTCCTGAAGCCTCCCTCTCTCCTTGGCTCGTGGATGCTGCCTGCTCTCTGGGCCCTCACGTGGCCTTTTCTCTGTGTGCCTGTCGCCCTGGCCGCCCTCTGTGTCCTAATCTCTTCTTATAAGGACATTGGTCAGATTGGATTAGGGCTCAGCCCAATGGCTTCTTTTTAACATAATTACCTCTTTAGAGGCTGTATCTCCAAATGTAGTCACATCCTGAGATACGGGGGCTTAGGGCTTCAACATATGAACTTTAGGGGGACACGTTTCAGCCCGTAACAACCTTGAACCGCGCAAACCTGATGAGCCGGTGGGAAAAGTAACACGGGGTGTTGTGCAGGCAGCGGTCTTGCCCTGGTGATGCTCCTGCCTGTACATTCCATCCTGTTTGTCTCACTCCTATTTGAAAGGCTTGTATATGACTGTGTATTTTTCGTTCTTGGAAGGAACGTGGCTGCATTCCTTTTGATTATAGCCCAGTCCTTCATTTGGGTCAGTTAGACCTTTGCTGCTCAGTGTGTGGTTCCTGGACCAACAGCGTCGGCATCATCTGTGAGCTGGTTAGAACTGCAAGTTCTCAGGCCCCACTGCAGACTTCCTAAGTCAGAATCTGTATTTTAATAAAATGCCCAGGTGATGGGTCTGAACCTTACGGTTTGAGTGCAGGATCTGAAAAGCTGAGGAAGGAAAGGTGGGGCCGTCTTGGGCTTCTTTGCCCTCAGTTCCGTTTTTCCCCTTCTGCTCTGCCCTGTCTGGTTGGGAGCTGACTGGGTGGACTGCCCTTTCCTGAGTGGGACTCACCGTGTGAGGGTTGGAGGGAGAAACCAGACCTCGTCTGCACCGTTTTCTTGCAGAATCCACACGGCCCATCCCTGGTGTGGTGCTGCCTGGTGATGCAGCCCTGGCTTCCAGAAACACCTTCTCCCCTGTCCCTCCTACCCAGGGGTGATGCTGGTTTCCTCATCAGTTTGCGGGTGGCCTCACTATCCCTGCTGGCTTCCTAGCTCTTCCTTTAGCCAAGTAACCAGTTCCCTGTCTTAAAGCCCCTGGGATGTAAACGCCTGGTATTTCTGTCTGATACCGGAGTCTGCACCCCAACTCCTGCCGGGCACTGCCAGATGCTCAGAACCTGTGTTAACGGTACTCTTCTTTTTGGTCTGTCTTTCTAGTGTCTTTGACTGCTACCCCAATGTGTTTTTCATCCTGCTGAATTTGTCTTAAGCTGTGATAACTTTGGGGTCATGGGACTTAATGTTGTGATAAATCCGGCTTCTGCTAGGCCTGGGGTCCGTGCATTCCCGAAGCCTTTGTGTCGGCTCTCCTTTCCCACGGCTTCAATGTGGCGCTGACTGCTTAGTGTTTGAAGTGGTGTATAAAGTGGCTACTTAATACCCCTCCTGTGTCCCTTTTGGCCTGACTTTTTATAGATCCCGTATGTCTTATTGCTGATGAATTTTTTCAAGTCATGAGGAGTCCCCCGATTCTTTGTCCCCTCACTCTCACTTTCTCTCACCCCACCCCACCCTGTATGCACCTTTTTCGTTTGTCCACTCTGGACACGTTTTGGTTTCTCTGTTCTAGCGTTTTCTAAATGGTTAAAATGAAACTCTCAGAGATATGTTATCTGACTTCCAAATAAATCCTTGAACCCTGCGCTTCAGGATGAATCACAGCGCGTGTGGACCTCAGGGGGCAGCTCTCCGGCGTCTGACAGTTGGTGCAGCAGAAGGGACCGCGGCTCCGTACAGGGTCTGTCTAGAGCCGGGCTGCCGTGTGGCGCTCGGAGCCCCAAGACCGCGCTCTGTTGAATCCCCCAGCATTGGTTATTCTGCTCAGTTTTTAATAAGTAGGGTCTCTTCCTTAGTGAAAACACATCCTTTGATTACTCTAGTGCTTGACTTGCTTTTGTGTTTTCATGGCTCTGCAAGGGGCATCCGACTGTGGTTTGGCATGGGGCGGGGGGTATTGGGGAGGAAGCAGGCTGCCCACAGGCAGAGGCTGTCACTGGAGAGGCTGGTCCTGGAAAAGTGAGCGATTTATGCAAGTATAAGTTGAATTAAAGTGTTGTTGTTTTTTTCTCCCCAGATATTAATTAAATGGATTGTTTTTCTTATGGTAAACAATACTGAGTTGAATTTGGAGGATGGCGCGTATTTGAATCTACGTGATGATGGGATCCTAATGCAAATGATTTCCTCTTAAATTGTGCTGGTGTTTTACTGTTCCTTCTCTGGGGAGCAGAAGAGGCAGATACTACAGGCCCCTGGCAGGAATGGGTCACACATTGATGGAAGAAATTTTTTTTTTACTTTTTCAGAATGTTTTGACTAATAAGAAATAGAGTAAAATGAAATTGGAATCCTTTACTGGCGTCAGATTTTCTGAGCTCGAATTTCATGGAGAGGCATACTTTAAACCAACTTATTTCTGTTTTATGATAGAATCAATCAGCTGAACTTTTGTCTCTGGAAGATGGTGGCATCCCATAAAACAAGTTTTTCCTGCTGTCTGCAGTTTTCCACTTTGTGGAGGAGACGTGTGTTGGGGAGTGTGATGGATTTGGAAGCAGCACTGATACCTGGGGCTGCTGCTCAGCCAGTCAGATCTGTGGGCCTCTGGGTTCCTGCCGCTCAGAGCACTGGGTACTCTGGTTTCTAGGTAACCTACAGACAAAGTGATGGAGAGGTGACACTTTTTGTGGCCTGTGTCTCCTTTAGAATCAGTTAATCTTAACCTCTTCTTGGTACAAGAATTGAACCTGTGGGTAGCTCTAGGATAGAATTCTATTTATGGACATTGATTTTGCTCAGATTTTGGATTAAGGAGGAGACATCTCCTCCTTAGTGACCCAGCCATGGGTCACCTTCCTTATTAGCAACCATTTGGGCATTTGATGGTTCAAAATTCTGACCTAAGACAGTCAGGCATACTGTTTCTAGCTTTATGAGAAATTTTTTGTCTCCCTGCTTTAATGCTCGGACTAATGTGAATGACTCCGTGTCTGTTTGAACAGAAGTCACCGTCAGTACCCCCATGTGCAAAGCCCTTTGTCTGTTTGTAGTGCATTCGCACATACTGTCTCGTTGGCTGGTTCTTGATCTGAAGCAAGAGGAAAAAGACGTTATTGCACTTTATATAGTACGCGGTTGTTAATTTGTTGACCTCTCATTAAAGTTAGACCCTGGCTGTTAATTGCCATCAGACTGTGTGTTCTCCTCTTTGTAAAGTTCTGCTCTTGCAGCTGTTTTTTAAGATGAAAGGCGAAATAATAAAGTTCATTGTTCTCTGAAACTGGGGTTTGGTAATTAATAGGGGAGATGACTGTCAGCACTACCGCACTGGAGGTCGATGGAGAGCGTGGCAGGGTCAGAGGCTAAGCGAGCTGTTCCCAGAACCAGCTCTGATGCTGTTAATAACGCCAAGCCTACCTCATTTTCCGTGGCAGTTTTCGTCTTGAAGGAGCTGCTCATAAATAAAGGTATTGCAAGTATATGTTGGTTCTTACTTTTGAATAATGTTTCTGGAGCAATAAGGCTCAGAAATAAGTCAAATGCGCCCCGTTAAATGTTGGAACCGTGTGATAAATTATTTTGAATACATACGGGATTTTCCTTCTGATCTTTTGCAGTGAGGCATGTACGCTGACAGGCTCTTACTGCATATTTATTGCCATAGCCAGGGAGGAGAAGATTGCCTGGTCATATGGAAGTATGCTTTATGTGCACCTGAACTCACTGGAGGTGCTAGACTGTAGGAACTTGGTTTCGTTGTCAGGAAAGCTTAAAAAGCGACCATTTCATGGTACAATCAGCTTATTGTTCATGTCCCCCAGGAACATACTTAACTCACCTTGGAGCAGTCCTGAGAGTCGTGAGTTCGGAGAGGAGTGGGTGGAGGTGGAGAGAGCTGGGAGCGAGGAGGTGGTCCTTTGCCCACCTGGTCTGATGACTTGTGTCTGCATATTCTGACAGACACAATATGCACAATATGTCTGTGCATATTCGGTCCCTTTGAGCTTTCTGTGTCTCAGAACCTCACTGTAAGATGCAGACGGTAATGGTACCTGTCCTGTAAGGTGAGAACAGTGTCTGTAGTCAGTGTTGTAAGCATTATAGTAATGTTAGCCAGTTTTTCCTTTTTTTTTTCTTATTGAGGTATTATTGACACCTAACATTATATTAGTTTCAGGTGTACAGCATAACCGTTCACTATTTGTATATTTTGTGATGAGATCACCACAATAAGTCTAGTTAACATTCTTCGGCATAATTACATTTTTTTTCTTGTGATGAGAACTTTTAAGATCTACTCTCTTAGCAACTTTCAAATAATGCAATAACTATTATTAACTATAGTCACCATACTGTACAGTGCATCCTCAGGACTTTATTTTGTAACTGGAAGTCTGTACCTTTTGACCACATTCACCCATTTCATTTCATATACTGCCCCCTCTGGCAACCACCAAACCACCAATCTGTTCTCTGTATATGTGAGCTCAGGTTTTTTTAGATTTAACATGTAATTGACCATTTTTCTTACTTGTTTCATTTTCTCCAAATCCATCCTCTTATATGTGAAACTGGCCTTGACAGTAATATATGTCTTCTCAATTGGTCAGAAAAGCCAGAACTTGTGTATATGCAAACTTTTAAAAGTATAGTTTTATGCAGCTACAACAGGGCATTACTCATAAGATATTTTATCATGTAGTATTTTATGTTTGTTAATTTTGAATAACAGAAAACCCAATTCCAAACTGGCTTAAATGGTAGAAGAGGAGTGGTCAGGCGGTAGGGTAGAAATTAGGCACGGTTTGACCAGGGCACTGGCTCTGGTTCTCTGGGACTGTTCTTGGTTTTGCCTTTTTGGTGTAATGACTTCATCTTCAGGCTCTCAGAATGGCCAAGTGAGAGCAGCAATTATAGCTTTATATTTACCCATCACACCATCTAAATTCAGAGTCTGGGTTTCAGAGTCTCCAGCAAAGTTCTGAGCTTTGCAGTGATTGGTGGATGCATTTGTGAACCAATCCCTGGGGCCTGGTGCTGACTGGCTTAGGCCTGGGTTATCTCCACTAATCACTTTGATAAGAGAATGGATTACGCTGATTGGTTGAGACAAACCACCTTTGAGCTGGAGTGAGGTCAGGCCCATTCACTGCAGCTGCTGTGCACCGTGGGGTGGGCTGGGGGCAGGCGAATCTTGGTGACACCATCCCTGTTTTCCGCTGGACGTAGAACCTGGTCACTTACGGTAGTGTGGAATATATTAAAGGCAAACAGAAGATGCAACTTAGTTGAAGTATTCTTTTATTTCTTAAGAGAAAATATTTTCAAACACTTCCTTTATGACTCAGAAGTCCTGTATTCAGGTAGAAGACTATGTGAAAGGGCCCCTGAGTATCTGTACCATGGTGGGAACATTCCATACAGGAGAAATCGCTCTTCTCTGGTGTTAGAATTGAAGGATGGCACACAGTGAATTCCACATATTTAAACACATTTCTCTTCCCTTTTTCAGGTCGATTATGTGATTTAAAATGAGCTCTGAATGAGCGTCTGTTCTCTTCTTCAGCTTTTCGTATGTGGTTTTGAATTTGGCTTAATTTCCCGTTGACCCCTTTAGCTTGATGCTTCCCAGCCCAGTCTGCCTAGCAACAGTTGCTATGAGTGGTGAGTTGGCACTGCCCTCCATTTGTAGCACAACAGCAGGTCTTAGGAGATTACCGTTCTTAGCATCCGGGTTGATTTTGCCTTTGCCTCATTTAAGGATGACCATCGTTTCTCTTAACTCCAGGCAGTAGAACTCCAAGTCTCTTAGCAAAAGTGGTGGTTTTAAGAAGTATGTATCTGTAAGACAGGATCATTAGCAATGGGCAGCAACTGAGAAGCAAATATGGACCTAGGTTGCATGTGAATATTTATTATCAGGATATTCTGATACTTGCAAGGGGGGGGATAGTTATAGATTTCTACTGTCTTATGTAATACTTGGTAGCGCCGGCTTTACCAGCTAAAAACAGCCTTCCTGAGCAAGTCGTCTGTGTGTAAGAGGAGTGGTTTCCAAACAGCTGTGATTTCTCCTTGAAAGAATCTAACAACACAAATATCACCAAAGATGCTCATTTTCTTCTAGATCCAATCTACTCTATATTAATGAATTATATTTAAGCCTTTCTTGTCCTTGCTATTAAAGTAAAAATTACACTGGCATTTCCAGCAGATTGGGGGACAGAAATGGAGCAACAGAACTTGCTATGACCTTTCAGTTGCTAAGTCCAGTTTCTCATCCAAAGCAACCTAAATACCAGTTATTCTGCACGTCATGCAAGTTGATTTTCCATACGGAAGTGGTTTCCACTCAGAATACCTTGCGGGCCTTTTTAAAAGACCATCTTCTGGGCTCTGCGGTGTCATGGAAGGAGAGATGTTGGGTATGGTACCCCCAAATCTCTGTTTTTAAACAAGTGCCCTGAGCCTCACAGGAGTTGTGACCCACGGGCCTAGGCGTGTGGAAGATTATCCCCTGAAGCACATCTCGACATGTGTATCGCATGGGTGAGGGCTCCCAGGAAAAAATGGCACACGTAAGTTCTTGCAGGGTTTTGTAGTCCCCAAATTGCACACTCATGCAGGCATATGGGGACATTGGGTGATGCTATTTGAAAAGAAATTTCAGCTGAATAGATTATTTGTTGTTAAATAGGGTGGTTTGTTCACAGGACCTTTTAAAAAGCTATCTTGAGTTTATTTTTTTAAATTGAGGCTCAGCATACACAAAGTGTGCACATTTGAAGTGTGCAACTTGTAAAACAGCGCACGTCTGAAGTGTCCAGCTCATGAGTTGTCATCTGTGTGTGCACCCCTGTAACCCACACCCAGGTTGAGATACAGAATATTTCCTACTCCCCAGAGGGTCCCTCTGGTCCCTCCCTAGTCAGTACTTCCTGTCCTCCTCTCCCAGAGATGTTCTGACAACTATTATGTAGATGAGTTTTGCCTTCCTGAGCTTCCTGCAGCATATCTTATGTTTGTTTCTGGCTTCTTCTGTGCAGCCTGTTGTCTTTAAGATTCATCCATGCCGTGTTTAGCAGTAGTTTCTACTTTATTATGTGACTATACCACATCCTTTTTATCCCTTCTCCTGCTGGTTAGCTCCATTTGGGTTCTTATCTCCAATCTTTTGGTTATTATGAATAGCGCTTCTAGGAACATACTGGAATGTGTTTTGTTGGGTGTGTGCATTCACTGGGCCCCCTTTTCTGGCTTTCATCCTGGTAAGAATTTGGCTCTGGCTTGCTTTCCTCCTGCATGTGTCTGCCCAGTGTTTATGGTCAGAGTATCCCTGATCTAAATGTCCCGTATTCTCCATCCAGCTGACGCTCAGCATGGGCGGGGCCCCGGAGCAAGGCAGGACCCACTGCCCCAGTGGGTCAGGTCTGGACTCAGCAGGAGCACCTTTCTCCCCGCCCACCCCCCTCCCGCCCCCAATCCACAAACAGCAGATGTTTGCCTTTAGTCTGTGTGGGTACCTCATGTAATGTTTGTTTTTTCTGTTGTCATCTGGATCTAGTCTAACTGGGTAGGTAACACAAATTCTGATTTCTGTAGATTTTTAGAATGACAATTTTGAAGGTCTTCGGTGAGCTGAATACATTCTTTGTGGATTTTTTTCCCTGCAAGTCCTCTTTGCTCACAGCTAGGTATTTAATGATTTGTTTTCCGTAAATCTATTGTAGTATGTCTGGTTTTCCTTTGCTAGACTCTGAGGTAGAGACGTGTTTAAATTGTTTTTGGACCCCCTCAAACTGCCTTGCATTTAATAATTAATATTGATAATATTAATAGGGATAATAGTGGGTAATATTTACTGCACTCTTCCTGTGTGCCAGGCATTGTTCTAAGCCAGCACTGTTTAATAGAAATGTAATGCAAGCCACATATGGGAATTTAAATTTTCTAATAGCCACATTTAAAAAGAAACAGTTGAAATTAATTTTAACAGTACATTTTATTTAATAACCCATTATATAAAAAATTTACAATTTTGACAGATAATCAATATGAAAATTATTAGTGAGGAACATAATTTTTTAAAATCTTTGACATGACGTGAAGTTTACATTTATAGTGCCTCTCAATTCAGTGCTAAATTTGCATTGGATACACTTGACCTGTATTTTGATTTTATTAAATTTACAGTTGAAAAGTAGATTCTCATTGCAATGTATGTTCCAAACATGTGTAAAAGTTTTCCAGTCACTTAACTGAGTGCAGTTTAAAATTTAAACGAATGAGTTGTAAGCCACATCTCAAGTGTTTGATAGCCACACACACGCACAGTTTTAAGTATCATTCCGCTCAGCAGCCTTATGCAGGGGGAATATATATTTTTTCACTTTATAGACAAGGAAACTGAGGCCCAGAGGGCACTCAGTTAAGGAAGAAATAGGTGAGGTCAGAATTTGAACCCTCTCTCAAAGTTTGCTTGTGACCCCACTATGCTGTCTAGTTCTTAATTGTCCTAAACTGACCTCACTTTTTTTTTTTAATGTTCTAATTCATTGGCTTTTTTTTTTTGTTTTTCTCTGACCGTTGTCTTTTTGGCTTTTTCATGTTTTAAAGATTGATGAAAAAAAGTTGTCTGAAAAAGTGAGCCTGTATTTGCCATGAATTTGGTTGTTCATCGGTGTTTTAAAAACCAGCATGGCTGGTGGCCACTGTTTGAGCACCATCTGCTCTGTTATCTCTATAAATGTCAAGACAGGATTTGCTTTCTCTAGAATAAAAGCTCAGGTTTCCTTCTACATTTTGTAACGCTCTTTCTTTAATCATGACTCTGATGTTTTTTTATTTCCACCAAGGTTGTGTGTAGTCATTTCTTCTGCCTTGGCTCATTTCTAGCCTTTTTCTTAAGCAAAGAGTCATGGTTATTTCCCTGGGTATCATTTTTTTTTCCTGATGTGTTATTAGCTTTGTTCTTATATTAATGATTTCTCTGAGCATATTTCAGGTTCTTTTTTTTTTTTTTTTTTGAACTGTATCCAACTAGCTGTGTGTTCCTGTCTACCTTTGTAGGTAATATTTTACTTCATATGAGACTTGCTTTTATACAGTTGTTCTAGTGCCCTTTACTACAATGATGGTTGTTTATAAAACAGAGATCTGAAATGTGCTCTTTGGCGAGGAAAAGTGGTCCAGATGTGCAAAGTGTTATTTTTTCAGTGCTGCATACGAGGAAAGGAGGTGCAGTTCTGGTTTTGCTGTATTTCATCCACAGTCAGTGTGCCATGTTCCCACTTTCTCCAAGATTGCCTTCTCCTCCCCTTTTTTTGAGGTTCCCCTTCTCCTGTCTGTGGATGTCCTGTGCACCTGTCACCTTTCACTGCTTATCTCGTTTGAATGAAATGGATAAAAGCTGTGTCCTTTCTTGAGTTCTTACCCATTCTGAGTGGTTGCACAATTCATTCTTTTGAAATATCTTGACTATTTTATAATTAGTTAAGTTGTCTTAACTGAGGTGACCTGGCTTTTACACTTGGATTTATCCCTAACTAGTTGTGTGACTTTGACCAAATTATTCTCTCTCTCTCTGTGTCTCAGTTTTTTCAGTCATGACCAGGTGGGCTGGTGAGGTGAGCTCTCAGATTTCCTTCTATTTGAGAAGGACCTGGGTTCTTTCTCAAGAGGCTGCATGGAATTATCCCTGTGGGTCCCCTATCTTGGGCGTGGGTCCCCTATCTTGGGCTTGGGTCCCAGATGGCTTCCTTTTGGTCCCTTGCTGCAGGACTTCTTTTGTTTTGGACCACTCTTCCTTTGTGAATGTGCCCTGAGAGCTGTTCTCAGTTCAGGCATTTATGTATCACATACGTATGGCGCGTTACACAAATTGTTTGTCCTGCTTGATGGATTTTCATAAACTGAATGCACCATATGCCCCATGTCTGGGGGGAAGAAACAGAACGTTATCAGCCCCTGGGTGTCCCTGCTGTGCCCCTTCTAGTCATTCCTCCCTCCAAGGAAGATGTCTGGCTTGACACTAAAAGCATAGCTTGGTTTATCCTGCTTTCAAACTTTATACATATGGAACCATACAGAACGTATTTTTTAGGTGACTGGCTTCATTTGTTCTGCATTGTGTTTGTGAGATCCGTCTATGTTTTTTGCAAAGTTGTGTTTATTTTCATTGTTGCATAGTATTATATAATGTGGCTGTATCCCAGTTTATTCATTCTACTCTTTGAATTTGGGTTGTTTCCTGGTTTGGGCTGTTAGAAATAGTGCTGCTGTGAACCTTCCTGTATGTACTGTGAGCGAATGTACATATTTCTGATGGGTGTATGCCTAGGAGAAGAATTGCTGGGTCATGCAGCGGGTGTCCGCTCCTCTTTAGCAGGTACTGAAAATAGTTTTCCAAAGTGGTTGTACCATTTACACTCCCACCTGCCACGTGTGAGGGTTCCATCTCCTCCCCAACATTTGCTGTTTTCTGTCCTTTTTTTTTTGCCATTTTTGTTGGGTGTGCAGTGGTGTCACGTGGTGGTTCTGTTTTGAATTTCCTGATGGTATAAAAAACAAACCTTACCATTATTTTTAATTAGCCTCTTTCCCAAATGACTTCGCCTCGGACCTTGTCATCAAGTGAGTTGTCCCGTGTTTCCTCTCCTCTGTCACCGGGCGCTGCTCCAGCCTTCTCCAGCTCCCCTCACCTTGTCTGTGCGTAGACTTGCTCCCCCCAACCCTATCCTGGAAAGCTGTCACTCACTTGTCCAGGAGAGCCGTCACTCACTCAGACACCAGCTCGTCACAAATGCTCCAGGGCGGGGGTGGGGGGGTCCCTCCTGAGATACTTGGGGGATACCAGTGCAGTGATCAGAAATAGACCCAAACCTGGTGGGTCTTTCGGGTTCAACTCCCCTCATTTCCTGTCTTTGTGGAGTTTGACTACTCCTTCTCCTGGTCTCCCCACCCCTGAGGTCTCTTTTCAGCTCTTCTATGACAGAGCTGTTACTTTTAGCTAGGTCAGCGTCCTTTCTGCAAAGTTAGAGAGTCATAACCATAATTGTAGTAGGAAACTCCAGGCAGATTTTAAATTTCTTAGATCTCCTTCCTCATCTTAGAAAGCCTTTTCGATCTAAACATTCCCTGTAAACTAAACAAAGACCTCTACTGGGGGACGGGGAAGTGGAGGGAACGGCCCAGATGCACATCATCCAGGGGCCCCTCAGGACTGGAGAGACGCGTGAGAGCCGGAGCCCAGAAATCCGTGGGTGGATAAGACACGGCGTCCCCTCCGATTTCTGTAAGCACCGCTCGCTCCATCCTGCGCCCACATACCTCAGCTAGCCCCTCTGCGCACGCTTTACACTCCAAACTCAGCGGGGACGGAGCTCGGCAGCTGCCGCTCCCCACCCTGCAGGAGAAGCTCAGAGGTCCTGTCCCCCTTTCCTCTGAGGGACTCTTTTTGGTGACCACAGAAGGATTTGATCACTCAGGACAGAGCTAGCAGAGGAGCTCTGGACGATGGCTGGAGGCCAACGGTCCCTACAGGTGGTGGCCAGGGTGATGTACTGAGAATGAGCGGGTGTTTTCCAGTTGCTGGCCTCCGATGCCTGTCTGGGGACAGCGAGATGGCTGCGCAGGGCGCGCCGCGCGCTTCCTCCTGACCCTCGACTTTGACGAGACTATCATGGACGAAAACAGCGACGACTCCATCGTGCGCGCCGCGCCGGGCTAGCGGCTGCCTGAGCGCCTGCGTGCCACCTACCGCGAGGGCTTCTACAACGAGTACATGCAGCGCGTCTTCCAGTACCTGGGCGAGCAGGGCGTGCGGCCGCGGGACCTGCGCGCCATCTACGAGGCCATCCCCTTGTCTCCCGGCATGGGCGAGCTGCTGTAGTTTGTGGCCGGGCAGGGCGCCCGCTTTTAGGTTATTCTCATCTCAGACGCCAACACCTTTGGCGTGGAGAGGGCGCTGCGCGCCGCCGGCCACCACGGCCTGTTCCACCGCATCTTCAGCAGCCCGTCGGGGCCCGACGTTCGGGGGCCGCTGGCGCTGCGGCCCTTCCACGCGCACAGCGGCGCTCGCTGCCCCGCCAGCATGTGCAAGCACAAGGTGCTCAGCGACTACCTGCGCGAGCGGGCCCACGACGGTGTGCACTTCGAGCGCCTTTTCTACGTGGGCGACAGCGCCAACGACTTCTGCCCCATGGGGCTGCTGGCAGGAGGCCACGTGGCCATCCCGCGCCGCGGCTACCCATGCACCGCCTTATCCAGGAGGCGCAGAAGGCCGAGGCCAGCTCCTTCCGCGCCAGGGTGGTGCCCTGGGAAACCGGCACCGAAGTGCGCCTCCGTCTGCAACAGGTGCTGAAGACGTGCCGGGGACGTGGCCTGCAGGGGACACCCCGGCAGGGAGGGGGTGGAGGGGGGTGGGGGTCGGGAAAGACAAACCTAGCTTTATTACCCCCTTTCCCTTTCGCTTTGGTATGACCCTCCGCGAATTTCCGGAATCCTAGGTTCGTCCACTTGTGAGGACAGGAGGAGGGAGTTCGGAGCTGTCCCCGTCTATGCAGTTAACCCAGCTCGGCTGCCTTCCCCTGTTCCACTGAAGCAGATTCCGGAGTCTGGCCCCACCCGGGTGGTGCGCATACCTGAGCAGGCGGCAGTGTTTCCAGAAACCTGGTCCTCGCAGCTGGGAGGAAGGGGTTGCCTGGCAGGGTAGAGAAGGAACATCTCCCGCTGCGTTGGGTTAACTGTTGCCTTGGGCTGCATGGCCTCCCTCTCCCAGTCTTCTGTCAAGGGGTCCCAAAATCCCCCCCCCCGTCCCCCCGCACCAGACTCCCTGCGGAGGGAAGCGGCGCTCTCTGCTGAGGGTCCCAGGCCTAGATCTTGCTTTACCTGCTGTGACCCTACACTGCACTCCTTGCCTCCCTCCCCGCCACCCACCCTGTCAGCATCCCCACAGGAAAAAAAGCCAGAGGGAACAGTCGCCTCCTGGTGGTGGAATGAGGTAGCACACTGTCCGGGGCTTGCGTCTGGCCAGCCAGGGACCTCACAGAAACGGAAGATGTCTTCTCGCACCCCAGCCTCGTCTATGCAGCGAGAACCAGGGACTTAACCAAAGTTTCCCCGCCGACTGGGCCCTCCGAGTCCCCCTCCTCCCGTATGGAACAGGAAGCCGTGATGTTTTAAAGCAGAGCTGGTGGAAATCCAAGGCCCTCCTGCCTCTTGGTGTTTCAGAGCTATAAAGGAGGTGAAGGGGCAGAAAATTAAAAAAAAAAAAACCAAAAAAACCTAAACTTATTCTGGTAGCAAAACTTCACTTGATCACAATGTTTGTGAATATCCGGGTTTAGTGACAAAGCCCACTCAAAATTGCGTGATTTCTGAAAATCTTAATTAAAAGGCTTCAGGCAATCCTTATGGTTTAGAAAGTACAAGGTCCTAGTGAATGTGGTTTAATATGTCTTTGACCAAGTTCCGGGGTCATCATCTAAACATCCTAAAGAGATCTTTGTATACTCCACACTGATTTCAATGACAAATCTCCTTTGTTGAGTCTTAGTACTGAATTCCTCAAAGTGCTGTGTCCATTGTGTGTGGTTTAACTAATTTTAAAAAACACTCAAAGAGATCTTAAAGATCATCTTGTTCATAGAACACAGAATGTTAGAACAAGGGGCTCAAGAAGGAATTTAGGTGAAACTCTTCCCTCATCCTACAGAAGAAAAACTTTTTTTCTTAAATGAGGAAATTGAAGCCAAGAGAAATTGAGTTGGTCTTTAAGTTCTAGAGGTAGAACCAGGGCTAGATCCTGTTTTTTCCTCCTGATCCAGTGCTCTTTAATTATATGTTACTTATCTTATAAAATGGTTTCCAAATGCCTAGATCTTAATTCCAGAATGGTGCTTTACTTTGATAAAGAGAATGTGGCTGGCCCACATCTTTTAGAATATAATTTTAATACGTAAAATCTGGAGACAAGATTTAGCCCATGGCATGTTTAAATCAGCAAGCCATCCTATAATGGGTTTCATCTGCATTTAAATTATTTTCCTTCAGAGATTTTTGACGTTGGTTTTGAATAAATGGCTTGTTTATTGTTATATTAAGCCAGAGTTCTTTCTGGTTAAATTTAAAAGGAGTCTTTTAATGTCTGCAGAATCTCCTGACATCCTAGTCTACTATTGGTAAATAAAGCTACATTTGCATTTAAAACAAACAAAAAATTGGAGAACACAGTGATTTCTTCCCCTCAAACAATTGTATCTTCTCAATGGGTTAACCTTACGAGATATTTTAAATTTGGGGTTAGAAGACAATTGACAACTGGCAATTCCAATTGTGGAAAAAAACATGTTTTTGAGTTACACATATTCTGATTTTATAGTATGCAGTTAATGTGATAATTGGAGGGAATATTGTGCTCTAGGGTGCATTTCAGTTTCTCAGCACTAGATGTCACTGGAGATGGAAGAACCAGCCCTCCTCCCGTCTTTTAATTCCAGGGTCCTTGGTAGTGAATTTGTCTGAAAGGACTTGGCAGGTATTGCTAAGTGTACTGGGGCCTGGGTACTGATTTCTGGATGCTGAATCTGTGAGAGGTAAATGGTGAAGAATTCAGTAGAAGAAACGTCTTCTTGCAGCCACCTTGAGAATTGATGCTGAAAGATGTAAATATGTCCCCTCACGTTTTTGGAGGTTCTTTTCTCACTTTTAAAAAAAAATTAATTAATTAATTTTATTTTTTTATTTTTGGCTGCATTGGGTCTTCGTTGCTGCTCAGGGGCTTTCTCTAGTTGCGGCGAGCCGGGGCTACTCTTCGTTGTGGTGCATGGGCTTCTCATGGTGGCTTCTCTTGTTGCAGAGCATGGGCTCTAGGCGTGCGGGCTTCAGTAGTTGTGGCACGTGGGCTCAGTAGTTGTGGCTCGTGGGCTGTAGAGCGCAGGCTCAGTAGTTGTGTCTCACGGGCTTAGTTGCTCCGTGGCATGTGGGATCTTCCCGGATCAAGGCTCGAACCCGTGTCCCCAGCATTGGCAGGCGGATTCCTAACCACTGAGCCACCAGGGAAGTCCTCTTTTCTCAGTTTTTAAAATACTTTTTTCCAAAGTTGCCTCAAATACCTGGGTAATATCTTACAGGTAAAAGATTTTTCTAAATCTGGGTGTTAGCTGGTCATTTTGATTAGCTTGCATTAGAAAGCGTTGTCATTTATTTGTATTTATTTATTTGTTTGCTTATATTTGCCCCTTAAAAGACTTTCCTTCTTTTACCTCGAGTTTTCCTCATTTTCAGCTCTAGAAGTTCTTAAGAAAATGAAAATCTACAACTCCTTGCTTATCTTTTTATCATCAGTCGTACGTTTGATCATATTTACTCTAGGAAAGTAACCTTGACCCTTGGTATAGTGGACGCAGCTTTCTCTTCCTTGGTTTCTGCTGGTTTGTGGAGCCAAGAACCTTGATAGATAATCAGAATGGATTTTCTCCCAGCTCATTCCTTATTTTTGTAGAAACAGGGAGAAGGAAGTATTGCCATCCTTAGTGGCTGAGAGACAGCAGAGAATAACAGTTAAGGACTTGAACTCTGGAACCCGACTGCGTGGAATCCAGTGCCAGCCCTGCCAGTTGCTGGCTGTGTGACCTTGGGCAACTCACAGTGCTTCACCTTCCTCGTCTGTGAAAGGGAGATAACAGTACCTGTCTCATCGGGTTGTTATGAGGATTAAATAAGGTTTTTGTGAAAGCATTGAAAGCAGTGCTTGGCAAATAATGTTCTTAGGGCTTGTTAAATAAAGAACTTTAGTTTCAGGTACTCTGTGGGCACTTTTATAAATGCTAAATAATCTAAAGTATATCCAGTTTAGCTAGGGAGGGAAGAAGAAAAATCTTTTCTCTTAGAAAAGAACTAGGGACAAACTGTGATGGCCTTGTTGTCACTTTGTCCATTCACTGGACATTTGTGAGCACCTGCTTGGTGAGAGAGATTGTGTGAACATGAATAAGACACTTTCCATCTGGTGGGGAAACCCAACTTGAAACAAAGAATGAAATAAATTGTTGTAGGTTCTCGGTTAATAAGAGTTAACCATATCAGGGATGCATTTGTCTGCAGATAACAGCACCCGGAGTGCAGAGAAAAGGTGCCTTAAGCCAGTTAAGGGTTGTCCTTTCTCCCCTCGTTGGACGAGAACTACACAGCTGGGCTGCTGGTGGCAAGGGTTCAGTGGTTCGCCCAGAGCTGAGGTCTGTGTAATTCCCTTGGTCTTTCTCTCAATGGTTTCAAGACAGTTTCTGCAACCACGTAATCGCATGTGAGATTTAGTCAAGAGGCCTGGGACGGGCAATGGGGCATATGTTAGCAGAGTTTATCCCTGTTTTCAGCCCTGCTCAACAGCTTTGGCTTATATCTCATCGTGGAGCTGTGCTGCATGGCCCCTTCTGGCTGCAAGGAAGTCTGGGAATGGTTTCTTCAGCTGGTACCCCTGCTGTCCCTAACAAAAGTGGGATTTTGTTCAGGAGGAAGAAAGGGAAAACAGAAGGCGGTTTTGACTGAAGGCACTTGCTACGTGCCGGCCACTGTTCGAAGCACTGTGTTCTGAGGATGGCTGTTTGGCTCTAAGCCAGATGTCCTTTTTCAGTTTTGTGTCCAGAATTTGCGAAAACCTGTAGCCTAAATGGATTCCTTAGAACAAAAGTGCTTTTTTATTCTTTTTAGATTGCCTTTTGCTATTAAAATGGTGAAAAGTTTCCTGCTAAAACCCTGTTGTCCTAAAAGATAGTTGCATTCTGAAAAATGAGTGATGTGTAGTTTCTCAGAACCTGGATTCATCTCTGTCCATCGAGTATTGATATTCAGTTGTGGTTAGGTTCTGAGGTTGGCCCTCCAAAGTCTGTTTAGCTCAGGGAATGGGGTCGCAATTCATTGGAGTCTTGTAACAATCCTGCCATGTGGATGCTCATTGTCGTATGACAGGAAATGGGGACTGGAGTTGATAAGGAACTCGTCACACAGCTAATAAGTGACCAGGCCGGCCAGAAATCAGTCTTAGGATTGGTGGAGACACGAAGGAGGGCTTGGTCAACAGGTCAAGCCTTCTGGAAGATGGTAGTGAGGATGCCAGAAAGGGTTCAGAGAGGAGTTGACCTTGTAGCCAGCATAGAACTGAGTTGCTGTTGGGAATCCTGGGTTGGGGTGATAAAGGCTTTCTGGTGGCCGGAGCTCAGAGGAAGCCGTTACCCTGGGGAATCGGGGCTTTCAGGGAAACTGAGTAGGCTTGGAGCAAGGGGGTTGGGGGTATGGGGGTGCCAAGGCTGGAGAAAGAGCACGTGTCAGATCATGGTGGACTGAATTTCCCCCTTTAAAGCTCTCACAGCTTCATTATTGCTTCAGGAAAAATACTCAGAGCTCATTTCAATTCTGAACATATATTCTGAAGACATTTGTCCAGTTTAGCTTCATTATCCGAACCATCACTGTGTCTTTTGAAGTGTCTAAGTAGTATACTGAAATCTCTTATTCATTTCTCTCATTTCACATTGAATTAATGGCATAGAATATTCAAAATGGATGGGGCCTTAGAGCCAGTCTTCTCCAACCTTTCTGTACCGTGGTTGGGAGCATCTGGCACCTCAACACAGGGAGTCAGTGTCCGAGTTTAGGTCAGAAGATAATAATCTGGTTATCCAGTGCGCCTTCCCCCCGAGCAGTATTTCCTGGTGCGTTTTCCCTGGTCCCCGTGTATGTCCCTTGCAGGACACTGATGTTTGGTTAATTATTTGCAGTTATGTATTTAACAAGTATCCTCCCTGGCTTCTGGTTCTACTCCTTAGTTGAGTTCTTGACACAAAAGCAGACACTCAGGAGCTGTTTGTTGATAGACTGCTCCAGTGTTGATGAGGTTCCTTGAGAGAGAGAAAAACCCTTGTTCAAATAAGTCTGGGCACTACTGGATTAAACAAAATTAAACAGGCTTGTTTATAGCAGTTTGGGAGAGCCTTGTGTCTGTGGCTCTAAGGAGGGGCTGCTCACTTCAGACTCACTGTGTTCTGAGGATGGCTGTTTGGCTCTAAGCCAGATGTCCTTTTTCAGTTTTGTGTCCAGAATTTGCAAAATCCTGTAGCCTAAATGGATTCCTTAGAACAAAAGCACTTTTTTATTCTTTTTAGGTTGCCTTTTGGTCTTTTGCTATTAAAATGGTGAAAAGTTTTCTGCTAAAACCCTGTTGTCTTAGAAGATAGTTGCATTCTGAAAAATGAGTGATGTGTAGTTTCTCAGAACCTGGACTCATCTCTGTCCATCGAGTATTGATATTCAGTTGTGGTTAGGTTCTAAGGTTGGCCCTCCAAAGTCTGTTTAGCTCAGGGGGCGAGGTGCCAAGACGCTGACTTAGCCAGTCCTTAGAGAGGGGATCAGCGCGGTGACGGCACATTGAATAGGTCAGCAGCGGCCGAGTCAGTGGACTGGGGGCCAGTCGGCTGAGGGATTCTGGCTCCATCCAGAGTGTCAGGAGCAAATGGCGTGACGTTATCATGGGAATGTTGGTGATACTGCGGTACCCGTCATATGATGGGATTCAGGAAATGTTTCCCCAGAGTGTGCGGGAGTCCCTCTGTTCCAGAGATTGGCTTTGGCCCTTTACCTTTGTACCAGTGCTTATGTAACATTAGGGTTACGTCATCCTCCCAGCTCCCACTCAGTAGAGCTCGGTGGTTTAGAGCATCTGCTCTGAGCTAGTGAGTTTGGGGTTGAACTCTGGCTTGGCCACTTGGGACTTTGGCCAGTTACTTAATCTTGATAAGCCTCAGCTTCCTCCTTAAAATGGGGATAATAATCATTTTTACCTCACTGGACTAAAACATGTAAAGAGGTAATCTGTACAACTGCTTTGCACAGTGTCTACAAGAGAGGTTGGTGAATTTCCTGTAAAGAACCAGATAGTGAATATTTTAGGAACCGTATGCATGTTACTAAGTGAAAGAAGCCAATCTGAAGACTACATACTATAAGATTCCAACTATATGGCCTCTGGAAAAGGTAAAACTATGGAGACAGTGAAAAGGTCAGTGGTTGTCAGAGGTTAAGTTGGGGGGAAGGAAGGATGAACATGCAGAACACAGAAGGTTTTTAGGGCAGTGAAGCTGTTCTACGACGGGACACACGTCAAAGGCCATAGAATGTACGACACCAAGAGTGCAGATAGTTTTTCGCAGTCATGGCTGATCCTCTAATTCTCTTGACATTGTCTTCCCTAGAGCAGAAGTTTTTCATTTTAATGAAGCCCAGCTTGGCGATGATTTCTTCATTGATTTTGCCTTTGGTGTTGTATCTAAAAAGTTATCACCATGCCAGAAGTCATCTAGGGTTTATCCCATTTTGTCTTCTAGGGGTTTAATAGTTTTGTGTTTTACTTTTAGATCTGTGATCCATTTTGGGTTAATTTTTGTGAAAGATTCCTGCGCGCTGTCTACTTTCTCTGTTGAAGCCCTTAGCTTATTTTTTAAAAAATTTATTTTATTGAAGTATAGTTGATTTACGATGTTAATTTCTGCTCTACAGCAAAGTGATTCAGTTATAGATATATACTTTCTTTTTCATATTCTTTTCCATTATGGTTTATTACAGAATGTTGAATATAGTTCCCTGTGGTATACAGTAGGACCTTGTTGTTTATCCATTCTATATGTAAGAGTTTGCATCTGCTAATCCCAAACTCCCACTCCATCTCTCCCCCCTACCCTCTCTCCCCTTTGGCAGCCACAAGTCTGTTCTCTATGTCTGTGAGTCTGTTTCTGTATCATAGATAAGTTCATTTGTGTCATATTTTAGATTCCACATGTAAGTGATATCATATGGTGTTTGTCTCTTTCTGACTTACTTCACTTGGTATGATAATCTCTAGGTCCATCCATGTTGCTGCAAATAAAGCCCTTAGCTTATTAATCATAGTTTTTAAAATGTCTTAGTTTGGTAATTCCAGCTTCCCTGCCATGTGTGACTCTGGTTCTGAAGCTTTTTCAGCTTTTCAGACTGCTTTTGTTTTTTTGCATGCCTTGTAATTTTTAGTTGGAAGGTGGGCATGAGGGACTGTGAGGGGGGCTTTAATAAATCGGCCTGTGTAATGTAGTGGTGAGGTTTGGGGAGGGGGGGAGCGTTCTGTAGTCCTGTGATTAGGTCTTGTCTTCCGGGGGGCCTGTGCCCCTGGGCTGTGAACTTCACAGTGCTTCTCAGTCGTCCCCGTGTCCCCGTAGGTGGGACAGGGTGGCTGGAGGGGGCTGGAGCTGGGTATTTCTCTTCCCCCAGGTAGGTGAGGCTCTGGTAAAATGGTTTCTTCTGAGGGCAGGGCTTGTTAAGATAAAGATACAGATGTAGAGAATGGACTTGAGGACCCGGGGAGGGGGAAGGGTAAGATGTGACAGGGTGAGAGAGTGGCATGGTCATATATACACTACCAATTGTAAAATAGATAGCTAGTCGGAAGCAGCTGCATAGCACAGGGAGATCAGCTCTGTGCTTTGTGACCACCTAGAGGGGTGGGATAGGGAGGGTGGGAGGGAGCTGCAAGAGGGAGGGGATATGGGGATATATGTATGCGTACAGCTGATTCACTTTGTTGTACAGCAGAAACTAACACACCATTGTAAAGCAATTATACTCCAATAAAGATGTTAAAAAAAATGAAGTTAATCATCAAAAAAAAAAAAAAAAAGAACAGAGGGCTCTGGCATATGTAAAAATGGCTACGTTCCCCACCTTCTTCTGGAAGCACGAGGGAATTTTTCTCTGATAGTCTCTGTGAGCATCTGGGGGAGCTCCTGGAGAAGATCTCACAGAGGTTTGGGGACTCCCCCCTTCCCCACTCCCCCCCATGGCTGGGGCTCCCTGGAGTTTTTAACCATCAGACCTGTCCACTCTGAGCCTCCACCAATTTGTCAAATTACCGTTTAGGTTTTCCTACCCTGGCACCTTCTCTTGGGTTTCTGCTCCAGTAAGTTGTAATCGTTTGTATCTGACTGTCTCACCAATTTGGGGGCAGCAGTTTGCCCTGTGACCTCACTTCTCTGACAGATCTAAGAAGAGTTGTTGGTTTTCAGGTTTTTATTTTCCCCAGCCTTTTACTTATTGTTAGGACAGTGTGACTTTTAAACTACCTACATAGTGGACTAGAAACCAGAAGTTAGCTCTTTTTTTCTTTGAAATTAATACCAGAATGGGATCCTCATTCAAGCCCTCATCTGTGTTTAGTCATGTTTTGCCCATTGTAATAATTTATATTTTTGTTACAAAGCTATAGTAATCAAAATAGTATGGTCCTGGCATATAAACAGACATATAGACCAATGGAACAGAATTAAGAGCTCAGAAATAAGCCCATGCATATTCGATCAACTAATATTTGACGAGGGATCCAAGAATATTGAATGGGGAAAGAGTAGTCTCTTCAATAAAAATGGTGCTGAGAAAACTGGACATAAAAGAATGAAATTAGATGCCATCTTTCACCACTTACAAAAATTAGCTTGAAATTAAAAGACTTAAATGTAAGACCCAACACTGTAATATTATTATAGGAAAACATAGGGAAAAAGCTCCTTGACCTTGGTCTTGGCAATGATCTTTTGGAAATGACACTGATATCAAAAGTGCAAGCAATAAAAGCAAAAATAAACAAGTGGGACTATATTAAACTAAAAAGCTTCTACATGGTAAAGGAAACAACAGAATGAAAAGGCAGCCTACAGAATGGGAGAAAATAATTGCAAACCAGCTACCTGATAATAGGTTAATACTGTTAAAAACAAGCAATCTGATTAAAAAATGGACAGAGGACCTGAATAGACATTTTTCCAAAGAAGACTTACAGATGGCCAACAGGTACATGAAAAGATGCACAGCATCACTAATCATTAGGGAAATGCAAATCAAAACCACAATGAGATATCATCTCACACCTGTCAGAATGACTCTTATTAAAAAGATGAGGTAACAAGCATTGGCAAGGATGTGGAGAAAAGGGAACCCTTTTGCACTGTTGATGGGAATGTAAATTGGTGCAGCCACTATGGAACACAGTATGGAGGTTCCTCAAAAAATTAAAAATAGAACTACCATATGATCCAGCAATTCCATTTCTGGGTATATATCTGAAGGAAATAAAATTACTATCTGGAAGAGATATCTGCATCCCCATGTTCACTGCAGCATTATTTACAATAGCCAAGACATGGAAATAACCTAAGTGTCCATTTATGGATGAATGGATAAAGAAGCTGTGAGATATATATCTGTATAATAGAATATTATTCAGCTATTAAGAGGAAGGAAATCCTGTCTTTTGCACAAGGCGATGGACCTTGAGGGCATTATGCTAAGTGAAGTAAGTGAGACTGAGAAAGACAAATACTGTATGATCTCACTTACATGTGGAATCTAAAAAAGCTGAACTCAGAGAAATTGAGAGTAGAAGGATGGTTGCCAGGGGCTGGGGGGTGAGGGAAATAGGGAGATGCTGGTCAAAGGGTGCAAACTTCCAGTTATAAGACGAATCAGTTCTGGGATCTAATGTACAGCATGGTGACTATAGTTAGTACTGTGTCATATACTTGCAGGTTGTTAAGAGAGTAATAGATCTTGAATGTCGTCACCATACACATCCAAGAAGGTGACTGTGAGGGGATAGAAGTGTTAACTAACCTTATTGTGGTAATCGTTTTGTAATATGTATGGGTATCAGATCGTCACGTTGTACACCTTAAACTTACATATGTTAGATGTCAGTAGTATCTCAATAAAGTTGGAAAGCATAATTTATATATCAGTATAAATAAGCCAAACAAACTTCACTTAAAACTGCTGTATTACCTACCAGCCCTGCATGCCTGAGATGTGTGGTAGTGAGACCTCCTGCTTTGTATTTGGGTCACTGTTTTATCGTGTGTTTAACAAGCACTCGTGCTGCCCCTAGTGTGCTCTGGGCAGGGTGCTGGACCCTGGGGCTGTGGAGCAAGACAGATCCGGTCTCCACTGCAACAGAGCTTCCATCATTCTGATTTTCCTACACATTTCTTAAGTTCAAGAGAAAAAGAGAGAAGTACAGGAGGAGGGATTTCACTGTCTGGTCACTAAGAATCCAATTTAGAATTTTTTTAAGTGAGAGAAAAGAGAGGTCCATTTTGCTCAGCCTTGGCTATGTAGACCTTAATACGTGATGGGGTTAAATAAATGTTCTGCATAGAAAAAGTGTGTGTGTTGGATTCTTATTGGAAGGCTTAATAGTGATTTTTTCCTTTCATCTTTGGTTGTTGAATTAGTTAACATAATTCACATAGAGACTGCATATGCATGCGTGCTTCTGTATAGGAATGTGTACGTATGGATAGGAGGCCACGTGTTTTAAATTAACACATATGAAAATGATTTAAAATAAATAATGCAGGGGCCCACTGACATAGCCGCCCACAACACTTCAGAGGTGTGTGGAAGGCTTCACAGGTGGAGGGCAGAGGCTGTGTGATGGGCTGGGATTGTCTGACCACCTCCCACGGTGGGAGAGGCTGTGCAGCTCAAGGAATCCTTTCTGTTAAAGAACCTCTTGACTTCCCATTCATTACGGTTAAATACCAGTGCAGTCCCCAGCTCTGCGTGGAATCAGTTTGTTCTGGTTTTATCTCGAGGCAGAGAACACACTAGAGTGAATAATTACTTAAAATCCTTTCTTGTCCCAGTGTTCAGCATTTCTTTCTTCTAGGAGCTGGAAATGCTTCTCCAGGTATGCATTCATTTTCTTGAGGCCACTTTTGCAGCAGGGCAAGAGTCCTGGTTTCCTCCACATTTATTTTTAAATGGATGGAAACCTGCATGATGGTTTCTCAAAGGTCACTCCTAGAATTCATGGTGGTTAGGAACTCACCTCCTGGCCTCTCTTCATATGGTCCAAAGTTCAGCCCATCTGCTCCCTTGTGTCTGATAAATGTTCGGCTGGAACAGGTTCTCAAAGAGCAAGGAGTTGCTCTCAAACCTTTGGCAAAAGTCATTTTATTTCATTTTGAAAATAACACTTTTTGCATGACTATTGTTTGCCATTGCGGTAGGCAGTTGGGAAACAAGTATGAAAGAGTAAACAAAGGAATTCAGAGTCCAGTTTATTTGAAGAACTTACCAGTGGGGGCCAGGGTGCCAGAGAGGAATGATTTGAGCCTGGAGGGCACGCCTGTCCCAAGCTGCAGCCGGGACAGCTGCTGGGAACCAGAGGGCAGGGGCCCTCTCACTCTGCACTTGCACACCTGCTCAAGGAATTCTGCAAAGCTCTGCGTTCCTTGAATATTTGTAAGTTGGTATCTATGTTTTGTTACATATTTAACATCTGCACAAGATGGAATTTTTGGTGGAGATCAAATATTGACATTTTAAAATAAAATCACTCTTTCAAATGAATCCAGTGAAATGTAAAACCAGAGGGATTCAATATCCACCGTCATCAATGTAAAAATAAATTAAATGTCTCTCTTTTTCACTGTTGAAAATTTTACATCGTTCTCTTTTTTCCTTGAGCTTGTATATCCAGTTTGCCCTACAGAAGTTTTTCCTAGTTTAATATATTTTTGTGCTTGGAAGTTTTTTCTTTGATCATCTTATCATAATCCCTTATAATAAAACCATGCAAATAAATTTAAATGTAATTAAAAATATTTCCTATAACCATGAGGCTGTGATTATTAAGGAAATTTCTTCCAGAGTGAGTACCATCATAATTATTTGTGGTACATACTTTATCAAAGCAGCAGAAGCGTACATTTTGATAACTGATTATTAAACATTAAAAGTGCTATTAGAGGGCTTCCCTGGTGGCGCAGTGGTTGGGGGTCTGCCTGCTAATGCAGGGGACACGGGTTCGAGCCCTGGTCTGGGAGGATCCCACATGCCGCGGAGCGACTGGGCCCGTGAGCCACAGCTGCTGAGCCTGCGCGTCTGGAGCCTGTGCCCCGCAGCGGGAGGGGCCGCGATGGTGAAAGGCCCGCGCACCGCGATGAAGAGTGGCCCCTGCTTGCCGCAACTAGAGAAAACCCTCGCACGAGGCGAAGACCCAACACAGCCAAAAATAAGTAAAATAAAGAAAGAAAGAAAAAATTAAAAAAAAAAAAGTGCTATTAGAGATGTGTCATTTAACAAAATGTCTGGGACTTTCCCCTCAGGCTGTTCACAGGGACATTGACAGGGGGGCACAGATTTACTCTTGATTTCCGCGTAGTTGAGTTGATGGGAGTGGAAGGAGAGCTACTTCAGCCAGGTCCTTTAATTCTTCAGAATGGTTTTAGGAGATGAGCAGAAAGTCACGTGCTGATCTCTTAACCAATAATCATTAACACTCTGTGTGCTGACGAGCTGAGACTTGCTCCTCTTTCCATTTTGTTGAAAGTTAAGAATTGGAGCCCACTTGACTTCCACAAAGGTTTTGTCACCCAGTCATTGGAACCGTCCACTTTCTCAGTTTCTGGAAAGTTTACCAAAATTGCTTTACCCCAACTTATCAGATAGCTATCAATCATGCCTGTTGCTTTTTCACTTTAAAAGGCACCTTTTAAAATTTCATATACTCTGGAAAGGCTGAGAATGCATTTTTATATTATTGGCTTTAAATGTATTTTTGTCTTTATGTAGTGTGTGTGTGTATGTGTATGTGTGTGTGTGTGTGGTGAAAACCATGGAGCTGTAGAATTATTGTCATTTCAGTTAGAAAATACAGGCTTTTAGTTTAAAAACATCTAACTTCATTCTTCAGTTCATGTTAATATCTGTTTCTCTGGCATCTCCATCATTTCCATTTCCCAATTCTAAGATGATAGTTAAGAGGGGGGAACTGGGGACAGTGCCTTTGCCAACTTGTAATAGGGAGACTGTCTTCAACACGTTCTATCCGTCTACTTGCCTTGTTGTCAAGACACTCTGATATATCTGAATCCAGAGCATCCCAACACGGGCCTCAATACCCAGACTCTGTCACCACGTTTGCCCTTAACAGAAATATGTGCCAGAAGAGAAAGGCAAGAAGTCCTATAATATGGCTTGATGGCAGAGGCTTGGGTTTAAACCAAATATTGAAAATTTCTCTTTGTTTGGCACCTTGAGTGCACTGTAGAGAAGTCAGGATGGGTAACAGGTATGTCTTGCTGGTGTAAAATGGAAGAAGAGCAGTTGTGATAAGGAGATGGGAGAGAAGAGGGGAATTGGGTTGCCTTGCAGGCACCTTCTCAGGCAGATCCATGTTGGAAAAACGCACATGTGGAAATCAGAGACCTGGAGATGGATCCCCTTAAATCTATCCATGCTTAATATCTTCTGGAAGTTTCCATTCTTAGAAAACTTCCAGTTTGAGACTTATGCTTTTGGACAGTACTTCTCAGATACCCCCTTTGTGCTAGTAGGCCAGAAACTTATAAAAATCCATGTCTTCTCTGTAATTCTTCTGAGCACATGGTACGCAATTCTGTGGGGTTTTGTTTTCATACTTAACAGTTACTTGTTAGTAACTTGTTAGGTCATTAAAACTTGGTATTTATAAGGGTAAATTCGGAATTACTGGTCAGTATTCCATTGAGATCTGTAATTTTCAGGAAGAGCTCTGTTGTCAGTCATCGTTCAATTGGGTGATTGAGTTGGGTGGTGGTTTTCAATCATTGATATCCTTGGGATTTTTTTTATGTATAAAAAAGATTGGATTTTTTGTGATCAATATACTTTGTTATGTGTGTTTAATCTTTTCAGGTATAGTGATGGATAAAATGGGGCTGTTTATTTTAAGCAGAGGTGACATGATTTTGTTTCTTCCCGATTTTTTGATTTCTTTTTCCATGGAAAGAGGAACCAATGGGTTTCCTAAGTTTTGGGTTCTTTATTCTAAGTGAGTTAAAGAAGAAAAAAGGTTGGAAAGCTACTCAAAGGATGCAGATTCTGTATCTTTCTCATTGTTAATTTTGTATATTTTTATTTTTCCTCTTGTTAGATGTATTAAAGGTTTGCCTTTCTTTTATTCTTCTGTGTGTACCTTCAAGTCTTGTGTTTATCTTTTGTTTTCAAAGTATTAATTTCTGCTTATGTCTTATTTCCTTATTCTCTTTCTTTGATATTTAAACATTTTTGTTTATTTTACACCCTTGTAGAAAAATGAAATCATATAAGGCTGTACATTTTCCTTTGAGTATAACTTTGGCAGCATCCTCTACGTTTTGATACAAAATTTTATATTTTTGTATAGGTTTTTTTAAATTACAGTTTTATTTTCTTCATTGTCGCAATAGATATTTAGGAGAATGTTTGTTTTTAAAATTTCCATGAGTTGGGATTTTAATTTCAGTTTATTGATTTATCATTATGCTATCTTTTCAAGGTCTACTTCTTTCTATCTTTCTCTCTGTATCTAGGCTATATTTAGATCAAACTTATTGCTTTTTCTGATCTTTATTGCTTCCCATCACGTGCATTTGACCACTGGTTACCTCTTTCCTCTCCATTTTGATTTATCTCTTGGATGAATAGAGGTACCATCCCTGGCATGTTCGTGGCTTTTGCATGTAAATGATAGCTGGATTGTCTGTAGGACTCATGGTGCTTTTATTAAAGCTTAAAGGTGTGCTCTGTTTTCTTTCAAATCCTGGAGTTGAGAAATCTTAGACCATTTTTGCTACTTGAAGCCAACCTGCATTTAATTTTTATTTGTACTTCTTTGTGGCATTTTCTATTTATCTTAATAGCATATGACCATGAGATATGCAAGTATTGGCCACTTCTGTCTCATTCTGTCTGGATTGATAGCAAAAACCACTTGAAATGTCCATTGTATAGATATTGCCTCCCCCACCCCCCCCCCCCCCGCTCCAGTGCTACTCCTTATTTTCTCCATTTTTATACTTACTATTCTTTTAAACTAGGCGTTTGTGAGTGGAGAGGTGAGACAGATGAATCTGACAGCTACCCAGGAGGTAGCTGAGCACTGAAACAGAGTGGGGCCTTTGAGCACAGGTCAAAAGTCAAAGAAAGGCAGGAAAGGGTTTGAAATATGTTAGAAACTTACACTCAAATGAGAGACCCTTCAGTGCACACATTAAGAAGGATTATTGTGTTTCCCAGCCTGCAGGAGATTAGCCAAAAAGCAAATTAGAAGTGGGATAGGAGCTGTGAGGAGCCAGGCCCAGAGAGCAGGGATAAATGACAACCTGCTGATTTTAAAAGAGACAGAATAATTTCAACAAATCTAAGCACTCTGATGGCTCGTTGGTTTAGGATGAAAGCAGCCTCCGCACTGTCTTCAGACGCTCCAACTGAAGGCACAGACTAAGTTCTGTTACAGTTGAGTCACCTGAGGTTATAATGATGACTCAGAGAGTCCCAGTGTACTGGATGCCAGTGTACTCAAGAGCCAGCAAAATGTGCTGTTCCTTTTAGGAAACTTCCCTTGAATGTAGTTCCATTTTAGAAAATAGTTTAGAACTTTTTGAAAGAAGGTGTGGACTTATAGGAAAATTCTTCAGAGAACACCTGACGCCCACCCCCAGCCACAGAGTTGGTTAAATATGATGTTAGTGGATAGTTTTTATATTTTAGTTTTTGACCTAAAACAAATAGGTTGCCAGTTATTTCTCCAGCAAAGGTGAGTTTATTTGGGGTTAACAAAGAATTGCAGTTTGGGGTTGTCACCACAGCAAGCTTCCTGCAAGTTCCTGCACGGCAAGGAGAGAACTCTTTTAAAGAGGGGTTAGTATAGTGGCTTTTGATTGGCTGGGTTGTGACAGTCATTGGCTGACTCTTGAAGAGGAAGTCTTTTTTCTTTCTGTTGGCCTCTGCTTTCCTTGTAGGGCATGAGAGCTCCCCCTTCTGGACTCCAGATTCTTATTTTAACTGAGGTTTCTGTTCATTCATTTTTACAATGTCTGTGTCATCTCCCTACAATTGCAAGCTTCTTAAGGTCAGGCACTACATTCCATGCGTCTCTGTATTACTCAGGGTAGGTAGTCAATAAATGTTTGTGCACGATACTCTTGGTGATGGGGGCGTAATTTTCAAAAGTCAGCAATACCTCTATGCCTGTAATTAAATTTATAGTAATTTAGTTTGGCAAAAAATCATGACTCCAGGCACTTGTTAAAAAAATTATAATCATATAAGCATTAGAGTTGGTGAATGGGGAATTGGTGTTTGCTTAATAGGAGTTCTAAAAAGACTTACAATTTGATTTATTTTCATTGTTAAAAGAAAGCCGACTGGATATTAGTTATGTTTCATCCGAAAGTGAACGAAAATGCCTTTTAGAATAGTACAAAAACAAATACCTTCCATTTATATTGTGCCTTTCTTCCAAAGAATTCAAAGCACTTTCCAACATCTAATTAATCTTCTTTCCTGCAGAGCGGTTATTGGGGTGTGGAGCGTGTGTGTGTGTACGCATTTGTACGTGGATTTCCTCCCTTCCTCCTTTTCCTCTTTTCTCCCTTCCTCCCTCTAAACCTGCCTTCCTTCCTTTGCTTTTCATTCCACCTAATGTAAGCTCTTTTCTGAATCTAATCGTGGCTAGAACTCGACATTTTGTTAAGCCTGATGTTTCGAACAGTTGCATATCATTTTTAGAATATTAAACCGCATTTATTCATAAAGACAGAGTTTTCTGGAAAAAAATACAGCATATATTTGTTACCCATACACGTCAGACCATTAATCAAAAATTGATATCAGAAAAGCTGTTAGAACATGAATTACAGCAGTGGCTTCCTGTTTTGACTCTTCTAATAGAATTTGATTTCTTAATAATTGCTTTTATTTTCATGTCCACCTTTGGGTGAGCAATTGCCTAGGTGGCAAAAGCACATAATTGATAGGAAAAGTGAGAACTGTGAGAAGGTGAGGTATACCTAATTTAACGTTTTCTCTTATATCGAGCAACCGTATTTTCTATCACCTTTGTTTCCTTGCCAGACTTGCTCATTTGGGCCATTGTTTATGCTGCTTCTGTCATTTTCTTTAATTGATATTCATCTTCAGCAGCCATCAGTGCCTCTGTGGATGGTCCTCACAGCAGCTGCATTTGGGCAAGAGAGTGGCTCACAGCAAAACTACGTGGTTCTGATCTGGGTTGTGACAGAATCTTTAATGGGTTTCTTGATGGATTAAAGTAGAAGGGCCTATAAAAAGAAACGAAATTGAGTTATTTGTAGTGAGGTGGATGGACCTAGAGTCTATCATACAGAGTGAAGTAAGTCAGAAAGAGAAAAACAAATACCGTATGCTAACACATATATATGGAATCTAAAAACCAAAAAAATGGTCATGAAGAACCTAGGGGCAAGACGGGAATAAAGATGCACACCTACTAGAGAATGGACCTGAGGATATGGGGAGGGGGAAGGGTAAGCTGGGACAAAGTGAGAGAGTGGCATGGACATATATACACTACCAAATGTAAAATAGATAGCTAGTGGGAAGCAACCGCATAGCACAGGGAGATCAGCTCGGTGCTTTGTGACCGAGGGGTGACTAGAGGGGTGGGATAGGGAGAGTGGGAGGGAGGGAGATGCAAGAGAGAAGAGATATGGGGATATATGTATATGTATAACTCACTTTGTTATAAAGCAGAAACTAACACACCATTGTAAAGCAAGTATACTCCAATAAAGATGTTAAAAAAAAACAGAGAAAAGAAAAAACACATGACATTCAAAGGAGCAACAATAAGACCAACAACTGACTTTTCAACAGGAACAATAGAAGCCAGAAGACAATGAAATAGGAAGGAAACTGCTTAATCTGCAGGAAAGGAGTATCTATTAAAAACCTGCAGCAGAGAAAACTTGCACAAGCGTCTTAGATAGCCTCATCCAACAGAGGGCACACAGCAGAAGCAAGAAGAACTACAGTCCTGCAGCCTGTGGAACAAAAACCACATTCACAGAAAGATAGACAAGATGAAAAGGCAGAGGGCTATGTACCAGATGAAGGAACAAGATAAAACCCCAGAAAAACAACCAAATGAAGTGGAGATAGGCAACCTTCCAGAAAAAGAATTCAGAATAATGATAGTGAAGATGATCCAGGACCTCGGAAAAAGAATGTAGGCAAAGATCGAGAAGATGCAAGAAATGTTTAACAAAGACCTAGAAGAATTAAAGAACAAACAAACAGAGATGAACAATACGATGATTGAAAAGAAAACTACACAAGAAGGAATCAATAGTAGAATAACTGAGGCAGAAGAACGGATAAGTGACCTGGAAGACAGAATGGTGGAATTCACTGCTGCGGAACCGAATAAAGAAAAAAGAATGAAAAGAAATGAAGACAGCCTAACATACCTCTGGGACAACATTAAACACAACAACATTCGCAGTATAGGGGTCCCAGAAGGAGAAGAGAGAGAGAAAGGACCCGAGAAAATATTTGAAGAGATTATAGTCGAAAACTTCCCTAACATGGGAAAGGAAATAGTCACCCAAGTCCAGGAAGTGCAGAGAGTCCCATACAGGATAAACCCAAGGAGAAACACGCCGAGACACATGGTAATCAAATTGGCAAAAATTAAAGACAAAGAAAACTTATTGAAAGCAGCAAGGAAAAAACAGCAAATAACATACAAGGGAACTCCCATAAGGTTAACAGCTGGTTTCTCAGCAGAAACTCTACAAGCCAGAAGGGAGTGGCATGATATACTTAAAGTGATGAAAGGGAAGAACCTACAACCAAGATGACTCTACCCGGCAAGGATCTCATTCAGATTTGATGGAGAAATCAAAAGCTTTACAGACAAGCAAAAGCTAAGAGAATTCAGCACCACCAAACGAGCTCTACAACAAATGCTAAAGGAACTTCTCTAAGTGGGAAACACAAGAGAAGAAATGGACCTACAAAAACAAACCCAAAACAATTAAGAAAATGGTCATAGGAACATACGTATCTATAATTACCTTAAATGTGAATGGATTAAATGCTCCAACTGAAAGACATAGGCTTGCTGAATGGATACAAAAACAAGACCCATATATATGCTGTCTACAAGAGACCCACTTCTGACCTGGGGACACATACAGACTGAAAGTGAGGGGATGGAAAATGATATTCCGTGCCAATGGAAATCAAAAGAAAGCTGGAGTAGCAATACTCATATCAGATAAAATAGACTTTAAAATAAAGAATGTTACAAGAGACAAGGAAGGACACTACATAATGATCAAGGGATCAATCCAAGAAGAAGATATAACAATTATAAATATATATGCTCCCAACATAGGAGCACCTCAATACATAAGGCAACTGCTAACAGCTATAAAAGAGGAAATTGACAGTAACACAATAATAGTGGAGGACGTTAACACCTCACTTACACCAATGGACAGATCATCCAAAATGAAAATAAATAAGGAAACAGAAGCTTTAAATGACACAATAGACCAGATAGATTTAATTGATATTTATAGGACATTCCATCCAAAAACAGCAGATTACACTTTCTTCTCAAGTTCGCACAGAACATTGTCCAGGATAGATCACATCTTGGGTCACAAATCAAGCCTCAGTAGATTTAAGAAAATTGAAATCATATCAAGCATCTTTTCCGACCACAACGCTATGAGATTAGAAATGAATTACAGGGAAAAAAACGTAAAAAACACAAACACATGGAGGCTAAACACTACGTTACTAAATAACCAAGAGATCACTGAAGAAATCAAAGAGGAAATCAAAAAATACATAGAGACAAATGACAGTGAAAACACGATGATCCAAAACCTATGGGATGCAGCAAAAGCAGTTCTAAGAGGTAAGTTTATAGCTATACAAGCCTACCTCAAGAAACAAGAAAAATCTCAAAAAACAATCTAACGTTACACCTAAAGGAACTAGAGAAAGAAGAACAAACAAAACCCAAAGTTAGCAGAAGGAAAGAAATCATAAAAATCGGAGCAGAAATAAATGAAATAGAAACAAAGAAAATGATAGCAAAGATCAATAAAACTAAAAGCTAGTTCTTTGAGAAGATCAACAAAATTGATAAACCATTAGACTCATCAAGAAAAAGAGGGAGAGGACTCAAATCAATAAAATTAGACATGAAAAAGGAGAAGTTACAACAGACACCGTAGAAATACAAAGCATTCCTAAGAGACTAGTACAAGCAACTCTATGCGAATAAAATGGACAACCTGGAAGAAATGGACAAATTCTTAGAAAGGTATAACCTTCCAAGACTGAACCAGGAAGAAATAGAAAATATGAACAGACAAGTAATGAAATTGAAACTGTGATTAAAAATCTTCCAACAAACAAAAGTCCAGGACCAGATGGCTTCACAGGTGAATGCTATCAAACGTTTAGAGAAGAGCTAACACCCATCCTTCTCAAACTCTTCCAAAAAATTCCAGAGGAAGGAACACTCCCAAACTCATTCTATGAGGCCATCATCACCTTGATACCAAAACCAGACAAAGATACTACAAAAAAAGAAAATTACAGACCAATATCACTGATGAATATAGATGCAAAAATCCTCAACAAAATACTAGCAAACAAATTCCAACAACACATTAAAAGGATCATACACCATGATCAAGTGGGATTTATCCCAGGGATGCAAGGATTCTTCAGTATACGCAAATCAATCAGTGTGATACACCGTATTAACAAATTGAAGAATAAAAACCATATGATCATCTCAATAGATGCAGAAAAAGCTTTTGACAAAATTCAACACCCATTTATGATAAAAACTCTCCAGAAAGTGGGCACAGAGGGAACCTACCTCAACATAATAAAGGCTATATACAAGAAACCCACAGCAAACATCATTCTCAATGGTGAAAAACTTAAAGCATTTCCTCTAAGATCAGGAACAAGACAAGGATGTCCACTCTCACCACTATTATTCAACATAGTTTTGGAAGTCCTAGCCACGGCAATCAGAGAAGAAAAAGTAATAAAAGGAATCCAAATTGGAAAAGAAGAGGTAAAACTGTCACTGTTTGCAAATGACATGATACTATACATAGATAATCCTAATGATGCCACCAGAAAACTACTAGAGCTAATCAATGAATTTGGTAAAGTTTCAGGATACAAAATTAATGCACAGAAATCTCTAGCATTTCTATACAGTAATGATGAAAAATCTGAAAGAGAAATTAAGGAAACACTCCCATTTACCATTGCAAAAAAAAGAATAGAATACCTAGGAATAAACCTACCTAGGGAGACAAAAGACCTGTATGCAGAGAACTATAAGACACTGATGAAAGAAATTAAAGATGGTACCAACAGATGGAGAGATATACCATGTTCTTGGATTGGAAGAATCAATATTGTGAAACTGACTATACTACCCAAAGCAATGTACAGATTCAATGCATTCCCTGTCAAATTACCAATGGCATTTTTTATAGAACTACAACAAAAAATCTTAAAATTTGTATGGAGACACAAAAGACCCCGAATAGCCAAAGCAGTCTTAAGGGAAAAAAACGGAGCTGGAGCAATCAGGCTCCCTGACTTCAGACTATACTACAAAGCTACAGTAATCAAGGCAATATGGTACTGGCACAAAAACAGAAACATAGATCAATGGAACAAGAAAGAAAGCCCAGAGATAAACCCGCTCACCTATAGTCAACTAATCTATGACATAGGAGGCAAGGATATACAATGGAGAAAAGACAGTCTCTTCAATAAGTGGTGCTGGGAAAACTGGACAGCTACATGTAGAAGAATGAAATTAGAACATTCCCTAACACCATACACAAAAATAAACTCAAAATGGATTCGAGACCTAAATGTAAGACCAGACACTATGAAACTCTTAGAGGAAAACATAGGAAGAACACTTTTTTGACATAAATCACAGCAAGATCTTTTTTGATCCACCTCCTAGAGTAATGGAAATAAAAACAAAAATAAAGAAATGGGACTTAATGAAACTTCAAAGTTTTTGCACAGCAAAGGAAATCATGAACAAGACGAAAAGACAACCCTCAGAATGGGAGAAAATATTTGCAAACAAATCAACGGACAAAGGATTAATCTCCAAAATATATAAACAGCTCATGCAGCTCAATATTAAAAAAACAAACAACCCAATCCAAAAATGGGCAGAAGACCTAAACAGACATTTCTCCAAAGAAGACATGCAGATGGCAAAGAGGCACAACATCACTAATTATTAGAGAAATGCAAATCAAAACTACAGTGAGGTATCACCTCACACCAGTTAGAATGGGCATCATCAGAAAATCTACAAACAACAAATGCTGGAGAGGGTGTGGAGAAAAGGGAACCCTGTCTTGCACTGTTGGTGGGAATGTAAATTGATACAGCCACTATGGAGAACAGTACGGAGGTTCCTTAAAAAACTAAGCATAGAATTACCATACGGTCCAGCAATCCCACTACTGGGCATATACCCAGAGAAAACCATAATTCAAAAAGACACATGCACCCCAATGTTCATTGCAGCACTATTTACAACAGCCAGGTCATGGAAGCAACCTAAATGTCCATCGACAGATGACTGGATAAAGAAGATGTGGTACATATATACAATGGAATATTCCTCAGCCATAATAAGGAATGAAATTGGGTCATTTCTTGAGACGTGGATGGATCTAGAGACTGTCATACAGAGTGAAGTAAGTTAGAAAGAGAAAAACAAATATCGTATATTAACGCATATATGTGGAACCTAGAAAAATGGTACAGATGAACCGGTTTGCAGGGCAGAAATTGAGACACAGATGTAGAGAACAAACGTATGGACACCAAGGGGGGAAAGCGGCGGGGTGGTGGGGGTGGTGGTGTGATGAATTGGGCGATTGGGACTGACATGTATACACTGATGTGTATAAAATTGATGACTAATAAGAACCTGCTGTATGAAAAAATAAATAAAATAAAATTCAAGAATTAAAAAAAACAAAACAAAACCTGCAGCAAACATGATATTTAATGCTGAAATCAAGCTTTCCTCTTGAGACCAGAAATGAGGAGAGGATGTCTGTTCTAATGACTTCCAGATTGCATTGGAGGTCTAGTCAGCACCATAATGCAATAAACAAATAAAATAAAATATACGGTGATTGTGAAGCATGAAATAAAATTGTGATTTGTAGACAAAAAAAAAAAAAAAATAGTAGAAGGGCCTCATGAAGCCCAAAGAAAACTATTACCACCCGCATTCCCACCCCCCCCAAGCACTGGTTCTGGACCTTCCTCTGGGTGGTGCTTTACTTGGGTAGTGCGGGTTAGTTTTTTTCTTTTCAAAAGAATGAAAGGATTTCACATCCATCCTTTTTACTGTGATCTTGGACCAGTGATGCAGGCATGGCTGAGCAGTGAAGCTTCCTTTGATTATTGTGTTGCCCTGTTTCAGGTCCTTGTCCGTGTCAGGGGTCAGTCCCTATCTGGGGGAGGCCTTACTCTTTATAAACACCTTGAGCTGGAAGCTTCAAGATTGCATGAGGCAAAGACCTTTCAAGGTGTTGTTCATAGTCCTTTCTGTTTTCTAGCTTAGGCAGCATTCACACATGGCCTGCTCAGCTGTTTAATATTGGATTACAAACCACAGCCAGGCTTTTCATGGATGAAGCAGGTGAAGGCTTCAGAAGGCAGGGGGCATTCAGTACTCACCCCCCTTCCCCCTTTTTTGACATCTCGTGGAGCAGAAATGAAGGACATGAAATCATAAGTCTATAACTTCATTTGAACAAAGGCAGCCATTGAGTTTTCATTATTGGGTAAACAGCAGTGAATGTGATTTCTGGGCTGAGATATTTCCCACAGAAATTTTTCAGCATTATGTGTTTTCTGTCCTTTCAGAATATGTGTAATTGTCATTTGGCAACCGTGCACACAGATTTAGAAATAATTAGGTTACTGGCACAGTTTGCTAGTGTGTGCATGTGTGTGTGTGTGTGTGTATACACACACACACACACACACATACACTCACCAAAAAGGAAACACTTCTTGCAGACCTAGCTCTAAAGTGTAATTTGACCAAAGGTCGTCCAGAACATGTACCAAAGTAAAGCGTTTATCAGTGTTGTCGGCAAAAGTAAGAAGTTTCTGGGATTCTAACCTGGGACCCCTTTTATTTGTCGTGCTTGGACTGGCCTGTAAATGAGAGCAGTTGGAGAATAGGGTGAGGAGGAGGGTTATCCTCATTTATGTGTCTCTGTCTTATTTGATATGTGGTTGGAATCTTCAGGGGTCATAGATCTGTTCTTACCTTGAGGCTTTTTGTCCCCCTGAAGCCGAGAGCTGTGTGGTGAGGCAGGTGCTCCCTCGGCTGGCTGAGCCTTGGCTTCTCCGCAGCGGTCATAGCTCACTATTTGGCTAGTGAGTTAGGTCTCATCTTTATATTTTTCCCCAAGCCAGCTGTGGGACAGCATCCACAGTTCTGGAGGAGGGTGTGCTGTTGAAAGTAGTACAATGTAGAGTTGAATGTCATGGTCTCTGAAGTCAGGTTACTTAAGGTCCAATCCTAGGTGCTCTAGTTACTAGTTGTGTAGTTTGGGCAGGTTACTTACAGTTTAGCTATTAGGATATTAATGATCTCTTTTAGTGCCTATCTTTTTCTTTTTTGGGGATTACCATCTGGGGCTCAGGGGGCCCCACCTTCCATCAAGACCATATTGTTTAAATAGCGCACAAGGTATGTATGTTTTGGAATAAAGGATTTGTGTGTGTGCACGTGTGTGTATGTGTGTGTATGTGTGTGCTTTTAACTGGAATAAGAAAAAAAGCAAGACTGTTTTTAGCCTGATCAGGGAAGGCCTTTTCTGTTTGCATTTTTGTTTTGAAGAGAGAAATGCAATCTACTGCAAAGACGTTAATGTTGGTTTGAATTTGAGGATTTAGGCATCGGAGAGCTGTGAATTTCAAATTGGGCCTCCCATAGGAAATGCGAACCTGCCATGTGTTTATCTGAGTGAAACGTGGTGAGTTGGATTCTAGATCCTTCGAAATCTTTCCCTAGATCAGGTCAGACCTTCAGAATTATATGTCTGGACTGGATCATATTAGCTCCCAGTAGAACTGCTTCAATTGAACTGATTTTTGGCCACATCCCATTAACCTGTATTGAAGGACATTGTAAGAAATGCCCTAGAAAGCAGGTTGCTACGTTTAATATGAGAATTTGTTAAGGACTTGTCCTTGCGTCTCCGTGAGACCCCATGGGGGCAGCTCTCTTGGGATCAGGGAAGGTGGGGACTGTGCTGAGGAAGGGTTTTGTTTGAACTCATGGACACTGAATCACCTAGCCAGGCATGTCCCCTGTGTGTATTGGCAGATGCATTTAAGGTCAGAATTTGTCCTGCCCTAGAAGAGAGAATATACAGGACTTCCTCGCAGGCAGTTTGTAGCCTGTCCTCACTCCTTAATTTAGTCTACTGCCCCTTTGTCTTGGTTTTCCCATAGGTAATTATTTTTATTAGTTATTTGTTTATCTTTCAAGTTTTCCTTTTGGAAAATAAGAATATATGAATATGCTTTATGCTTTTGGAAAGCAAACATGAATATATATTTCTATTCTCCACACTTGCTACCAAAAAATAAGAAAATATATACATTGTTCTATATCTTGTTTTTTATTCATTTAGCAATATATCCTAGTTCTCCTTAAGAGATTTTCCTCATTTGTTTTATTATAACTGCACAGTCCATCATTGTGTGGATGGATATACTGTATCACTGTGGATTGGTCCCAAGAGTTCTTTTTTTTTTTTTTAATGAATTAATTTTATTTATTTATTTTTGGCTGCATTGGGTCTTGGTTGCTGTGCGCGGGCTTTCTCTAGTTGTGGCGAGCGGGGGCTACTCTTTGTTGCGGTGCACAGGCTTCTCATTGTGGTGGCTTCTCTTGTTGCAGAGCATGGGCTCTAGGTGCACAGGCTTCAGTAGTTGTGGCATGTGGGCTCAGTAGTTGTGGCTCGTGGGCTCTAGAGCACAGCTCAGTAGTTACGGTGCATGGGCTTAGTTGCTCCGTGGCATGTGGGATCTTCCCGGACCAGGGCTCGAACCCGTGTCCCCTGCATTGGCAGGCAGATTCTTAACCACTGCGCCACCAGGGAAGCCCCACAAGAGTTCTTTATTGCTGAGCACTTTTTTCTTCAGTCGTTTGGAGTATAAACAATATTGTAAGGAATAACTGAGTCATTTGTGTGTGTGGATGCTGTGTGAGAAAATCATCTCTTTTTCCTTTGAATTCATAGGATAGAGTTCTAGAAGTGAGATTCTTGAGTCAAGGATAAATTAATCTGTAATTGGGGAAGGTATTGCTAAATTCTTTTCCTTCGGGTTTGTACCATTTTGCTTTCTCTACAGCCTCTCAACGGAGTGTGTTGTCAAACTAAAATCTTGCCAGTCTGATAGATTGGAAATAGATCATGGTAGTGTTGATTTGCATTTCTCTTATGAGTGGCATTAAGAGAATGTTTTATTTAAGGGCCAAATAATTGTCTTAATTTCTTAATTATTTCTTCTTTTTCATCCTTCCTGAGTTCCATACATTTTCTTCTCCCTTCCTACGGTTGTCTAGTCATTTCCTTGAATTCTTGAATGTTTTATGGTGACTTTCTAGCCTTGCAGCTGGATTTTTCTGGTGAATTTTCTTCTGCTGAGAAATAATTTTTTTACTACAGTGGATATGGTAGTTTTACTTGCTTTTCTGTTCCTATTGGAATTATGTGTGTTTTCCTGTATTATTCACTGGCATCAGGGTCCCGTGAGGGTGGGGGCTTAGAGCAGCCTTCCGGTTTTTCAGCAAAACGTATCTTCTGCTGCTGCTACTAGAAGGGCGGTTTCTTTGCCACAAGGCACCAACTCTTGGCTCTTTTGTCACTTTCCACGCCTTTTCTCTCTGCCTCCACTGGTGCTGCCTGCTCTGCCCTGCTCTTTCTCAGATCTGCCCAGAGAAGTTCCAGGTAATGGGGAGCCCCTCTCTTTCTGGTGGTAAGCATTGTTTGTTTGTTTTTTTTTAATTTATTTATTTATTTATTTTTGGCTGCATTGGGTCTTCATTGCTGCGCACGGGTTTTCTCTAGCTGCAGCGAGTGGTGGCTACTCTTTGTTGCGGTGCGAGGGCTTCTCATTGCGGTGGCTTCTCTTGTTGCGGAGCAAGGGCTCTAGGCACCCAGGCTTCAGTAGTTGCGGCACGTGGGCTCAGTAGTTGTGGCTCACGGGCTCTAGAGCGCAGGCTCGGTAGTTGTGGCGCACGGGCTTAGCTGCTCCGCGGCATGTGGGATCTTCCCGGGCCAGGGCTCAAACCCGTGTCCCCTGCATTGGCGGGTGGATTCTCAACCACTGCGCCACCAGGGAAGCCCCGGAAACATTGTTTTGTTGTTTTTCTGGGTCTGCTCCTTACCATGTCCCTCACCCCCGCCCCCGTCCTTCCCTGTTGCATCCTGTCCCCTGCACACAGATGTCACTTCGGTGCCTCAGTTCTGCTGGCACCCCGACATCCTCGCATTATTTGAAGTAGGCATCGTAAGAGGCTTTGTTTGTTCTTCTACTCGCCATTCATGGTTTTTAGGGGAAGTGGGAGGATTCATTTGTGGGCAGTTCCCATACTCCTCCCAGAACCCAGATAAATCCCACATATTCCTTTTAAAATAGGTAAACATGAGCTTATTTTTAAGCTACTGAACGTTAAAGCAAAATGAAACCAAGGTCTGAATAAAAACATGTTGGTTCTTAGCCTTTTCTACAGATATCTATGGTGATGTTTCGTGTGCAGTGGGTGTGTAGTCTTCACCAGAACTGGAGCGCTGGATAGTGTGAACATGAGACAAAGTTTATTTAATCATTACTCCCTATTTTTACTTCTGTTTGCCCAGTTCACAAGATAGGGATTTAAATGAACTTGACTAAAATATTTTGAGAAACCATGATTTTTTTTTGACATGGTGGTAATTATTTCAGTTTAATGCCAATGGCATACTGAGCCAAAGAAAGAAGTCTTCAAGTTTCTTTGGAGAGCGAGTCGGGGTCATTTATGATTTATCAAGAATCACCGTCAGTGAAAATTTAAACACCAAGAGAAGCACAGTTGTATATGCTTCATAAACTTTCCAAGTGGTGAGAGGAACTGCGTTGTTCTTCCTGTTCCTCATTATTCTAGGAAATGTATTTTTATGTCTCTCAAGTCTAGCAGCGTCTTGCATTTGCTGCTATAAATGTCTCCCATCAGAAGGCCAAATAAGGAAGTTACAATTATAGAAATGTTTTCCCTAAAGACGTGAGCCACGTGATATGCTAATTGACTTGCTCTATTTCAGTCTCTCTCATTTGTATTTTTCTTTCTGTGTGAGCTTGGAAGGCAGCTTGCAGAATATTTGCTGACAGGTTTATTTTCTGTGTAATGTGGAAGAAACATGGATATCGAGATTCTTTTTGACTGACCCAAAGCTGCCTGAGAAGATGCAGGGATGCAGAAGATGACACAGTCACCATCCAGACTGCCCTGCACGCTGTTCGCATCCTCACATTACTAAAAACAAACTGCGGTGTTCTTTGGTGGAAAACAGAAAGCTGCAACCTGCTCACGCCATTTTCCTCTTTCTCTCTATCCAGAGAGTGGCACGTTCAAGTCTCTTCAGAATTGAACTCCTGTCAGTCAAAAAATGGACCTGAAATGCTGTCTGTTTCCAAATGTCATGTGTCTCTTCTCACTTAAAGCTCAGCTCAGCCCCACATCATCCGTTGAGGATGTACCATATATCAAGCAGTGTTCAGTGCTGGGGTTACAAACCCCAATGAGATCCTGTCCTTGTTCTGAAAGACCTTACAGCCCAAGGAGAGAGAGAGCACATCATTTTGAGACAGTCAGATGGGAAGGATAGTACTAATCATGAAGCATGTGTAACATGGGGCACTTGAGCAGAGGGAAGGGCCTGTCTTGCAGGTGTGTTTGTAAATGTGGTCACTGTCCCCGGATCTTCTTTGGTTCTCTTGTCGTTTGCCTCATGCTGGGAAAGCTTCTGCAGCAGAACTTTGCCAACTTTAAGCCAGTCACCTAGTGTTTACGTATTTTAGCTGGAGGACACCTGATGGATCTTTGAGCTCTGTGTGCAGATGTTCAGTGGTAGAGCTGGGGCTTATCTGTAAAGTCACTTCCGTTGTGGTGCTGGTCCCACGTTGTATGAGCACCAACACCAAGGTGTGTGTGTAGGTATTAGTGTCTCTCCTGGCTCCATAGTTATTGATATTTCCTTTGTGGTTTAAATTAGCAAAAGATTTGTAAAATAGGAAGAGGTTAAAATTCAAACACAAGTGAACTTTACCATAGATTAATATGGAAGTAGGCTGGATTGCATTTAGAATTTTAAAAAAGTTCTGTCTGCCCTGCCTGTATCGTGGCCCAGGCTTCCGCAGTATATCTGTTATAAAACTTGCTTTTCTGAAAGGTAGAAATTTTCCTGCTTTTCTTTTGCCCTTAATTATTTAAACTTTCTTCTAGTATTTCTGCAGTTCAGCCCCATAGTTACCCTCACTGAAGACTATGTTTCTGGTTCACCTTCGTGTGCCGTAGGGCCTTGCGCCCAGAGGTGCTGCTCAGTGAATGTTTGTTGACCCAAATTGTGTGAACTCAGGTCCGTTCTAGCATCTACTTTTCTGGTAATTATCTTGCCCATTTGCCATCCATCTTACTGCTGTTGATGGAATGAGAGATTTTATATTCCATTATTAATAATTCTATTTAATTTACCTCTCTATTGTGGCATTCGCATCCAGTTTTATAACCTGACTTCCAACAATCGGTAAGAACAGTCTTGATTTTGAAACGGTTTCCGTGCTTGTTGCTGCTCGTTCTAGCCCATAATCGCCCTTGCCCACGTCCAGTCTTAAGTTTTTTGTTTAGATCATCTCTGACTTATCATCTCGGAGTGAGTTTGCAGACTGTCTTTTGGTGCTTTTGCTACTTCTGCAAATGGAAAAACCATGTGAGTGTAGAATTTTTTTGCTCTTGATCTTTTCCCCTTGAGAAGCTGTGAATGCCACTTTCTTACGTTCTGGAGTTCATTATTGCCACGGGGAATTCCTATTATCAGCCTAATGCTTTTTTCCTTTGTAAATATTCTCCCCTTTTATTTTGATACCTTTAGGACTAGAAAGTTTATTTCTTTCATTAAATTTTTAAAAAATTTATTTATTTTAATTTTGGCTGCATTGGGTCTTTGTTGCTGCACGCGGGCTTTCTCTAGTTGCAGCGAGCGGGGGCTACCGTTGCGGTGTGCGGGCTTCTCACTGCGGTTGCTTCTCTTGTTGCGGGGCACGGGCTCTAGGCACGCTGGCTTCAGTAGTTGCAGCATGTGGGCTCAGTAGTTGTGGCTCGTGAGCTCTAGAGCACAGGTTCAGTAGTTGTGGCGCACGGGCTTAGTTGCTCTGCAACATGGGGGATCTTCCCGGACCAGGGCTCAAAGCCATGTTCCCTGCATTGGCAGGCGGACTCTTAACCACTGCGCCACCAGGGAAGCCCTTTCATTAAAAATTTTAACACAATTCTTCTCCTTCCTTTGCTTTCTTACTCAGAGGGACTTTTTTGCTTGTAGATGCTGGCCTCCTTTCAGCTTGTTTCCATTGACTCTGTAGCTTCTGTCTCATCTGTTCTCTTCTCTTCCTTTGGAATACCCACTTCCTTTAACGCAAATTTTCCGTTTTCTCCCTCTGTCTTTGTCATCTCTCCCTACACTGTTTTCATCTCTTCATTCTTTACATTTTGCAGGGAGGGTCCCTGGTGTTGGCTCTCATTGTGACTCCTGTTGCTTGTTTGTTGTCTGTGGTGCTGGTCTGTGTTGGTTTACGTTGTGATGTTGTTGCTGTTTATGTTTGTGGTTACTTGAATTTGTTGTTTGTTGTTGCTTTTACCTGGTTGGGGATTTTCTTTGGCTCCCAACACTGCCTGCCTCCTTCCTTGTTAGAATTCTTTGCCAGACACGAGCTGAAGGACTGGTCTGAGTGGACTGCCCTTTGCTAAATTCTTTGATCTTTTCAGTTGTTTGTCCTAGCTGAGCTTGCCTTTCTGAAGAGGGATGGCATATTCTCATTGTGTTTTATGGGATGGCTTAAAGGAAGATTTATTCAGAATAAATGGAAACATCTGCGTGTTTCATCTTGGCAGAAACGCAGCATGACACTGCATGGGAAGCTCTGGCTCCCTCTGTCTCTCCTGTCACCTCCGTCATGTGCCAAGACACAGTGTGCAATGGCTCTTCCTTCCATCCTGGCTGTGGGTACAACTGATGCAGAAGGAGAGCTAGCGATGGGATGGGGATGGTTGGCTTGGGATGGTGAAATAGTCTAGGCTACTTCAGAAAGGAGGTTCCTCCTGCCAGGGATTGGCCGTGGGGGAATGGAGAGGCAATCTTTCTGTCTGACCTTGCTGTTTTTTCTCAGACACTTACCTGTGCATAGTTTACTGATACAAGTTTATCTCTCAAGATGTGACCCATTATCGCCAATATTTCTGAATTCCAAAGTGTTTGTTAGTTTGCATTTCTTTCTGTGTTTTCATTTGCATTTTACAATGGACGTAAGTGAGAGTGGAAGCCCCTGGCTTTAGCAGTTGCATCAGAAGCCAGAGCTCTTTGTTAGAGCTTTGAACTTGGGGTGGACAGTTTTAATGGACTTTTCCAGTGTAGGTTTCAGCACACCTTTTCTTTCTCTAGTGAAACTGCAGGTTACCCTGTAGGACCCCTTCACCCCTCTTGCCATGATTAGTGAGTTGGGGGCAGGTCTCTGATCTTAATTCAAGAAGGTGATCAAAAACATTGGAATATATTCACATCAGAACGATTCTCTGTGATTTATTACTTATCTGCAACTTTCTTCTACTGTCTAATTGAAGAGTAGAATTTTTAGGTCATAGTAAATCTTTTAGAACAAGAGGAAGAAAAAATGAGAAGATGTTCTAAGTGGCCCACATCTAATGTAAATCAGGTAAGCCCCTAAAGAGATGCATTAAATGCTTTTTTCTTTTCCCGTTTTCAAGTGCAGTCCATAATTTGAAGGATTTAAAGTGCCGCTTAGTTTCCAAGGGAGGATATATTTTGTGTTTGAGTGTCTGCCCCGTGCTGGAACTCTGAACACCAAGTTTAAAAAGTCCAGGTTCTTGTTCTTAAGAGGTAATGTGAGAACAGAGTTGGTGAATGTGGGTGGATTTAATCCAGCGTAGGGGTGATTTTTTATTTTTATTTTTTGGACTCCTAATATTTTCTCAATTCGCCTGCAAGTTTTATTTGGGAGCACTTGCTGCCCTGCCTGTGAAGTCTTCAGGAATCCACCATTCTACCTAGTGTGCCTACTGATGTCTTAAGCCTAAACTGATACAATACCTAGGATTTAAGGAGTATGATCTCTGGGAATTAGGTCAACATTTTCCTTGTATAGCATTTAGAATCCATGGACTTTTTAGCTAACCAGAGGCTGGTAACCATATTCTCTCTCTCTCTGTCTCTCTCTCTGTCTCTCTGTGTTTTTTGAATTATATTAAGGGTACAGTGTATTTTGAGAGATTGTTATAATTGTTGTAGATTTCCGTTGCTTTACCCTACTGTATTTTACTTGGGTTAATAAAGCATGAATTGACGGCGTCATTATGGCATATGAGGCTGCAGATGTAGAATGTTCCCATGGGCGAGCGTTAATGGAATCAAGATGGTACAGGATAGTTGCCATCCGGCTCTGTCACAGTCCTGAGGGCTGCCATGACGTTTAAAAAATGTCTGCTGATGCCAGACAACTGGTTCCTTAGATTAATTAAAGTAAAATCTAACACCGATCTGGGGTTTTGATAAGACCACAGGGCTGTTGAGGTTGGAATCGGCTAGCGTTCAACACTGTTCTCATTAAAACAACATTGGAATTACCTTTATGGTTTCTCCTAAACTTTTTTTTTTTAATAACATCTTTATTGGAGTATAATTGCTTTACAATGTTGGTTAGTTTCTGCTGTATAACAAAGTGAATCAGCTATACGTACACATATATCCCCATATCCCCTCCCTCTTGTGTCTCCCTCCCACCCTCCCTATCCCACCCCACTAGGTGGTCACAAAGCACCAAGCTGATCTCCCTGTGCTATGCAGCTGCTTCCCCCTAGCTATCTGTTTTACATTTTGTAGTGTATATATGTCCATGCCACTCTCTCACTTCGTCCCAGCTTACCCTTCCCCCTCCCCGTGTCCTCAAGTCCATTCTCTACATCTGCATCTTTATTCCTGTCCTGCCCCTAGGTTCTTCAGAACCTTTTTTTTGTTTTTCAGATTCCATATGTATGTGTTAGCATGTGGTATTTGTTTTTCTCTTTCTGACTTACTTCACTCTGTATGACAGACTCTAGGTCCATCCACCTCACTACAAATAAATCAATTTTGTTTCTTTTTATGGCTGAGTAATATTCCATTGTATATATGTGCCACATCTTTATCCATTCATCTGTCGATGGACACTTAGGTTGCTTCCATGTCTATGTCGATGGACACTTAGATTGCTTCCATGTCTACAACATGGCTATTGTAAGCAGTGCTGCAGTGTACATTGTGGTACATGACTCTTTTTGAATTATGGTTTTCTCAGGGTATATGCCCAGTAGTGGGATTGCTGGGTCATATGGTACTTCTATTTTTAGTTTTTTAAGGAACCTCCATACTGTTCTCCATAGTGGCTGTATCAATTTACATTCCCACCAACAGTGCAAGAGGGTTGCCTTTTCTCCCTACCCTCTCCAGCATTTACTGTTTGTAGATTTTTTGATGATGGCCATTCTGACTGGTGTGAGGTGATGCCTCATTGTCGTTTTGATTTGCATTTCTCTAATGATTAGTGATGTTGAGCATCCTTTCATGTGTTTGTTGACAATCTGTATATCTTCTTTGGAGAAAAGTCTATTTAGGTCTTCTGCCCATTTTTGGATTGGGTTGTTTGTTTTTTTTGATATTGAGCTGCATAAGCTGCTTGTATGTTTTGGAGATTAATCCTTTGTCAGTTGCTTCGTTTGCAAATATTTTCTCCCATTCGGAGGGTTGTCTTTTCATCTTCTTTATGGTTTCCTTTGCTGTGCAAAAGCTTTTAAGTTTCATTAGGTCCCATTTGTTTATTTTAATTTTTATTTCCATTTCTCTAGGAGGTGGGTCAAAAAGGATCTTGCTGTGATTTATGTCATAGACTGTTCTGCCTATGTTTTCCTCTAAGAGTTTGATAGTGTCTGGCCTTACATTTAGGTCTTTAATCCATTTTGAGTTTATTTTTGTGTATGGTGTTAGGGAGTGTTCTAATTTCATACTTTTACATGTACCTGTCCAGTTTTCCCAGCACCACTTATTGAAGAGGCTGTCTTTTATCCACTGTATATGCTTGCCTCCTTTATCAAAGATAAGGTGACCATATGTGCATGGGTTTATCTCTGGGCTTTCTGTCCTGTTCCATTGATCTATATTTCTGTTTTTGTGCCAGTACCGTACTGTCTTGATTACTGTAGCTTTGTAGTATAGTCTGAGGTCAGGGAGCCTGATTCCTCCAACTCCGTTTTTCTTTCTCAAGATTGCTTTGGCTATTCGGGGTCTTTTGTGTTTCCATACAAATTGTGAAATTTTTTGTTCTAGTTCTGTGAAAAATGCCACTGGTAATTTGATAGGGATTGCATTGAATCTGTAGACTGCTTTGGGTAGTATAGTCATTTTCACAATGTTGATTCTTCCAGTCCAAGAACATGGTATATCTCTCCATCTATTTGTATCATCTTTAATTTCTTTCATCAGTGTCTTACAGTTTTCTGCATACAGGTCTTTTATCTCCTTAGGTAGGTTTATTCTTAGGTATTTTATTCTTTTTGTTGCAATGGTAAATGGGAGTGTTTCCTTAATTTCTTTCAGATTTTTCATCATTATTGTGTAGGAATGCAAGAGATTTCTGTGCATTAATTTTATATCCTGCTGCTCTACCAAATTCATTGATTAGCTCTAGTAGTTTTCTGGTAGCCTCTTTATGATTCTCTATGTATAGTATCATGTCATCTGCAAACAGTGACAGTGTTACTTCTTCTTTTCTGATTTGGATTCCTTTTATTTCTTTTTCTTCTCTGATTGCTGTGGCTAAAACTTCCAAAACTATGTTGAATAATAGTGGTGAGGGTGGGCAACCTTGTCTCGTTCCTGATCTTAGTGAAAATGGTTTCAGTTTTTCACCGTTGAGAACGATGTTGGCTCTGGGTTTGTCATATATGGCCTTTATTATGTTAAGGTAAGTCCCCTCTATGCCTACTTTCTGGAGGCTGAAAGTTCCTTTGGCTTCTGGACACCTGCAGATTTTCCTTCTTTTTGTTTGTTTGGTTTTTGTTTGCTTGTTTTCCCCCCAGTTTTATTGAGATACAGTTGATTCAGAAACACTGTATTAGTTTTAGGTGTACAGATAGTGATTTTGATATATGTATTATTGCAAAGTGAGCAGCACAGTAAGTTTAGCTATCATCCGTCACCTCACTTGGATACACATTCTCCTTGTGATGAGAGCTTTTAGGGTTTACTCTGTTAGCAACTTCCCATTACGTGACACAGTATTGTTAACTTTAGTCACCAGGCTGCACGTTACATTCCTGCAACATATTTATTTTATAACTGCACGCTCGCACCCTTTGATCACCATCACGCATTTCACCTCACCCCCACCCCCACCTCTGGCAACCACCAGTCTGATCTCTGTATCTATTACTTGGGTTTGTTTAGATTTCACTTGTAAGTTACATCATGTAGTATTTGTCTTTCTCTTTCTGACTTATTTCACTTAGCATACTGCCCTCAAGGTCCGTACATGTTGTTGCAGGTGGCAAAATTTCCTTCTTTTTATGGCCAATAGTAGTCCATTGTGTGTGTGTATGTGTGCGCGCGCATCTGTCTGTCTGTTTATGTGTCTGTCTGTCTGTTACATTTTCTTTATCCCTTCATCTGCTGATGGTCATTTAGGTTGTTTCCATATCTTGGCTATTATAAATAATACTGCAGTGAATATGGGCTTCAGATGTTTTTTAAGACCCTGTTTTCATATTCTTCAGATAAATACCCAAGAGTGGAATTGCTGGATCATATGGTAGTTCTATTTTTAATTTTTTGAGGAACCTCTGTACTGTTTTCCATAGTGGCTGCACCAGTTTACATTCCCATGAACAGTGCACAAGGGTTCCCTTTTCTTCACATCTTCACCAACACTTGTTTTATTTTATTTTTTCTTGTTTATTTTTGATAATAGCCATTCTGACAAGTTTGAGGTGATCTCATTGAGGTTTTGATTTGCATTTCCCTGATGATTAGTGATGCTGAGCACCTTTTCATGTAGAGTAGTCCTGCCTTATCTGCGATTTCGCTTTCTACAGGTTCAGTACCTGCGGTCAACCTCAGTCTGAAAATATTAAAGTGAAAATTCCAGTTATAAACAGTTCATAAATTTTAAGTTACATGCTATTCTGAGTAGCGTGGTGAAATCTTGAGCTTTTGCTTTTGTTGCCTTTGCTTTTGGTTGTCATATCCAAAAAATCATGCCAGGACTGATGTTAAGGAGTTTATCCTCTGTGCTTTCTTCTAGGAGTTTTATGGTTTTAGGTCTTATGTTTGTCTTTAGAGCTTATTTTTGTGTATGATGTAAAATACGGGTCTAGTTTTATTTTTCTGCATGTGACTGTCCAGTTTTCCCAACACCATTTATTGAAGAGACTGTCTTTTCCCCATTTCATATTCTTGGTGCCTTTGTCATAAATTAATTAACCATATGTGCGTGGGTTTATTTCAGGGCTCTCTATTCTGTTCCATTGATCTAAGTGTGTATTTTTATGCCAATACCATACTGTTTTGATTGCTATAGCTTTGTGATATAGTTTGATATCAGGAAACATAATGCCTTCTTTAGCTTTGTTCTTCTTTCTCAAGATTGCTTTGGCTATTCGGTCTTCTGTGGTTCCATACAAATTTTAGGATTGTTTTTTCTATTTCTATGAAAAATGCCATTGGAATTTTGATAGGAATTGCACTGCCTTTGAAGATTGCTTTGGTTGGAATGGACCTTTTAATTTTAATAATATTCTTCCATTCCATAAGCATGGAATATCTTTTCGTTTATTTATATCTTCAGTTTTTTCATCAATAGTTTTCAGTGTACAGGTCTTTCACCTCCTTGGTTAAATTTATTCTTAGTTAATTTGTCCTTTTTGATGCAAGGTAAATAGCACGGTTTTCTTACTTTCTCTTTCTGATAGTTTGTTATTAGGGTATAGAAATGCAACTTATTTTTATATATTGATTTTGTGTCCTGAAATTTTACTGAGTTTATTTACTAACTATAACACGTTTTCAGTGGAGTTTTAAGGGCTTTCTATATATATATCTATATATATCTATATATATATTTATATATCATGTCATTTGCAGGTAGAGACAGTTTTACTTCTTTCTTTCCAATTTGGATGCCTTTTATTTCTTTTTCCTTGTCTTGTTCCTGATCTTAGAGGAAAAGCTATTAGCTTTTCACTATTGAATATGATGTTAGCTGTGGGCAGATTTTCCATATTGAGGGCTTTTGCAGAAATGATTTCTGGGCTTTCAGTTTTGGCTGATGCATTTTTGTTTCATCATTTTAGAATTCCATCTTCAGAATGTTATATAACATACAATAAAACTCAGCCTTGGAGATTACTTGAGATTGTGTAAAATATATTTTAAATAAAATAAATTGGAATAAATTAAGTGAAATAAGTTTTAAAAATTTCATATGGAAGTATGTTCCTTTATTTTATTTAAAAAATCTCTATTACCTGTATTATTTTACTTACAAGTGTGTTTGTTATAGAAAATTTGGGAAGTGAAAAAGTGTAAAGAAAAAAACTACCCAGAGATAATAATCTCTGTTTCTAATTTGCGATGTCTCTGTTAGGCTCAGTATCTCTCTGTTTGTCTTTTCTCTCTTTCTCATATATAATTATTGTATTTATGATATATTCTGCATTTTTAAGTGTATGATGTATATATTAGACACACACACACCCTGCTGTGGACTGCATTGTTTCCCTCCAAAATTCAAATGTTGAAACCCTGATCCTCAGTGTGACTGTATTTAGAGTTAGAGCGTTTAGGAGGAAATTAAGGTAAGGTTAAGTGAAGTTATAAGGATAGGATCCTAATCCAAAAGGCCTGTAGCCTTATCATTCTCTCTCCCCCATTGTGTGCACACACCCAGGAAAGGCCACGTAAGCACACAGTGAGATGGTGGCCTCCTACAGGCCAAGAGAAGAGGCCTCAGAATAAATCTTACCTTGCCGACATCTTGATCTTGGACTTCACAGCCCCTAGAACTGTGGAAAATTAATTTCTGTTGTCTGTGCCATATAGTCTCTAGTATTTTGTTGTGGCAGCCCAAGCTAACACACGCACAGACACTCGAATCAAATGTGTATATACCCTTCATACACATTTAAAACAGAAACTGAAGTCATTTTCTATGTAATCTAGCAGACAGTTTTGAGTTTACCTGGCAAGTAGTAGCAGATGCTCATAAGTGTGAGCTGAATGAGTTGCAGAAGAAGCTGGCTGGAGGATAAACTGTAGCACTTACCCTTTGGGCATCCTCAGGGTGCACCCAGCAGAACAGAGGTGTCAGTCCTTTGGGGGATACAGAAAATTATGGATGTGAAATACCTGGGAGCTTAAAAAAATACCCATACCCGGGTCCATGTTTAAATGAGATGCTTATTTAAAGGACCAGTGCAGGGCTCAGGCATGGTGTTTTAGAAACTCCTTGAGTGACCTACTGGTTTAGCAGTTGAAACAAGCAGTGTATGGATATAAAGGCACTAGTCATTTTTGACTAAGATGCAGGTGATCAGGCCAGGTAACTGTGGTCATTGAGAGGAAGGGTCCCACGTGGCTCTACGTGTTTCCCCAGAGAGGGGAAGGATGGGTAAGATTCAGGAGGGGAAAGAACTAGAAAGCTGTCCCAAGAAGCCATTATCCCTTGAGCAAAGGCTGGAGGCGGAGACAAGTGTGACGTATTTCTGTGGGTAAGAAACAAGAGTAAGCCAGCTTTACAAGACCGAAGTTTAAGGCCAATGTCAGATTGAAGCTTTCTGGGTTACAGCACACCACTTAAAGTGATCCTTTCACTCTGCTTTCTTACCTTGGGTTAAAGTTTGTACTATATAAAAATGCCCTTGTAGAACCTTCTGGTGAACGCTCCTGAGTATTTTGGGCTTCCATTTAGGTCAAATATACCAAAGTACTTGTGTTCACAAGATCCTGCTCCACTTAAAAAGTCTAGTTAAATATTAATGTGAGGAAATTTGCTCTTGCATATTTTCACACGTAATTTCTTTAATCGGTATTATGCATTTTGCATAATTTAAATACCGACATCTGGGTGATTTGCTCAGCCAGCGGAGGACTGTTTCATCAGAAAGAGGTACATAGCATCTCTCTGAACTGCCTCCCAGCAGTTAGCTGTTCAGCGTCAGATAAAGAATGATGTTTCTGCAGTGGGAAGTGTAGTGGAAATTGAACTGCCCCAAGAGCTTCTGTTCATTAAAAGGACAATATTAATTCTATTTACTGTTTAGGGGCTGACTTCCAACAATGCCAGGAAATGTTGGCTTGCTGGTACCGGGGAGGTGAGGAGGTAGTCAGGTTCTTCCCTTCCTGTTTCTGCCCGGATGAGTCCGGGACTATTCTCCGTCTATTCTAAGTGTGTCTCTTTTTATAAATTTATTTATTTATTTATTTATTTATTATTTTTGACTGTGTTGGGTCTTTGTTTCTGTGCGAGGGCTTTCTCTAGTTGCGGCAAGCGGGGCCACTCTTCATCGCGGTGCGCAGGCCTCTCACTGTCGCGGCCGCTCTTGTTGCGGAGCGCAGGCTCCAAACGCGGAGGCTCAGTAGTTGTGGCTCACGGGCCTAGTTGCTCCGCGGCATGTGGGATCTTCCCAGACCAGGGCTCGAAACCGTGTCCCCTGCATTGGCAGGCAGACTCTGAACCACTGCGCCACCAGGGAAGCCCTAAGTGTGTCTCTTTTGACCGCAGGTACTCTAATGTGGATTGTTTGAAAGTCTTGTAAAAAGCAAGGCTTTTGCATTCCTACTTCAGTTTTTATGATGTAATAGGTGCCAATATGATATCAACTTCCTGATGCTTGCTAGGTACAGATGTTGTGGACACTTGTTAAATTATTTATGATTATCTTTTGGAATCCATTCATATGTAAACAACATTCCCTTGTAAGCTTCTGACTTATTCTGGCCATTTTAAGCATTCTTTTGAGGTTCAGGAGCTGCTTTTGCCTGGCAGGGAACGTACAAATAGGACTGATGAGAGACAGTCTAAGCCCTGGAGTCAGAGTGGTAGTTTGCCTTTCACTGACCCCAGCCTGCTCTCTCATTCCCTGGTCTTGACGTGTTGTCCTGGACCCACTATTTGCTTTCTGGAGGAGCAGACAGACAATACACTAATACGTAATTTTGATAGACTGGAGTGCTCTGAAAACAGCAAGCCAGGTGGAGTGATGGAATGTCCCTGGGAGGGGGGGCGGGAAGAGGGGTGCGCTTCCTCTCTAGGAGGTGAGCTTTACGTGAGCAAGGACCTTGTCCACCTTACTGGTGTCTTTGATCTTTAGAGAGCAGGCAGCATGTGTGGTAAGAGCTGACTGACAAGAAGGGCCCAGCCACAAGATTTAGGGGAGACTTTCCCGGGGAAGCGGGGACAGCGTGTGCAAAGGCCCTGCAGTGGGAATGAGGAAGCCACTGTGGCTGGAGCGTTGGGAGTCATGTGGAGAGTAGAGGGGGTGAGGTTGGAGAGGTGGGTAGGGGCCAGACGAAGTGAGCTGCCGGTGCCACTTTATTCCAAACGCATGAGAATATTGTAGAGTTTTGTGTGTGACCTCTTGACATTCTGGAAAGAAGGCTCTGGCTGTCACATGGAGAACAGACTGTAGGCTGGCAAGAGAGGAAGCAGAAGGACAGTTGGGGGATGTCAGAGACTAGGCAGGAGGTGGTGGTGGCAGTGGCGGTGGAGACGGAAGGTCCTGGCTGATTTTGCTGCCGTGCGGGTAGACCCACTGATGGTTGGCTGTGGGGTTAGAGGCCAGGAGAAGAACAGGGTGACTTCTAGGTTGACCCACTTGATCCTTCCTTTCTTTTTTCAACCTGTGGATTGCTAATTCTGCCTTCTCACCAGAACCATCTCCTTCCTTAATCCTCATGCTGATGAAGGTTGATTCCTGGTCCTCCCTGGCCTCTCTGGGTCTGTGGTACCTGCCAGACCTTTTCAGTGTAGGTAGATTTCCAGTCCCGAACTCCCACAGACTGTTCTTTCCCTTCCCTGTGTTTGTAATTTAAGAAAATCTTTTACCATTCCAAGAGCATTAATAGAGCTCTCACACGAAGGCTTACGTGTTACCAGTCAGCCTTGCAGGGACATGGAACATGTCTAGCCAGCAAATGTTGTTTTTCTCCACCCCACCATGCTCTCTGGGAGCATAGCAAGAATAAAAAGTTGTTTCCTGGAGGAAAGTCAAGGGGAGATCCTTATTCCTTTTCATCACCGCTGGCTCAGGTTACCTGAACAAAGGGTGGAGGAAGGTGGGATGGTGGTTGAAGCACAGCTTCATCGACTCTCTGGTAATCTTGGTGGCTGTTTCCTTCCTCTGTTAGACATGATTCTTTCTTTGTGCATGAGAATGTACGAGAGACTGTAGCTTCTGGGTGAATGCCAGTGTGTGTACTTTCAGGATTTCAGAGCTAATTGGTTTGTGTTGACAATGACTATTTACCATTTGTATATTATAAAAGACACATGCAAATTACTTGACAACACTTGCTAGTCAAATTGGTGAGCGATTTTTAATGTCAAGAATATCCACTTGGTGAGCTGTCTGGAAAGTGTTACTGGGAACCGTCAGGATTTTGTTTTCCTAGCAATAAAAATCTTTCTGATATTTATTGGACTTCTGCAACTCTTGCAAACTCCCCAGTTTCCTTATTTCTCATTAAGAGGAGTATGTAAAACAGTTGAGAAGGGTGTCTTTGCTTAAGGTTCATCAGTCTAAACTATTTGTTGCATAGCGTCCACCAAGCTATTCCTTCCTTCCCAATTCCGCCTCCCTTTTCCCTCTATTCCTAGTCATCCCACGCATCCTTGCCAGGTTCATCTTCTGAGTATCAGCCAGTTCCTGTTTTCAAAATTCTCAGTGCCTTCCCGGTTTCTGAATCAAATAATGACCATCAGCCTGGCTTTCCGGACCAGGTTTATCAGTTAAATGAATGTCCAATGGTCCCTTGTGTATGTGCCCACGTTTTCTGCCACCGTACCTTTGCTCAAGAGACCCCTCCCCCCAAACCTGGAGCACCCTTGTTTTCTTCCTTTTTGTAGCCAGCTGAATACCTGTTCTTGACTTTGGAGAATAGGTGTTGGAGATGACATCACACATTTCAAAGAAATGAAGAGATAATAATAAAAAGCAAACATCCCACCCTGCAGCAGAAACACCTCCACGAACTCACTAACAGGAAGCGGATGAAGAGGGCCGTGCGCTGGCCGCTGAGGAGGGGAGGCCGGGGTGGGATTCCTAAGCCTGCACCTCAGGAGCTGAGTCAGTGAGGACTCTAGAAGCCCTCCCCACACCCTCAGACCTGGGGAGGAACACGGTGCTTTTCCTCTTCTTACGGAGGAATCATAGAAATGGCTGCTGGTGGCAACTGGGATGAAGTGGAAAGCAGAGCTGAGTCTCTGAGACCAGGGAACCTGAGAGCCAGTGTCCCCACTGCAGTGGGCTCTCCTCTCAGGCAGGAGGAAGGCGCCTGGTGGAGGATATTTAATGACCTTTGTTAAGAGAGGCCAGAGCCCAGGAATTCGAACACAGCCTTTACCGCGCCTCAGTGGAGACCTCCTGGCCCTGTCACTCAATCTGGCTAGAGAATGGTGGAGAGAACACAGACCCACTCAGTCTTCAAACTAGAAAGATCACAGATGGGGCAGCAGTAGGAAAAGAGTCAAGGAGTTGCCCATCCTGTGTTAGAGCAGCAGAATTTCCGGACAGATACACCTGAGCACACACAGATGAAGAAAAAAAGTAAGGCGGTTATATAAACATAAGTGCGATGGATGGATGGATAGACAGACAGATGGATAGACAAAGAGAAAGAAAAAAGGGGATATAGCATGTAAAAGACAAAACATCCAGAGCTAGATGAAACCATACCTCAAGGCATAGAAGGGAGGTCCTTCAAGTTGTTTCATTCTGTGGAACAAGTTAATGAGAAATGTGAATTCAATAAACACAGCAAGATGATTAAAGGAGAATGAGATGAAAAAAGAGAGATTGCAGATCTACAGAAAGACTGAGGTCCCAAACAACAACCATTGCAGGACCAATAAATAAAATTAGAAATACCAAAGGAAAGAATAGATGCCACTGAAACCAAATTACTAAAAATTAAAGGCTTGATAGTCTCAGTGAACACAAGTGAAGTGATCATGACATTAAAGCAATCAGAAGCTAAAAGATGAAAAGACAATGTACTATAAAGATAATTGGCCTCCCTGAAGTAGACAGTCAACATATGAAACAGAAAATGGAATATAAAACAAGGTGACTTTCAGGAAATGAAAAAGAAACAAACAAAAGAACTGAGTCTGCAGATTAGAAGAATGTATCCTGTTACTGGAAAATTCAGAGAACAGAATGTTTAACACTAATACCTATCCTAATTAAGCTATTGAATTTCAAAGGTAAAGGAAAAAAATCTTCAGACATCCAGGCAGAAAACCAAATTATCTGCCATAGACCAAAAGTCAGACTAGCTTCATATTTCCTTAGTGCAGCATTTAATTTCTGAAGAGAGTGGAGCCAACTCAACATTCTGAGTGAGGAGGTATGAACACGACCCAGAGTGACACAGCTTCGATGTCGTTCAGGTGCAAGGGCAGAAGGTGGATATTCTCAGACATCTATAAGCTTGGGGAATGGTACTTAAAACCAAAACACAGAGGAAAAAATATAGACACAGTGCTGTCAACCTCTAAATATGTTTCATAATGTCTTAACTTAGAAGCATATTTTAGGAAGTGTCTGTTGTAGTGAAGAAACATTTGGTTGAAATTCAACAAATACTTCAGTTGCTTTTCCTTCTGTTAAATTCAAATGAAGTCACATACAAATTGTTTTTTTAATTAAAAAGCATTTATGCTAGAGGAAAGATAATTTCATTTTTTATGAAAGTCCTCCTGTCTGCCTGACCCCCTCCCTCCTCCTCATACCCGCACTGGGCAGATGCTCTAAGCCCTGGCTGTGGTGACCCCTCCTCTTCTGATCAGTGTTGTCGGCCCTGGGTTTGCCGAAGTTAAGTGCTCTTTCTGCTGTGAGGCAACTCCATACAACTCTCCTAGTTAGCGAAGCACATGATTCTTCATAGACTGAGTTTCCACCAGAAAAATTCTGACTTTTAATTCTTGGCTAGCAACAACAATAACAACAAAAATTCATGTAAAACTCACTTACAACTTACAGTGCCGAATAATCAGCACTTCTTGAGTGACTGCTCTGTGCCTGGTGCAGCCATATTCCCCCCATGTACTCCCTGTGAGGAAGCACAGTTTCTGCCCTTTGAGAGCTCTTAGCTCAGGTAGGGCAGACACGTCGCCAAAATTTTCCCAGTATTTCCCAAGCAAGATCTAGCTCTCAGGAAGTCTTCTTGAAAGGGAAACATAGGCTTCTTATTGACAAGTTTTTGGTCTTGATTTTCACCTATTTATTCAGGAAGGTTGTTGCATTTTGACAGACACAGTGCTGGATATTTGTTTTTAAAATTAATTAATTTTTTTGGGGCTGCGTTGGGTCTTCACTGCTGCACGCAGGCTTCTCTGTAGTTGTGGCGAGCGGGGGCTACTCTTTGTTGCGGTGCTCGGGCTTCTCACTGCAGTGGCTTCTCATGTTGCAGAGCACGGGCTCTAGTCGCATGGGCTTCAGTAGCTGTGGCGTGCGGGCTCAGTAGTTGTGGCTTCCGGGCTCTAGAGCGCAGGCTCAGTAGTTGTCGTGCACGGGCTTAGTTGCTCCACAGCCATGTGGGATCTTCCCGGACCAGGGCTCAAACCCGTGTCCCCTGCACTGGCAGGCGGATTCTTAACCACTGCGTCACCAGGGAAGTCCCCAGTGCTGGATTTTAAGGATGTGATATTGTGATGAAAAGAGGGAGGATTCCTGCTGAGTCTAATGAAGGGGTATGGGGGTTATATGGGACACGCCCAATGAGCCAGGCCCTTGTGGCTTCTCCCTTTGATCTGGACAGTCCTGCCTGCCACTCACCTGAACCGCTGGCATGTGCCAGAGGATTTGCTTCCACCATCTCAGCCCTCGACACAGGTTTTAGATTTAGGGGTTGAAAAAAACTTATTGAACGTATTTTTGGAAATGTGATGAACATAATGTTTGAGCGGATACTGTCTTTTTATACTTTTTGCCAGGCGGTAGTTTCCTTTTTATACAAATATTGGTTGCCAAAAGCTTTGTTTGAATACAAAATATGTGCAGCTATACATATTTGACCACTTTCTTTCTTTGGGACCCTGTATGCCTGGAGTTGGGAACGGGATTGCCAGCTCTGCTCTGTTAAATATTCCATCTTATCAAAGAGGTATTTCATCAATTATGTATAACAGTAGGGGCCACTCAATAAATATTTTATAAGTGATAGATATTTTTGTCTGAAATTACTTTTTCACTCGAGCAATGATTTAAACCCCCGTTTTTAGTTTTATGAGGTGACACTTTTATAATATCATATAGTGAATGCAGCTTGAATGTCATAGAGCTTTAGGGCAGCATTAATCATAAATTCATATGCCCCCATTCCCAATCCTGAGAGACTTTCTCTTAATTCAGGTTTTACGCATTCTATGTATGGAAGTGTGTGTGTGTGTGTGTGTGTGTGTTGGGGATGGGTGGAAACAAGTAATGCTTTTGACCTAATGGCTCTGAAGTTATGAATTTCAAATGATTTTCTAAGTCTATGAGACTTATTTTAAGGAAGGAAGAAAAAGTGCTTTCCAATGGGTTAAAAAAAAAAAAAAGAATATCAAACTAAACTGCGATGTAGTCCAAAACAGTTTCTCTAGTTTGAGTGGGAGCTATTAGAGTTTAAAATACTGCCTCCCCCCGCCCCCTTTTGGGATATTGTCCACTTTTATGCAGAAAGAAAATACATATGTCTCTGGACTTAGGAGAACAGTCCCTCTCCTTTTCACATGGACCTGGAAGCCTGGAGCAATCCATGGCCAGGCGCCACCTACCGTGTGTGCAGTGCTGTCACAGTTCAGAGCTAGCAGGCCTTGTTTCATGAGATGGGGCTGTATGATTAAATTCTCTAGTGTAATATATAGCTTTAAAAAGAAAAATCACAGACTTTCCACTTCAGTTTGAGCTCTGTGGGCAAGAGGAAAAGCACGAATTCTACCAATATCGGAGAGGCAGGAGTCGGGGTTGGTTTATTTAGAGGGCTCATTTTAGCCAGGATTTGCCAAGGGCCTTGGTGTAGCATATCAGGATGAACGAAGTCCCCGGCCTCCAAGCCTGAGGTTCTGGCCCCCGGAGAGGAAGCCCGTCTGATAAGAGAAGTAATTGAAGAACTGTGATACGCTTCATTTCCTTTTCTTGAATTTAAGTTATGCATTGGTCATTTTCTCTGCGTATCTATTTAATGGTTGTTAAATTAAATTGCTTTCCCTCAAGTGGTGATTTTTATTTATTTATTTTCTAAACCATCTTTTTTTCTTACTCCGCTCCATTGCCCTCTGGCCCGACTCCAACTCCGCGTGTGTGCGGTGGAGACCCCAGTGTCTGCAGAGGTGAAGGCTGGGGACTTCTCTCTCCCCCTGGCCCTTTCCCAGAACCTCCCAGGGGCCCCTTGTCTGCAAGGTTGTGAGGTTCTGAATTCTTCAGCGAGAGAATGGCAGGCTTCGTAGACTGTTTTAATATTTAAATGGTACAGAATCCATTTATTTGATCCAGGAACGTGAGGAGTTCCGGTTTTGTTTCGGGCAGCTCTGGGCTTTGGAGTCCAGAGCTGTGCTGTGCTCAGCGTGTCCCATCGCAGGAGTGGGTAAGGGAGAGGCTCGCTCGGAGCATCCGTGACCCGGAGCCCCCGTTAGCAGCACGGGGCTCTCTCCTCTGCTGCTTCCATCAGCCTGTGGTCACACAGCACAGTGTCCTGTTCTTGGATGGGCCCCCGTCTCAACTCAGCACAGCCCGACCTCAAGGCTGGAGTTTTCACCTTCTCTCTTCCGGGGTTTGTCTGCTTTCCACCTGGGAATTGCCTCAAAGCCTGGATTTTGAGGGTTTTTTTGTCTTAGGGCAGATGGGCCTGATGGTGAAGGGCCTCTCCGTCTCTTCCTTGCGAGGTTGCTCTTGACCTTCCTTCCTGCGTTTCTCTGAACTCTGAGTATCTACCCACTCATTCATTCACTTGACAGATATTAATTGAGGAGCTCCTCTGTGTCAGGCACGAAATAAGGCATTGGGTTACATTCTAGTCAGGAGACAAGTGATAAACTTGTATATAACATATCATAGAGTGATAATTGCTAAGAGAGAAACAAATCAGGACAAGAGAGGTTGGTGACTGCTGTCTTGTATGGGGCGATGGGGAGGGTGGCTTCTGAGCAGAGGAAATGAGGGCTGAGTTATGTGTGAATTGAAGGCAGTTCTCAACTGGGGCACATTTTGTTCCCCAGGGGACACTTGTCGGTGTCTGGAGGCATCTTTGGTTGTCACAACCTCAGAGGAGGGATGTGTGTTACTGGCATCTGGTGGGTAGAGGCCAGGGATGCTCTAAATATCCTCCAGTGCCCAGGGCAGCCCCCCACAATGGAGAATCATCTGCTCCAAAATGTCAGTGGTGCCAAGGTTGGGAAGTCCCGCTCTAGGGGAAGAGAAGGAGTAGACAGGAACAGAGGAAACAACAATGACCAAAGCCCTGAGGTGAGGGCCGGCTGGCAAGTTTGAGGAACAGCAAGGAGCCGGGCTTCTGGGAGAGGAGTGAGCGGGGGGCAAGCGGCAGGAGGTCAGCAAGGGGTGAGGTCACTTGGAGCTTTGTAGACCCTTGCGGAGACTTTGGGTTTTACTCAGAGAAGAGGAGGCCGTGTAATTGACCCGAGAAAAGGAGCGGCCTGCCCTGCCGTCTGTCTGGCTGCCGGGGAGAGCGTGGACTCTGGCTGGGGCACGAGTGGGTGTGGCCAGGATTACTGAGGCCATCCCGGTGAGGGTGGTGATGCTTGGGGCCAGGCAGCAATGTGGTGCAGTGCTTTGTCGTCAGATTGGGGGCATATTTTGAAGGTGGAGTCAACACCGAGTGCTGTAGGGTTTAGAGAAAGGAGCAAAGGACAGCCTGATTTTTGGTCCAAGCAACTGTAAGGAAGATTGGTGTTTACCGAGAAGGGCTAGTGTGCAGGTTTGGGAGGCAGGGCGCATCAGGGCTGGTCTTTCAGGGTGTTAAGTTTGAGCTGCCTGCTTGGTAGCCCCACAGGTATACCGAGGTAGGCAGGTTTATATACACAAGGATGGAGTTTTAAGGGAGAGGTCTGCCTGGAGATTTAGATTTGAGAGTTGTCGGCATGCAGTCAAGCCCTCCGTATCTGTGGGTTCCACATCCACAGATTCAACAGACCACCGATCACAAATATTCAGAGAAAAAAAATTTCAGATAGTTCTCAAAAGCAAAACTTGAATTTGCCATGCTCCAGCAAATATTTACATAGCATTTTCACTATGTTTGCAACTGTTTACATAGCATTTATGTTGTATTAGGTATTATAAGTAATCTAGAGATGATTGAAAATATAGGGGAGGATGTGCGTAAGATATATGCAAATTATGTCCTTTTATATAAGGGACTTGAGCATCCTTGGATTTTGGTATCCGCAGGGGTCCTGGAACCAATCCCCCGTGGATACCCAGGGACAACTGTGTAGATTGCAGGTAAAGTCAGGAGTCAGGATGAGATCATCAAGGGAGTGACTGTAGACACTAGAGTCCCTGGGATGAAAGACTCCATGGAAGTGGGTTCAAGAGAGAGCCGGAGGGGGGAAACTAGAGGACCACAAGTAGGGAACTCTTTGGAGGTGGTTTTCTCTAAAGGGGCACAGAGAAATTGGTGGTAGCTGGAGGGAGATGCAGGGCCAAGGGAGGTGGTGGTGGTGGTGGTTGATGGGAGCTCTGTAGCAGATTTGTGTGTAGGTGGGAATGATCAGTGGATGGAAGGTGATGCAGGGCACAGCGGGTCAGGTATCTCTGGTGCACGGTAGCGAATGCACAGGAGAGGGTTGCTTTCAGGGCCATGTGCACTTTGACCCTAGTAACTGGAAAGAAGAACCAACAAGTCAGGAGACTTCTAGGTATTAAGTGAAATAAAGGTTCTGAAGAGGGAGAAAGATTGCTTTCTGGTCTAGTGGTCCTAGAACCTTTCCTAAAGAAGGCAGGGTTTGAACTTAGCTTCATATATATATGTGTGTGCATGTGTGTATTCATATATATACATATATATATGTATATGTATGAATCTGTATCAGGCAATAAATTTATTTCATTTTATGAGCTTTTTGTATGTTCCAAGCTCATTTTGCCCACCATATGCCAGGATTTCAATATGAAGCTTACAATCCATTTTTCTTGCAGTTTTCTTGGTGAGAAATAAAACATTGTTCATTTTCACACTCTAAAGAGAACCTAATACGAAGTTTTCTTTCCTCAAAGTAACCTTTTCCTTTTCTTTCCCTCCTGATTTCAGGAACAAACTCTGGCCCTGAGGAAAGAAGGGATTGGGGTTGTTTTGGATTCCGAGCTGCCCCATTTAATTGGCATCGATGACGACCTTCTGAGCACTGGAATCATCTTATATCACTTGAAGGTAGAAACTACTTTCCTGGAACATTCTCGTTTTGGTTTCAGCTTTCCCTGCGGACACTGGTAAGGTTTAGTGTCATACTCCGTGTCCATGAACGCAGCCACGACCCTGAAGAATATACAACAAATCCTTGAGTCCTTTGGGGATTCTCAGCAGTTCATTGGGATTCTGTGGTATTAGAAATTTCTGTGTTATGTAGTCCTAAAGCTAAATGAAGATCCATTCACTTTGCCTTCTAATTTGTAGACTCAGCAAGAGGGAGGTAAGGAACAAAAAGGCAGACAGACTGAGGAAGAAAAGTTACCAGCACCCGAACTGGGATTTGTTGTATGTACAGTTTCCTGGTCCCTTGTGTTAATTATAAAGTTGTGTCTCTTGCCTACATCATTGGGCCTGGTCCCGAGCAGGGTATCCCTGTCAGGAGAGCAGAATTTCCACATCAGTATCAGTGGTGGCCTCTGTAACCTTGACTTTAGTATCTTCTGTCTGATCCATGGCTTCAAATGAGAATGGTATTACGCTTGTGCTTTGAGGGCTCCCCTAAACCATATATATATATATATTTTTCCTTTTGTATCTGGTTTATTTCACTTAGCATAATGTTTATCCATGTTGTAACATGTATCAGTACTTCATTCCTTTTTATGGTTGTATAATAGTCCAGTGTATGTACCACATTTTATTTGTCCATGGATAAATATTTGGGTTGTTTCCACTTTTTGGCTATTATGAATAATGCTGCTATACACATCAGCACACAAGTATCTGTTTGAATGCTTGCTTTCAATTCCTTTAGATATATCCTAAGCCATATATTTAGATACAAAGAAACCCCTGGCCGCTAGAGGAGAGACTTGCCAGAAAGAATTGGGAACATCAGTGAGATTGCTGTCACAGGCAGGTTATTGATGGCAAAACAGGAGCCCAACCCTTGTCGAGCCCTGAGCCTCAGGAGTCCTGTCCTTTTTCGGACACCACGGGCTGTTGTTACAGAGCCTCAGTGAACTCCAGTTGCACTGAGGCTGTGGCCTGCCCGGGACAGAGCTCGCCCATCCGTCACCAGGTTGCTTGGGCTTCAATGGAAGAGGGAGAAACAGATCATTCCTCATGTTCTATTAATAAATTTTGCTTGACTTTTCTCCCTAGGAAGGTCAGACATATGTTGGTAGAGAAGATGCTTCAACAGAACAAGATATTGGTGAGGATCTTTATCCATTTCCTCTTTGCAATGATTATTTTTTTTTTTTGGCTGTGTTGGGTCTTCGTTGCTGTGTGCGGGCTTTCTCTAGTTGCGGTGAGTGGGGGCTACTCTTTGTTGTGGTGCGCGGGCTGTAGTTGAACGGGCTTCAGTAGTTGTGGCACGTGGGCTCAGTAGTTGTGGCTCACGGGCTCTAGAGCGCAGCCTCAGTAATTGTGGTGCATGGGCTTAGTTGCTCCGTGGCATGTGGGATCTTCCTGGCCCAGGGCTCTTACCCATGTCCCCTGCGTTGGCGGGCAGAGTCTTAACCACTGCGCCACCAGGGAAGTCCTCCAATGATTTTTTAAAAATCATTTAATGAATTTCTTTTGAATGACTGACATTGAAGTAATTATAAAAAAGAAAATGTTTCAAATACAATATTGATCAGAATGTGTATTTCTGTAATTTTGAACTCAGCTCAAATGACTAACACAGAACAGTTAGTTTAGTGAATAAAATGGAACTGTGAATCCTTTCCCCCACCATGCATGCCTTCTATCCTTGAAAGGTCACGCCTTTCAAGTGTGCTGTTAGTTAAATCACTTTACTCTTGTCACAGTGGAAATATGCTAACAGGTACAGATAAAAGATATAAGACCCTTTGATGGGAAAT